>NC_092030.1:21397268-21762268 GCF_042242105.1 Pempheris klunzingeri
TTTCTTAGAAAATGGCTGAGACACAGAAGAGGAAATATAAAAACACACAGCGTTACCAGTGATTTCAGTTCTGTTTTCTCTGAGTGAGGATGTGCGCCCCCCCCCCCCCCAGACATGACCAGGACACCAAGGAGACGACTATCTGTGTGTGTGTGTGTGTGGGCGGTGTGTGTAATAACAGCAGTGAGCTCTGACTCTGCTCTCCATCCCAATCTGCTGCCTGTTGTTTGTGCAGTTAAACGTCCAAAATCCTGACTTAGTTACTGTTATTATCATCTGAACTGATTCTGGTGTCAGTCTACACAGTTTATCTGCACTGAATCCACTCATTGTTTCAATATTTACATTAAACAACAGAACTGTGCTGTGTTTAAAGGGACAGTTCAGATTATTTGAAGCAGGTTTGCCTTTTCTGACAGAGAACTGAAGCCGTTATCTCTTGCTTCAAAGCCCAAAGCCACCAGACTCCATTGACAAAAACAGCAATTTTCAGACTCGTAGTAGTCCCGGGTGTCCTGAGAGGTAAAATTACTGTTTTTTTTCAATGGAGTCTGGTGGCAGCTTCAGCACAGAAAGAGCTGTTTGATTGTAAATCAGTAAAATTATTCTAAATACAGCTAAACTAATGTTGTGTTTTTAGGCAGACCTTCTATGAAAAATCCTTTTTCCTGCCCAAATTGTCCCAAATTGTGTCTTTTAGCATCATGTGACGTGTGAAATTGCCAGAACACAGTATTAACATGAGGAGGAGCACGTCTGAAAGGGACCTCTCATAGAACTGAAGGGTTTGAGTGCAGGTTGAGATGTGACGAAGCTGTTTTGATGCTAAAAAACAGGAAGATTTGTTGTTTTCTTTATTCTAGATGTTGGTAAATTGAATATATTTGGGTTTTGCACAGTTGGTCAGACAGGAGGGCACCACTCTGGACATTTTTCACTGTTTTCTGACATTTTACAGTCCAAACTGTAGATGAATAGAGAAATAAACTTGTTAGCTGCTCCTCAGACTGTCTGACAGGAGTCCTGCTTACAGGCCCCGGGAGGTAAAATAATGTTTCTAATAAACATGTTTTCTCCTCTGTCTCCTCAATCATCTGACAACCCTTAGATTTATGTCGTGACCCGTTTGCTGGGGGGTCTGGAGCCCCTCCAGAAGCCCAGGTGTGTGGATCGTCCTCACGTGTGAACAGGACAGGAGCTCCTTCATGATGTAGCCGTCGTAAATCTGCCGGCTGCGGCTCAGCCTCTCCTCCTCCGAGTCCAGCTTCTCGTAGTCCTTAATCTGAAAGCAGACACACGGGGTCAGAGAAACTACGCACAGCGCTTCCTGGGAGGGCTCAATCTGAATGAGCGGGATTACAGGCCTAATCTCTCACCCGGCCCATGATGCCGTCTAATCCAGCAAACACACGCTGGACGCTTTACACTTACTTCTTCGTAGAACTTGAGCTGCGGCACGGCCTCGTCGATCTCGTTCATACAGAAGTCTTTGAACAGCAGGAAGCCTGCAGGACACAGAGGACAGGAAGTGAAGCAACAGTGACATCCCAAACTTTAAAAACACTCCCTGCTGGGTTTTATTTTGGGGACCGTTTCAGCTTCTTCTCTTTCTCTGCCTGCACATGAGGAGCCTCGGCCATTTCCACAAAGCCGTGGCAGACAGACAGCAGCTCATCACGACACAGAAATGGACGTGTGGAAAAGTCAGTGAAGTTACTGAGCATCAATACTCAGCTCTGATTGGTCAACTCCGGCGATAACAGCAATGAAATCAGTTCTGAATCAATAGAATCGTTTTGAAGCCAAAGTTGTTGATTTCTTTACTACAAAGCTGTGAAATAAGCAGGATGATGGACAGCGAGCGGCGTCATCGGCGCAAAATGAACGCCATACGAGTGATGTCAGACCCCCCTGCATCACACACACACAACACACACACACACGTAAACAACTGTAACACCACGTGAGCATGAAAGAAGTGCAGCTCCATTTACTGTATTAGCCTAAATAATGGATTGAGGTTGTCTTGTTCTTATTAGGGACGCTACAGCCACTGATCCAGAGCCTCCCTGCACACACACACACACACACACACACACACACACACACACACACACACACACACACACACAGAAGATGGCACCAGGCATTATTGGCTGAAAATGATCCTCTCAGCACACACCAACAACGGATAATAATCTCACGACATGCAGTCAAATCCACACTCAATGCAACATTTGTTGGGGGGGGTAGCAGAGATGAGACACGCTGTTGCCATGGTAATTGCCTCCGTGGCTACCGGCCACGTGTGCGTACAATGATAGACAGTGCTGTGAGCTGTGATCGTCCTCTGAAGCATCGTCAGCGGACGGTTTAACGGTCACTTGTGGCTAAAACACAGACGGACGTCAGGCGGGCGGAGACGGCTGGACACGCTTCCTCTCTGCAGCTTTACCGGTTAAGCGTCAGGTATTAGCAAAAATAGACGGTTAACGAGATCCCATTCCTGACGGAGATCACGGGTCTGTCCAGGTCAGTCCGACCTTCCCGACCGTCGTGGAGGACGCCGCGGTGTGTGTGCGGCATGACGGCAAATGATGTGGAGCAGTGGTGGGATTAGCTGGACACACCAGCTCTGAAATGACTGCGAAATATCTGGGTTTTGTAATCTGACCAGCCGAAAATAACCAAAACTAACTTAGTGTTTTGTGCAGTTGGGGACGTTTTATTATTATTATTCGTTTGAGTCACTTTTCAAGGCAAAATCCTGGCGTTTAGGATAACTTTGGTTAAACCAGGGTTCTGTTTTTACACATTTTGGTGTCTAAATGTTTCTAAAAAAGTGTTGGAACTGGTCCAGTAGATCACCTCAGCCACACCTGATCACAGTGGGTCCACTAAAAGAGCTTGTTTGATCCACTGACAGGCTCAGAGTGTTATTCTAAGTGTGTGACAGCATCATGGAAAGGATCCCTACAGAGAGAGACCTGGAAGATCCTTTTGGTTTAACCACAAACAGCACACACACCAGACTACATTCACTAAAACAGGGATTTTAGAGAACAGGACACAGGAGCTGCTGCTCTGCTGCTGCCTCCATCAGTCAGTGTGTTTGTGTAATTGTGTGTTACACAAATATTATATTGGATCCGAACTAAACCTATAAATCACCAAAGTCACACAATAACACAAACTCAGGGCGGTAATAGACAAGCAACTCTAGTGTTTGTCATATAAAATTACTGTTTTTGTCAATGGAGTCTGGGCTATTACAATACTGCACATTTTCAGATTCACATACCGTTTCTCCTCTTTAGTATAAATAAAATAATAATAATAATAAAATAATAATAATAATATAATGGCCACACAACAGCCATTGCGACTGGACCAGTTCCTTATAGATTATAAGATAAGATCAGTCCTTCCAGGTAAACATGGAGGTTTACTTAGTGTTGAGTTTGCATCAAGAGCAAATTGAGGCAGGAGCAGATAAAAAAAAAATAGGGCTTCCTTTTAAAATATGACGTAAAACAAACACATAAAACAGGAGAAATTAGAGATGAAGCCTCTAAACCAAACAGGAAGCTCCTGTAACTGTGTGAAAAGGTGCAAAACAGGACGTTTAGCACAAAACAAACAGAAAACTGGCTTCTCTGCTTCTGAAAAGCGGCTTTTGTTTCCAGTTATTGGCCTCACTGATTCAGTTCAAGACCAAACACTCACAGCAGAGACCGTTTGTTTCGGGCCTCGCGCCCACTATCATCCATTCTCACTTCTTCCTCTCTGCTTTATCTCTCCTCCAGACGTGATGCATCATTTCCCCCTCTGCTCTGACGCCGACACAAACAAACACGCTCACATGCATCCACTCAGGGTGTGTGTACACAGCCCACCGCGCAGGGCATCCATGTTTGCACTGACCACTGACAACCCCACACACACACACACACACACACACACAGGTCTTCAACAGCAGCGACTAAACGTGCCAGAGAGGTATTAAGAGAGAGGGACAGAGGGGAAAACGACTGTTCTTACATCACCAAGACTCAAGGATTAACCTTAATCGCCGAACACTTCAACACTGCCCAGCTAATTCAACAAATGGCCTCTTCCAGAGAACACACACACACACACACACACACACACACACACACACACACACACACACACACACACACACACACACACACACTCACACACACTCACACACACTCTCTCACACACACACACACACACACACACCTTGCTCTAACCAGACACGAGTTCCTCTGAGTCTTTATGTCTCATTAACGAGATCACCTGAAATGACTGAAAATCCCAAGCTGGCTTGTTCTGACAGCTGCCTCCGTCACACACACACACACACACACACAGGTAGGTGATGCCGTGTGGAGTCGGCTCCGAACCAGAATCGGGAACGTGACCGTCAGCTGCCACTTAGTTCCATTTCAGTACTTTTTTTATGACTTTTCGTGATAAAGTTCTCATTTAAAATGAGGCGGTGACTCAGATTATTGTTACGACGCCTCTTCATATGCTGGATTTTATGCTTCAGAGTCACTGTGTTTCACCACATGGAAGCTAATGGGAAAAAAAACATGAATTATATAAAAGAATAGTAAACCAATAAAAACCAGAGACGGCACTGAACATAAAGAGGTGTGTCGTCATTTATTTCAGCAGCGATTTGGAGCCACATTTACTGGAAGCTACTGGGGAAAAAAATCATTTTTTTAATTAAAATACTTCTGTAAATTAAATAAATCACACATTAGCAGTCCAAATAAGTGTTCTACATGGTTTCAGTTCAGTATAATTATTCTAAAAACATAATCCTCTAACTTCCCTGACCTTTCCAGGCCTGACAAACGAGATTTTGACACTAAAATGACTTTTCCAGGTTTTCCATGACCAAAGGAAACCTGCATTTAGTGTCCGAATTAGCGGACAAAAACAGGCTGCAGCTCCTTCAGAGGTGAAGCACTGAAAAAGAAAAAGAAAAAACACTTTCGGCTCAATTTATGGAAAATAATAATAAAAAAAAGTCTCTTATTGAAGGGTCGTGTGAGACAGAGGATGGCTGTGTTGCATTATACATACACTGACCTTTACTGGTGGAGGGGAGCCAGCACAGAGCAGACCACAGTGTGTGTGTGTGTGTGTGTGTGTGTGTGTGTGTGAGAGAGACAGAAATTCATTCAAGTACAACATCAGGATTAGCAAACAATGTTAAGTATTCTCCCAATCTCGCTGCTGTGCTGCCTCGTGGTGATTATAAAGTGTGAGAGCAGGCTAAAGACCGCCGCCGCTCGCTGCCAGACCGCTAATCACCGACCTCTGAACATTTGTTTTGAAGTGAGATTTCACAAAGGTGGGTTCAGATACAAAGAAATCCACTTTAAAATGGCTGCAGGCCTTCGTTCACAGGTTTAGATAAAAGAAGAGTCACTACACGTCGTCTCGTCTGGGGAGGTCACATAACTCAGGGTTCCCACTAGAATGTAAAATTCCCGGACTTTTCCATGACTTTCCATGACTATTACGTTGAATTTCCACGACCCATAATTCAAAACACACCTTAGATCAGGGATCTCAGATTCTGATTACAAAGCATATGGGTTTGGTGAGTAAACTATTTCTTATTTGCTTAAATAAGATGCAATAACTCCACTACCCACCAGACTCCATTGAAAAAAACAGTAATTTTAGCGGGACATTGGACTCTGTGTGATGTTGAACTTCCCCTTTAAAAGAAAGCAGGTATCATTATTTCTACTGAGGCAAACAATCTGAAAACGTCTTCCCCCTCTGACCTCTTCTCATTAAGGCTGCTGCCAACAGATTGGGTTTCTTTGCTCTGCTGTGTTCACCATATATCTGCACCAGTGTTTCTGACTGAAACATGTCCTCTTCCCTTCCAAGAAGCTCTTGCGTTATGGAGCGTCAGACTTTTGCTCCATGACGGCACTTTTTCCCAACGTGGGGCCTGGAAGGACGCGCCGCCTGAAAGCCAAAAGTCGGGGGAACAAACGTCTCCTGTGTGCGGTTAAAGCAACAGATTACATGAGCGGCTGTGACATGCTCGCCTGCAGCCCTGCTCTGCTTTTATGCCTCAGCTCCTCCACATTCAGGCCTGTGCTATTATATTGTTATTATATCATATCGTATTAATACTTGAAAACAGGCCAGACATAAGCACATTTTTTCTGAATGTGAATCCATCCTACGCTGTGTATTTAACTCCCCTGAGGTCTGTTGTGTGCTGGTTAAAAAAAAAACAGCAGGAAAACTAGACTGTATATGTCTGTATGATAATTAATAAAAACCTGTCTGACAATATTTATCAGGCGCAATTAAGCATTAGACCGTGTCCTTCTGCATCTAATAGGAAGCATCAGATAAATAAATGTTCATGTTTAGCTTCCAGATAACGTGAAGCATGAAAGCACGATTAAATGATACGTGATAATAAGCCAGTTTTAGACACTTCTTCTGTGGCTATGAAGCTTTTATGACTAGCTGAGGCTTTACAGAGTCGTTTACAAAGACACAGCGGACACTAAACGCCCTGAGAGCCCTTTCAGGCGGACAGGTAGGAGGCTTTCATGGCGGCTCCTGACGTCGTCACCACGGGACTGTTTGCAAAAGTTAAAACAAATTACAGAGCGGATGTCTCGTCCTGGAGCAGCTTCCACTGTTTACAGAGGCTCCGGCATTGAACACGCTGACAGACACTCCGGTTCTTGACATTTGAACACGTCGCACCGATGCACGCAACTTATTTCAGAATCACAGACACCTTGAGGTATCGGTTTAGAAAAAAAACAACCAGCAGAGAGAGGTGGGTGCTCTGTCTGACTCTCAGCCAGGCGGCCACAGAAGAGCTAATTAGACTCACAGGGCGTGATAATAAAGAATAAGAGCATATGGAGAGTCTGCAGGCCTGTTGGCTGGGTTTCACTCAGCATGTTAAAACGGCTCCATCACATCCACCTGCACATTCAAAAGTGGTGTTTGAGACCACTGCCGTCAAACATGCCAGAGGATTTTCAGAAACACAAGAGATGAGGACAAACAAAGTGATGTGAACGTGACAATTAAGGACAAAGACGCACAGACTCGCTGACGGAGAGACACATGGTGAATTAAAAACATCACACCGGCTGCCAAATGTGGAAAAGACATGGTGAAGGGGGGCCAGAGCGGGTCAGGGGAAAAATGGAAAGTGGGCAACAAAGCGAAAAGCTGACATCTGTCTCTGCAGCGAGCAGAGAGGAGAAGCCAGTAGTGCACTCTGCGTTCACCAGAGTACCGTTAAAAACACTGGAAGGCAGCATGAGGTTTGTGGTGTGATGGAGTGAACACACGAGCACCAGCACCAGGGAAATTAAACCTGGACCACATTTTTACATATTTGGGGGTTGAAATTACTGGTAGCTACAGTAAAGAGTTTTGGAATTGGTCCAGTAGATCGCCTGAACCAGCAGCCGAGAGATAAACAGCCATGGCTGCAATGTCATCCTTCAACCAGAAACGGCAGCTAAATCGCTCTCTGCGAACACACCAGACTCCATTGATAAAATCAGTAATTTTACCTCACAGAACACAGGAGTTGCTGCATCAATCAGTTAGGTTTGTTTGTGTTATTGTGTGACTTTGTTCAGTTTGGATCCATCGCCGCATTTTTGCAACACACAATAACACAAACAAACTTGCTGATCGAGGCAGCAGAGGACAAGCAACTCCTGCATTCTGTGAGGTAAAATTACTGTTTTTGTCAATGGAGTCTGGTGTGTTGGCGTAGAGCAATCCAATGGCTGTTTAAAGTTTAAACTTTAAGAGTTTAAACTTGCCACTGAATCCAGTTTTTGGAGTTGATATTTGCGTCTTTATATTACAGGGAAAAACAATCATGCAATGACCTGCCAATGACATGACATTATACTGCGTCTGGTGTGTTTGACGAGAGCGATAGAACCGCTTCTGGTTCTGCAGCCTGTTTGCATAAAAGATCTACTGCACCAGTCATTTCTACACCAAAGTACATACAAATAAAGGCCCAGGTTAAAACACTGAAGTTGCCCTTTAATTTTAAAGAAACAGCTGCCATCAGCAAATTCTCTGGCAGGAATGTTCACCTTTGCTTCACTGGTCAGGCACAACAACAAAAAAACACCTCGACAATACAGAGAAGTGTTGCTTGAACTTTCCAGTACACAGTATTGTACTGCACTACATTGTAAAGTACACACAGTAGGCTGCATGGTGTTTGCTAATCCCCTCCCCCGAGCCTTTATCTGAATGTGAAGCTCAACACTTCGCATTTACCATGAAGCCAAACGCCTACGTGACACCTTCTCTCCTTGAGGTTAGAAGAGGCGAGAAGGTGAGAGTCTCGGTGTCTCCGTTCTGAATGAGTCGACACAACCACAGTTTAACATCAAGGTTCGGCTTGAAGGCCGAACGTGGCTGCTGGTGAACGAACGGCTGAATGCGTCCACCTGAGTTTGAAAGTCAGCAGATCAATAGAGAGTAAACAGCACACAGCAGCCACTTCTTTATATACAGGAGCGACAGGAACAGCTGTTTTAGCAAGCAACCGGCCATCAAGTGAGCTCAGAAATACAAAGATGATTTTAAAATCTACCGTTTCATGAGAACTGAGAAAACTCCCTCTGCTCAGGAAGATCATGTGATGCGATCTAAAGCTCCAGATGAGCTACCTTGTGGGGGTTATAGTCTGAATATATAGTTTGCTGGTGTGGTATACAGAGGCTGGACGAAAATAAAAAAATAAAAAAATCCCCCTCCCTTGTTCAACCAGAAATAGACGCTTGGTTCATAGCAACCAGACTCCATTTACAAAAACTGTAATTTTACACAGGAGCTGCTGGTCCACCATTGTCTCGATTAGTTAGTTTGTTTGCATTATTGCTGGACTTTGGTGTTTTCCAGAGTTCGTTTGGATCGAACACAATATTTGTCAAACAAACTCTGACACAAACAAGCTTATTCTATCAGACAGCAGCAGTTCAGCAACTCCCACGTTCTGCGATATAAAAATTACTGTTTTTGTTAATGGAGTCTGGTGGCTTTGAAGAGAGCAACTTAACAGCCGTTTCTGGTTAAACAAAAAGGATCTTACAGGTGTTGATGTCATTCTGTTCGGTAGATGCACTGACTTTTTGTTTGTATTTGAATCAGATTTTATTACAAACATTAGAAAAATGTGATTTAATGCTTGAACTGCTTACGTTTTCTTTATACTATTGCTATGAAAAGGTTATCAAAAGTATGTCTTTAATTAAAAGACAGCAGCAGGTCATCTAATCAATAATAATCCTCATGAAAGCTGCTGCGGTAGAATACAGACAGAGGCTGGAACACTTGTTGACAGCATCTTTAGAGTGCTGTAGTTTTTCACAGGCCGGTTTCTGCTGGAATCAGATTCCTCTGATGTGAAGATAGTGTGAATCATGATGGATGAATAAAGGACAGACGTGAGAAGGACCGGAGGCGTGGACAGTCTGTTGACAAACGCATCCCGGCCTCTAGGAGGAACGTTGCATTCTGGGGGGGAAAAAGAGAGAAAGGAAAGAACGACAAGAGAGAAGAAAGAGGGAGAAGAGGCCATCTCTCTCTCTCTCTCTCTCCTTTTTAACGTCGTCCCTCTCCATTTCCTCTCTCTCCCTCCACCAATTCTCATCACCTATTTTATTCCCTCCTTTAATCAATTTCATTTCTCCCCGTCGACAAGCAAATGCAGCAGTTCTGGCCGGGTTCCCATGGCAACCGCAGTTGCTAGGCAACGCGCGACTCTCCATCATCCATTCCAGAAGTCTGACAGATGGAGACGGAGAATGCCAAGGCGAGAGTGAGAGAAAGAAAGAAGTGAGGAGAGGGGGAGAGAGGAGGGAGGAGGGAGGAGGGAGGAGGGAAGGGAGGGTAGGAAAGAAAGAAGAAGAAGAAGAAGAAGAAATGACTGACGAGTGAAAACGGGAGGAGGAGGAGGAGCTGAGCGGCAGAGAGGTGGAGATGATGCAATCCAAATAAAACACAGTGGTTTCCAATAACCTCGTCAACGATCCCTCTCTTCATCCGGATTCCTCCTCCTCCTCCTCCTCGGAGCCTCCTTCGGTCCCCAGCTTCATATTTCACGAGGCTCCGCTCACTAACGCACTTTGTTCGGTCGGGGTTTTTGTTTTTTTGTGAATGATATTTCAGAGCTGCGACACGCTAAGAAGCTTTGAACTGAACTACTGCATCAGACTAAACTTTGTCACCAAAGCCAGCGTCAGTGTTAGTGTGTAAACATATGGCAGTGATACAGTAGTAAAGAGCAGGGAGCAGATCTAAAGGTGGTGATGTACACTTCCTGTCTATATCTAAGTTTATGTCACTTTACCTGCACACAGCCACCTTGATGCTGGTCTGGATGATAGAATAAAACCGCCTTTAACTCGTGTTCAGGCTCCTGACGCATGAACGCTCATATATTAAATCAATGAGACTCAACTATGACCAAAGCCATGCATTAACATAAAGGATAATCCAGTCATTATAGGAATAACACACCGTAATACATGGAGGCCAATTACAGCGTCTGTGGAGCCGCTCACGGTGGATTATCGAGGGGAAACCGGCCTCCAACCAACAGGGTTTTGTTGTTGGTGCGTCGGGACGAGCTTCAGAGGAAAAGGTCAGGGGACATTAAAGCGTCTCTGTGAAAACGGGGGCGCCGCCCTTCGAAACTTATTTCAACTTTAATCATTTAAACTTTCCCTGACATTTCAGTCACAATAAAGTCTAGACATCCTGCTCACAGAGCCGCCGTCACATGCTGACAAATAGCTCCTTTTATGGATCGATGAGTCTTTTTCTTCTGCTGTGTCACTAAAAGCACCGACTGATGCTCCTAACAGAGGTCCTAGCTTAGCTTAGCTTAGCTTAGCAAACACAGCATAGAGGACACATTGACATATATATATATATATGAGAGGTAGAAATCCACCACAAACACTGTAAAGTAATCAGCTCTATTACAGGTTAACTTTGGCAGTTTTCATATCCTGGTGTCTGAATGACTGGTAGGTAGTAAAAGTGTTGGAACTGGTCCAGTAGATCACCTCAGAGACCTGGAAGATCCTTTTGGTTTAACCACACACAGCCGTTATATCGCTCTCTGCACACACACCAGACTACATTCACTAAAACAGGGATTTTACCTCACAGAACTGGCAGGTAACTGACAGCATCATAAAGCGACCGTACATCTAATGTAGCGGCTCCAATAAAGTAGATTTAGTGGCAAGTTTAGCCTCTTTAAAGTAGCAATCATTGATTTTTCTGTCCACTTGGAGACAGCGGAAGATATGAAAGAAAACTTAAAGTATTTCAGCTTTATTTATCTCAAAATGCAAACTTAAAAGAAGAAGAGAGCTGCTCTTTATACTGTAGATTGTGTGTTTCTGTCACCTTTCTCCCCCATGTTAACCAGAAAGTTGCTAAATGTGGCCAAATAAATTTGAAGGAAGTTAAACCAGCCCTCAGACGGCTGCAGAGGTGATATTTACCTCTGGTCTGATCACCATCAACGACACCATTCCTCCTCATATCACTATAACATGACCCACTGTTATCACAGAAATAACTGGTTGGAGCAGCTTTAACGTCGCATCAGAGACGGCTGAAATGAAGCACACCCTCCTCCTGCTCACTCTCTCAGGAATATCAGACATCGTTTGGTTTAAAACAAGTAGAAGTACACACTGGTGACCTGGCTGCCGCCCTGAATGCAGTGTTTACTGTAGAAACGCATACATGTATGACAAAAAGTATTGAAGGTGAAGCAGTGGCCAGTATGCCTGCTATATTTAGAGCGTACAGAAAGCCCATTACATAATGGTCATCCAGCCTGACCCTGATTCTGTCTGGCCCGTGGACTTCACAGGCAGGGACCTACTCCCACCCCGGCTGGATACCAGGCTGATGTGCAGACAGCTGGATCTCCCCGACGCCTTCGCCAAAACCATTACGGCTGTTTGACGTCACAGTTTGATCCGTTTTGCACCCAAACGTATCCAAGTCAGTTTAATGTTTCAAATGAATTATTTAAGGTTATTTGTGGTGATAAAAGGTGACCGGGATCAGGAGCAGGACTTTTTTAATTCCTGGCGCACTATATTTTCAATTAATCTAAAACATTTTCCAGCCCTGCTTCGCTTGTTGCTGGCTTATAACTCCTTTCTCTGACGGCTTTGTCGCCACTATTCTTTTTTTTTTGCTGCAGTATTTTCACTTTACCTTATTTTTCTTTGCACAAGCACCTTGTAACCTTGCGGAGAAACCTGCTATACAAGTTAAGGTCCTCTCTCTTATTCTTGTTATAAAAACGCTGATGCTAAAATGGACTATTAAACGCTGTATTCGTGCACCCGTGAGCAGAAACATTCCTGCAGCACTGCAGCGTCTTCGTCCTGACCTTGGTTGTCATGACAGTCGGGCTCAAAGACAAAGCACGTTAAGAGCACTAAAATCAAAAGCAAACTCGCGGCCGAGCCTCTGCAACTGTTGATTCAAGCCGGCTTCCAGCAGAGGAGCTGAAACCCTGCGAGTCCACCGAGAAGGCGTCGACACACCGAGGTGATCAGACGCAGGTGAACACGCTGCCTGATCCCATGAGGGGGGTACGGGTGTCTTCATACGATGAGAGCTAAAGGTCCAACAGTGTGTCTCCCCTGCTGAGGTCTTTAAAAAAAATACCACAGATTTCACATTTTGGATGTGGCACCTGTCATGTGTCTGAGGATGGAATTATTAGGGCGTGAAAGAGTGGAAGAAAATGGGATTTTCAACTGGAAGAACGTTAAAAATCAATTCCGGCCGACTCTGAAGCCGCCAGCGTGTGTCGAGGCAAATGTGACAAATCTGTCTGTATCAAACGCTGAAAAGCACGGCTGCAGCGTTTTAAATGAGCTGAAGGGCAGAGTAATAATAGATGCAGACTGATTATTAAAGCATGAGTGGCTCTGTGTCCTGTTGTGACAGGACAGATCTCACTTTGGAAATGTTATGCAAATAAAACAGCTGAAATGTGCTTTAAATCTAAACACGCAGGTTTCCTGCTTTGCCAATCGTTTTGAATAGATAAAACCAGAATTAGCAAAGTATTTTAGGAGCCGTTTCAAATTTGTAGATGCTTATTTGATCGTATAGCAGCAGGTTTGGGTTTGCGGTCACTGTTTAAACTGCTGAGACCGCTACATGGACACCTCTATTGTCACACGGTGCAACAAGAGGAAGCTGTCTGATGCACTCAAAGCCACGAATTTACCATTCAAATGTGTGCGAGCTCTCTGTGGCGCGCTCTGCCTCACAACTGTTTCCAAATGCAACTCGTCAGCTCCTTTCAGAGCTCTCTGTCACTGAGCTGCAACGAAAAAGCTGATTTCTCTTCAGCATCACCTTCCCACACTGACAAAAACATTAAAACTTAAAGGGTGACTCCAGTATTTTAAACCTGGGCCCTATTTTTCATATCCTGGTGTGTGAGTGACTGGTAGGTAGTAAAAGTGTTGGAACTGGTCCAGTAGATCACCTCAGCCAGCAGACACCAAACGGGCTGCAATGGCTGCAACGTGATCCTTTGGGACAACTGCACCTGATCACAGTAGGTCCACTAAAAGAGCTTGTTTGATCCACTGACAGGCTCAGAGTGTTATTCTAAGTGTGTGACAGCATCATGGAAAGGATCCCTACAGAGAGAGACCTGGAAGATCCTTTTGGTTTAACCACAAACAGCACACACACCAGACTACATTCACTAAAACAGGGATTTTACCTCGCAGAACACAAGAGTAGCCGATCTACTGCTGCCTCCATCTGTTAGGTTTTTCTTTTGTTCTTATGTCACAAATATTGTGACTTACCCTTTAAAACACCAAAGTCACACAACAACACAAACAAACGAACTGATGGAGGCAGCAGTAGACCAGCACTTCCTGTATGCCATGAGGTTAAATTACTGTTTTTGTCAATGGAATCTGGTGTGTTTGAGGAGAGCGATATAACGGCTGTTTCTGGTTAAAGGACGTTACAGCCGTCGCATTATGTTTCTTTATGGCTGCTGGCTGAGGAGATCTACTGGACCGATTCCAAACCTTTTTGTATATATGAATGTGTATATGGGGTTTGTATTATATATAACTGGTTTCTCCAGCGTCTAGATTGGCTTTTGGCCATAATATGTGATCCAAGCCATGTATGTACTGTACATTATATGTAGTATATATTATCTGTCTACTAACCTACTGAGGCAGCAGTAGACCAGCAGCTCCTGTGTTCTGCACGGTCACATGACTGTTATATTGCTGCTATACTGCCAAACTCAACATTATCAGAGTACTGAAGTACTGAAGTGTGACTTTAGTGAAGGATTTATACTAAAAACTATACGATCGATCAGCCTTTAAGATAAGAAACATCAAAACCAGCCTTGCATTGCTTAGCTAACGTCACCCTCAACACTTTTTCTGCCTAAATTCACTCTAATAGTAATAACAAAGGCACCGATCTAATATAAGCTTGGCGTTAGAGGGTTATCCAGTGAAAACGCTGCACACGAAGGCATAAAGAGCATCAGATCCCACAGTTTTCAGACTCTTCCTGCCTGTATCCACTTTTGTCTCCTTAAAAAGCTCCGATTATAAAAACTCAGCTGTCTCTGCTGGTGCCGGTAGTGCGTCCCACCACACGGCAGCTTTTCGCCGTCTTTCAACAGAAGGCAGTGACGAGGAGGCACGTTCACGCTATGCAAAGTCAGTGGAGAACAATGGCCTGTTCTCCCCTCCGGGTGTGGGGGCGGGACTTAATTGCGCTCCGTCTCTATGAGGGAAAAAGAAAGCGCTCGGCTCGCTGTAACACAGGCGGAGAGAGCAAACCAACTATTATATCAGAGGAATTAAGCGGGGGATGGCTGCCTGTTGATTACCTGGAATGTAAACGTCCCACAGGCAGAGGGAAATTGACTGGCCCGGTAACCAGCAGCTAATGAGAGCTGAGCGCTGGACTAATGACCAGCAGACACCAGGGGACGGGCTCTGGCTCAAAGGAAGACAGTAAGACAGCAGAGCGGCAAACACCACCCGGCAGAAACAATACCGGCCAAAACGCCAAATATTCACCAGGTCCAGCTTCACGAATACTTATACGTCTTTAAGGTTTACATCGGCACTTTATTTGTGGTGTTTTTAACCTTCATCATGTTGTAGTTCAGGTGGTGTGAGAGCAAACTAGTCTTGTGTTCCTCCTCTGGGAGCACGAATCGGTCGGTCTCAATCTGTAACCTCACCGCTAGACGTCACTAAAAATACTACAGACTGCTCCTTTAACATAAATCTGGGCCGTGATCTCAGCAAAATGTAAAACTCCTCCACTTTTCCTCGACTTTCCAAGACTAAAATATAAAAAAAGAACATCATCTCGCTGCCAGAAGGTCGTTAGAAGCTCAATATTAGTTTGAATAAGCACTTTTGTATTTATTCTTAAATGTGATGCACAAACTCCCTGACTCTCCCTGCTTCCATGACCTGTAAATATAATATTCATTTATATTTTTACACCATTTGGATCGTTTGTTTCTCTGAGGTCTGCAAACTAAACGAATAAAGTGAATTCTCTTCATTAACAGTGTTAACAGACAGGTGACTTCTGTGAAAAGGCTCATTTGCTTGTCAGAGGGCCTCAAAAAGTTCACGTCGAGTCCTGCAGAGATTAGTGAAAAATGACATTCACCGTTCCCCAGAGCCCAAGGTGACATTATCAAATTGCTCCCTTTGTCCAGGCGTCAGTCCAAAAACCCGAAGAGATTCAGTTTACAAAGTCATAAAACAACAATCCTCACATTTAAGAGGCTGCAGCCACCTCCGAATATGACCAAACATCCATGAAGTCGACGTGTGCGACTTTAAAAAACGTCCTTTTGTTGAGTCAGAATCTGACGGGCACGCTGAGGAGACCAGATTCAGGTCAAAGTGCCACCTGAGAGAGAGCCGGGGACTTATCGGCCGAGGGGTTCGTGCAGCGGAGGAGAGGAAGTGCGAGGCGATGACACTGAGCAGGAGAGACAGAGGAATAAAGAGAGCAGCCAGTCTGCGCTGGAGACAAAGACAAGGAGGCAGGCAGAATTAACGCAGGCTCCTCTCACAGGGGGGCTGAGACCCACAACGGTAAGTAAACCTAGTAGGAGCCTGCAGGGCGGCGGCGGTCCCCTGGTACGCCACGACTACTGGCACACGGCCCGCCTGCTCTGAATGGAAACACTCTGAGGCGCCGCCGCCGACCGGAGAGAGGGAGGAAGCAGGAAACAAGACGCTGAGCCGGTGAGGCTAAACACCGATGGCTCACCAAGACGTGACAGCGGGGCACAAAAGATCTGATTTCAGGGAGCATTTTTATCCCACACGTGCTCTTTGGCTGAAGAACTGAAAAGAGAAGAGGAGGAGACTTTGTGCTGTAGGAACGAAGCGGAGGAGAGTTTGACGGCGTTGTGGGCGTGGATGTCAGGACAGGCGTTAACAACGCTCGACACTTCACTTCCTGGTTCCAGTTTATTAAATTCACCTGGACTTTTAGAAGAATTTAATTCAGAAACATGATTCTATTTTTGTTTCTGTTGATGATTAACTGATTAGTTGTCAATTATTCAGTAACCTGCTAACTGTTTTCAGAGCTGATTAATCATTTGGACAGTTTTTAAGGAAAAAAAGAGATCGCAGCTTCATAAATCTGAATATTTGCTGGTTTCTTTTCTCCTTCGGACAGTAAACTGAATGTTTTTGTCATTTTGGGCTTTTGGGAAACACTGATGGTTATATTACAGCAGAAGATATGAAGTTAGCAGAGAGGCAGACGTCACTTTAGCCTTTAGCTCAGTACTTTATAGTATTTATGTTAATGAGCTGCAGCTTATATGTTGATAATCATCATTTAAACTCAGTGTCGAGAGCTGAACGTCTACGCTCATGCTAGCAGCTGTGCTACATGCTAACGTCAACATGCCACACAAAATCCCCCAAAAGTCAGAAGGATTCATCCTCTGGGGAGCATGAATGTCCTGTGTGAGATGCCCACTGTGGCCAGAAGTGACAGCAGCAGGATAACGCTGAAGGCTAACATAATGTAACAGGACTAGACGGTGGTGATGTGTGCAGAAAGTTTGCCGTTAGCCAACATTAGCCTCCATAAATGAAAAGTTAATGGAGAAGCAGTGTGAGCGCTGATCCTCAGTAACAGCTTGCGAAATGAAATCTTCATTAGAAAGCATCTCCAGCAGACTGCACTGACAAAATGATCCTTTTAACGGTTAAATGTCCCACACATAGCTCACAGGATAACTGAAGGGATCCTCATTAAAACCTTTATGGATGTTAAAATGCAAAGTTGGTCAATAAATTACTATTTAAAATCAATCAAACTCTCGAGTGTCGATATCGGTATCAGCCTTTAAAGGCTATTACGCACTCTCAGCACATCCCGCAGGCTTCATCAGCGGATTGGGTTTCCTGGCTAATTCCCTGAGAAAACTCCATCAGCACATTAAGGCGAAATGTGGTTGGAAGCGCCGAAGAGACGGCAGCCAGCCAGCGGGATGAGTTTGTGTTGGATTTCTGTTTAAACTGACAGCCTGTCCTCCGCAGCTGCATTTCAGCGGTTGTTTTATCTAATTGTCGGGGGATGAGCACTCTCGTCCCTCCTTCAGAGGAACGCTTCTGATTTTATTACCACGTCTGCAGCGTTTCATCTGACTCTGGGTTATCGGCCTTTAATGAAATAAAGAACGTTGAGACTTACCGATTTTCTGGTTGAATATTTTGTCAAATGTCAGTTCGTCTCTCTCCTCCAGGTACTTCTGCATCACGCTGCGAATGCTGTGAACACAAGGTGGGGTGGGGGGGGGGTGAGGAGAGGACAAGTGGATTAATACACACCATCATTAGCAGCGCTCTCAGCCAGATGCAACAATAATCCCAGACATCCGCCCGTCCTCCGCCTCCACCTTCCATCTGTGGTCCCGGCCGAGGTTTGGGACTCTCCGGGCCACCTGTCCCCTGACAGTTCAACTGCAGGGAGGGAAGAGGGACACATGGGAGGCAGCGGGGGGACCTGGAGAGATACACGCTACCCAGGGAACGGGTGTTAATGAGAACGAGAGCAGGGAGAATGAATCAATTAGCACCCCCTCCACCGGCCCATTAACACCACACCAGCGCCGACACTGACGGGAGGAAAGTGGCCGGGTTTCACCTTACGAGCACCTCGGCGGGCGTGTACGGAGCATGTGCGAGGAGAACCCCCGGCTCCTTGTGACGAGGTCATCGCCTCTACAGTATTTGCATTACGATAGCGCGTGCTAACACTGTCGTTTCCTCTTCAAACGGCAAACAACACAGTCATAAATAACCTTTTGTCTCCAGGATCAAGTCCAAGGAAAATTAAAACCTATAGAAGCATTTCCTGAAGGAAGTGAGTGTGATTGCAGAGAGCATTGATGCTGATTGGTAATATAGTCGCAGGAATACTGACTGACATACAACTTAAAGGATTACAAACTGTGAAACCACATCATCTCACAGTAGGTCCACTAAAAGAGCTTGTTTGATCCACTGACAGGCTCAGAGTGTTATTCTAAGTGTGTGACAGCATCATGGAAAGGATCCCTACAGAGAGAGACCTGGAAGATCCTTTTGGTTTAACCACAAACAGCCGTTATATCGCTCTCTGCACACACACCAGACTCCATTCACTAAAACAGGGATTTTACCCCACAGAACACAGGAGCTGCTGGTCTGCTGCTGCCTAAATCTGTTAGTTTGTTTGTGTTACTGTGTGTTACAGAAATATTGTGTTGGATCCAAACTAAACCTTTAAATCACACAAGAACACAAACAAAGTAACCGATAGAGGCAGCAGTGTACCAGCAACTCCCGTGTTTACAATATAAAATTACCATTTTTGTCAATGGAGTCTGGTATATAAAAATGAAGGGGCCTCCACAGACTTTAATGCACTAGATAACCCACAGTATCACCATAATGTGCTCCTGTAGATAACACTGTGCTGTTGTGTAAGTATTACGCATGAATCGATATGTTGATAGTCATGGCGGCGTTCACAAAGAGCTTCATTAAATATTTAAATGCACTGATTGCATTGTAAAGATACAGGAAACCGCCTCATTCCTCATGTGGTGACATATGGAAAGTTTTCTAGTTGCAGGGGAGCCAAAGACAGGCATGGGAGAATAATAAAGGCGTGACCGTGGTGCCGCAGCAATGACTGATAATAAAAGCACCGTCAACCTTCTTCCCACTTTTGAAAAACAATGACTTGTTGTTATAGTCGGTTATGTGTTTCCTTCAGCCAGTAAAAACATCGAGACACTGGAACCAGCACGGATACTTTAACACTGACGCTACCTGCTACCCAAACAAAAAAAAAACCCCAGCCAGGACCCCACCGGACCGCTCTGGTGGGAATGTGATCCGGGCCGCGGTGGGGAGAGTGGGAACGAGACGTGGAAGCAACATTTCAACAGCAGCTACAGGAACAAGAACCTGGGAAGTGAACACTTCCTCTTTCAGGGGAGCCCCATGAATCATGAGCAGCTGACTCTGGGTGATTTGTTTGAAGCCTCTTTTAGACGGCGTATTAATAAGGCAGCCAGTGTCACTTACTGTAAAAGCGGCGCCTTATGAGGCAGAATAAAAGCACACGCATGGGGGAGAATAGTTTCAGATACAGCAAGTTACTACTGTCAGTGTTTCTACGGTGCAGACAGTGGTACTGCTAATGAAAACACAGGTGCATTAAAAAAACTATGCATGGGTTATTTTTTATGTCAGTTCAGCCGAATTGAACTTTCTCACCTCGACACCCCGTCTGGCACACACACTAGTCTGTGTCTGAATTTGAGCTTTGAGGTAAAAGGGTGAAAGACGGCGTGCCGGTTACTGTCACAAACACGCTGTGGGCGCCGAAGAAACCCTCAGCGCCACGAGCGAAAGGACGGAGCCGCAAACGCTGGTTTTCATTTACTGTTTAATGAACGGCCTTCAGTTTCACCTGACTTAAAAAACAATAGTGAAAAAGACGTGTAAAAGGGCCACCACAGGTTATAATCTGATGGTCCAAATTACAAACTCAGAGATTAAAGTGGTTCATTTATGAGATTCACGACGTTAAAGATGTAAATTTATAAAATAAAAACTCTCTGAGATTATTAAATCAAACATTTGAGAGTTTTTTCCCACCTAAATGAATGTACAAGTGTAACCTCAGAAATCGTTCCTCTGAATACTACGCCTCTCCTCCGGCTCTGTGTTTGTTTAGTGTTTTACCTTTAAAGGCCGAAACACGCCGTCGTACAGCTGAGAAGAGACAACAAGCAGAAGCCCCCGCTCCACAGTAACACAGAAGTGCAGCTATAAATGTCGGCGTTTTCCTGATAAATACGTCCTCCTAATGATGAACAACTGCAGGACGCTGCAGCAGAACTAACCCATCACCAACACACACATCACAGATTAAAGCCACTTGTTTCCCAGCTGAGTGCACCATCAGTCACCTGTAGCGTTCAATACCTTTATTCAATTGGATCGTTTAGAAACAGAAATCTGTAACCAATGGGGGATGTTTCCTTCATGGATTCACCGAAAAATGTTATAAAACAGATGCCGGTTCCTACATGTGGTCATAGAACGTGGAATGTTTGGGGGTGTGGGGCTGACTGGGGTCACCTCATCATGGAGGAAATAATCAGCAGGTTGGTCGACGAACAGGAGAACTGAATCACGTGGGCGGCACGTCCAGGTGAATAAAGAGCCGTGACGCCATGAAGGCAGCAGGGTGGATTTAAAAACTGATGGACTGAGAGGACGGGGGCAGTGTCAGAGGTCAGGGGGGAGGAGTCAGGAAGGAGGGAGTTATTCTGAAGTGTCCTTGAGCCGTTTGTTATCACAGTGGTGGCGCGGCTCTGCCCTCCGTCCTAAACTAGTTCCTCCCGCATGCTTCACTGGACACAGACAAGGTCCACCGGAGCGCCTGCACCTTCCTTTTGGCTGCGGTTACATAATTCGGCCTAAATTACTTTTGCTTCAGCAGCTGTTAGCACAGTTAGACGAGAACGTGCCCACCTCGCCGACAAAACGACCACCATCAGAACGGTAATGAGCCAAAAGCTCCCGACGACACTGGCCCGGTCTTCTGCCGCCTCCTAGGTGACCTTTTTTTAAAGCGCCGACAGCCACGGCTGCGATGACACAGCAGCACCCGGCGGTGGGAGACCCTGACCTGATTACATGTCTACCTAAACGCCCTCAACTGCATGTGAGCGCGCCAGGGCTGCGTACCAAACAACCAAATAATAAATGAGTTTGTTTTTAATGCAGGTCTGCACATTTACATATACACTAGTTATAAAAAAGGCCCAGTTTTGGTTTAATCTTCATTAGTTTTAAGCTGGTTTTGCAATATGAGGCATTTTTAAGGGGTAAAAACACGACGAGGTCATAAAAAGCAGTGAGTAATAAAACTGGTGAAAAACATCGATCAGTGTTTCTCAACGTGCAAAGACGTCCTGAATCGTCTCTTTTTGTCCAAAACCAGGAAAAATATTCACTTTACTGCCACAGAGACGCAAAGAAAGCAGAAAATATCCGAAGATCTGGACGTTTTTGGCTAAAAGTGAGTTTAATATGGATTAATTGACTAACTGTTGCAGCTCTGTCTTTATTTCATACATCCCACGATCAGGACAGCTGCTCTGGCCTCAACCATACATCTAATAAAGTGTAATAAAGTGCAACTGGTGCTGGTGATGAAAACATCTGACAGTACCGAGCACCAGGTGGGTGGAACGGGGCTTCGAAACCCACAAATACTGTATATGTGAGTGTGTGTTACCATGAGAGTGTGTGTGTGTGTGTGTGTGTGTGTGAGCTCTGAGACTCTCAGTAGAGCAGTAAAAGGTCAGTGCTGACGCTGTATAAGGGATTCAGAAAGTAGGTCATTTCTCTTTTATTTTCCACTGATTATCTTGGTTTTTGAGGTGTTTCTTTAATGAGAGCCACCAGAAGCTCCCACAGCGGACAGCAGCACTGTAACCACACTGTGCTGGTGACTATTTAACGCGACAGGAAGTGTGCAGATGTGTAAATATTTAACATATTAACAGGATGTCACTGACATTTCTGCAGCCGAGTCTGTGGGCATGTAATTGAAGTGTGTTGATAGCACAGAGCCGAGGCGCTGACCCGCTCACACTCATTTCAGACGTGATCTTTAATCGTCACTTTGCAGATTTCCAGCTCTCCGTCGTTCTCACGGTGTCACGGGACAAAAAGCAGCGTCACATCTGTCAGTGCGTCTTTAGAGAGCTCAGTTCAACGTGTCACGAGCAGAAGGAAACACTTATTTCAGCTTATTTAAGCCTGCAGACATACAATTACCGTCCTCACCTGGAAAACTAGTTAGACTTTGGAACCTGTTTTTCTGGCTGCTGCTCTGCGAGTGGAGGATTCAGGGGGTGTGAAAGGAGCCGCCTTAAGGCAAATTGAGCAATTTTCCAACAAGCAGTTATTTCCTTTTAATTCACCGAGGGACTGAAAGGGTTTTGAATTAGTTTCGGTTTCACTTTAGGTGCCTTTCATAATTGTTAAAAGCTGGTGCACGCCAATGTTTTAGTCCTCTAACGCTGAAACAAAAAGGAAAACAAAGCGATCTCAGCGTTGGCTCAGAGCAGCACCAGTAGTAACGATGTTACTTTCGGGATTTAGCACCTCGTGCGATTCCAACACGACGGCACCACCAACATTTATTCTCCAGCTCAACTGCCAGATAATGGCACGGCAAAAAATAATCACCGTCCTGATTCACTGCCTCAGCAGGAGCTTCAGAATAAAAGGCTGCGAAGAGAAATGGACCGGGACGTCTGACCGCTCTGTGCAGGTCAGCTCTGCTCTTCAGGTGAAGATGCAATTAACGTTAAAGCATAACTCTGCTTTTGTTAAACCTGTGCAATATTCAGTGTTTTGATGTCTAAATGAGTTCAGAGTGTTATTCTAAGTGTGTGACAGCATCATGAAAGGATCCCTACAGAGAGAGACCTGGAAGATCCTTTTGATTTAACCACAAACAGCACACACACCAGACTACATTCACTAAAACAGGGATTTTAGAGAACAGGACTCAGGAGCTGGTCTCAGAAATGAACAGCGTTGAGTGCTTAACTTTAGCTTGGCTGTCTGACGCTTGTTTTGTTCTGTGTGTGACGGTGAGTAAAGTGTTAAACTGATAATAAGAGGACTAGTTAAAGGTGGCTCATAATGAGTGAGTAATGGGTGTGTGTGGGATCGCCAGTGTCCCGTTATGACGGTCAGGAAGAGATGAAAATGTTTGGAAACCATGTTAAATACAGCAAAACAAACCTAATAGATATATAATATAATAATCTGTGTTTTAATTACAGGCAAAGGAAGGATGTTCATGTACTTTAAGGGCACTTCTTAATAAATGTCTGTGGCTTCATTTGGATACCGGCTGGTTTCTCATACAATATCTGGATTACAAAGATAAAGTTGGTGTTGCCATGACGCTCCAACGCTCTTTACACAAGTCAAAGTGACTGAAAACGATGTCACATGTTTGGCGAATATATCTGATCCTGATAATCCAAAGCGGGGAGCTAGTGTCCATGTAAACACCCCCACCCATCCGGCCCCTGACTTCATGCTAACTGGTGGCGTCCAGGAGGTGGACGTCCGTCCAGTCGCCCCACCACCACCTCCACCTCCACCACCAGCACCACCAGCGCTCCTCGCCTCAGCTGCCTCCAGTGCTGCCGTCAAACTCTCACCTCTCTGCCAGAGGACACAGCCTTGGCCCGCCGAGAATGTGGCAGCAGCGCGCTATCTCCAAACGCCACATTTAACCGCCCCCCCCACAAACAGGCGGCTGTGAGCTTCACACATGCACAACTGCTGCTGCTAAAAGCGTGCATGCGTCCAAGAGGGCTGTCCGCCCCTGAACCCCCCCCCCACCCCACCCCACCCGCCTCGCTGACCACTTCACTCTTTTACAATCCGCTCCAAATTTAAGTCATTCACCCGACGCCACGCTGAGCGTTCAGCCACGATAACAATGTGTGCATAATGCAGCCATTTCCTGAGGTTACACCGAGCGCATCACTGGTGGAATAATGACCTGAGTGACATGTTTTAAGTAAATCTTCACATTACAGCGAGTCCTGCGCTGCCGACTGTTTTACTCCGTGTAACAGCGGTGTGATGGGGCTTTTACACGTCCATTAGCCGGGGCTTTTATCTCCGCAGCTTCGGCATTTTAGTGGCTGATAAATAATAAAGCTCATATGGAAGATAAAATCACTTAGCGGGCCACGTTCACAGGAGCCGTGCACTCTGCCGCTTTGTTCACATAGAGACGCCTCTGTCCGCCGCCGTCAGGTGATCTCACAGATCACCTCCCACTCTGCGCTTGATAACGTGTTAATTAGTCAAAAGGCCGCGTGGCGTCTCGCTGCCACGTGGTCGCCGATCCTTGGATTAGCTTCCAGCGTCGGCGTCCTCGAACCCCATCGGCTCGGCGCTCGCTGTCAGACGAGGTGATTTTACAGCGGACGTGAAAGACAACGAAACAGATCCAAACTGTCACCACATCTAGAAACAAACATTTCATTTGTAAATAGTTCATAGATTGTTTCCATCTAACGGATCTATGACTGACAATCTGCCTCCAGTCACACTTCAGTGCTACAGATAACTTATCTTCACTGTCCACCAACATCCTGATGATCTTCACGATTCATCGATTGTTCTTATGAGCCGTTTTATTCGATCAGTGATCCAAAACAAGAAGAGATTCAGTTTACGTTGATTTTAAACAGAGAAAAGAACCACAATGTTTTTTTCTGCTTAACAAGCAAACCAGATTAGTCACCTATTAATTTTCTGTGGATTAACTAAAGAATGAATCACCTTCTTTTACTTTTCTTAATGTTAGCAGTGGGTTAATAATCAGACTATGTTTAAAAAGGAACAAAGCATTCGGCCTCTTATTCTATTTTCAGCTTGAATGTTGTTTATATTCTTATAAAGTTCCTTTAAGTTCTTTGGGTTCTTGAATAATGAATCAAAAACAAAGTTACATTTGTCTGTTTTTATGGTTTTATGATCCGAGGCGTCCTAATCTGCTAATTTCTTCACCCCCCAATTCTACTGATGTTCAGCAGAATCTAACACCGTTTTCTATTAAATAACAGTGGCATCATTCAGTGGTTCTTTCTGGTGATTGGATGAAGTACAAGTCTTCAGTTTGTGTGTTTGGATGCAGAAACGATGCAGCTTTTTTATTTTAAGGATAACTCTGGTGACAATTGGCATTTCATCTTATTCATTCTTAATAAACTGAATCTACTAACTAGTGCCGTGTGTGTCTGGATCCTGATAGATCTCATTCCGCTTGTCATTTAGAGTCAAAACAAACAACAATGGAGCTCAATGTCACAAAGTCTGACACAAAACCTTCAGCGAGCGGCTGATTTAGGACAAAAACACATTTCTGTAGTAATTCTTTAACCATTTTTGAGGTCACTCCTTCAGTAGGAAGTCAGTGAGTATTAAGGGGTGCTGGTTTTGGTTAATCATTTCATGAGAATTTAATAACGCAAACACAGAGCACCATAATGAATGTTTTAATAAGCCGTCATTACAACATTAGAAATGACAGCACGGACGTTTACTAGTAATCTGTGCTGCTTTTGTCTCTAATGATGCTGATTCAGACTGCTGGTAAATCTGCTGGCGAGCACGACCAACATGTGGCCAGTTGAGGTAGTTTGAGAGCCCTGCATGTTTACTTTAATCCAATCTGTCCAACACAAAAGCCTGCAACACGCACAGAACCACTGCCATTAGGCTTTTTCCATTTTGCTTGGCCACACTGACCGTCCTCACCGGAGCTTCTTGTGTTAAAAAGGATAACTTCTGTATTCTTAAGCCACAGCCTTATTCTTTTACATATTTTGGTGTCTGAATGACTGGTAGGTGCTAAAAGTGTTGGAACTGGTCCAGTAGATCACCTCAGCTTTGGGGCAACTGCACCTGATCACAGTAGGTCCACTAAAAGAGCTTGTTTGATCCACTGACAGGCTCAGAGTGTTATTCTAAAGGATCCCTACAGAGAGAGACCTGGAAGATCCTTTTGGTTTAACCACAAACAGCACACACACCAGACTACATTCACTAAAACAGGGATTTTACCTCACAGAATACAGGAGCTGCTGGTCTGCTGCTGCCTTTATCAGTTCGTTTCTGTGTGTTATTGTGTGACTTTTGGAGATTTGAAGGATTAATCCAGACTCAAATTAACATGTTAAAAACACCAAAGTCACAACAACTCAACCAGCATCTCCTGTCTTTTGCCAGGTAAATGTACTGCTTTTATTAATGGAGTCTGGTGGCTGTGAACCAAGCGATATAACATAAATGAACCCATCTACTTCTGCTTATTTAACTCGTGATTAAAAACAACCGAAATGCCTTTAAAAGAGCCAGTGTACGCGGTTTAAAGCTTTCCTGGAGGAAAAGTACATTTCCTATTTCAGAGGTCATTCATTAATTGATTAATTGATCGTCAACCCAGCAGACAACCCATTATTTGGAGTTGTTTGAAATACAAGCAATAACATTTCATGTGCAGATGCTGAGCTAAGAGTAGAGATGGAGGGTTTTTTTGCTTCGTTCTGCTAACAATAATAATAAAGCAGAGGAGCAGGTATTGGACGCCTTTCTCCTCCTCAAGACTCTTCCTGCCATCAGCACTCTGAACTGAATCGAACAAGCTCTCCTCCACTTGGGGGAAATATTGTTTTACAGCCTGTAAACCTTGATATGACATTATCAAACTCCCCCAACGTCGATAACGAGATGCGGGGATATGGAAACTTCACTAAACTGGAATCCAACAAGGCCAGAAACATTAGCAATCAAGTGATTCAACAAGAGAGCGCCGGGCCCGTCGAACCACACCGCTTAGACACAAAAACAAAGGCCCAATCTGTCCACTGTTTACTCACGATTCAAATTCTGGCCTGCAGCACAGTATTTGTCTGTTATTTCTTCCTCCTGTGCAACAATGTTGGCTCCATATTTAAAACACAAGCACTTAACAGTAAAGGTTGTGCTGTTAAAAGAACCTTAAAAAAGGAATTTTGCCCCTAAAATCTTTGTTTTAATATCAGATTCTGTTGCCAGGCTTGAAAGGTGTCCCTGGAAAGTTGCTTCACACAGTCGCTGGCAGCTTATATTCAGTTTTTAATTAATACCAACCCTGACCCATTTTCGCTGCATTAAAATTGTCTCAGGGTGTCCACAGAAACTCTCCAAAAACAGACTTCTGCTGCATGTTTTTTTTTTGTTAATGCGATTAGCTGTTTACATCAGTCACTTGAAAACAATGCATGCAAGAAGGAGACAACAGAACTTCTCAGAGCAGACTTTCAAGCCTGCAAGGGCTGAGAAAACATACTGAATGTCTTCAGTGGAGAATTCCTTTAAAGGGTAATGGCAGTGTTTTTAAGCCTGAGGCCTATCTGTACATGTTTTGGTGTCTGAATGACTCGTAGGTACTAAAAGTGTTGGAACTGGTCCAGTAGATCACCTCAGCCTGCAGCAACCAAACGGGCTGCAATGTGATCCTTTGGGACAACTGCACCTGATCACAGTAGGTCCACTAAAAGTGCTTGTTTGATCCACTGACAGGCTCAGAGTGTTATTCTAAGTGTGTGACAGCATCATGGAAAGGATCCCTACAGAGAGAGACCTGGAAGATCCTTTTGGTTTAACCACAAACATATCGCTCTGTCCAAAGCCACCAAACTCCATTGATGAAAACAGTAATTTTACCTCACAGAACACAAGAGCTGCTGTGCTACTGTTCCCTCGATCGATTAGTTTCTTTGTTTTATTGTCAGACTTTGGTGTTTTATAGGATTAGTTCAGATCCAACAAAATATTTACGTGACACACAATAATATAGATAAACTAACCGATGGAGGCAGCAGCAGAGCAGCAGCTCCTGCGTTCTGTGAGGTAAAATCCCTGTTTTAGTGAATGTAGTCTGGTGTGTGTGCAGAGAGCGATATAACGGCTGTTTGTGGTTAAACCAAAAGGATCTTCCAGGTCTCTCTCTGTAGGGATCCTTTCCTTAATGCTGTCAGACTCAGTTACAGTGCAGCCACTGCACATCTACTGAATTTTTTATACACCAAAATATGTTGAAATAGGCCCCAAGTTTAACAATAGCAGAGTTACCGTTGAAGAACCTAACAGTAGCCACATGCTAGTCTGAACCAACAGACCAGACATGGTCATATTTACTATGGAGCCAATGCCACACGTTCATGTTATTGTGCAACACGAGCAGAGTGATTTTAACTAGATGAGACGTGAATGTCGCATGCAGAGGATTGGCAGTCTCAAGCAGGCCTCAGTTTTATGCAAGTTCATTGTAATACCACACTGACACAAAGTGAAACCAATAACTGTGTGGGGGAGGAAGGAAACCCACACTGATCAACTTTTTTTTTTTCACAAAGAAACTCGCAGACGATTAGCGAGGACACATGGCTAATTTAAGCTGAAGCTAAAATATGCAAAAATCCTGGTTTGGTTGTTGAGGCGACACTGAGAAACATTTTGTGATGCTAATAAGTTAAATACATGAGTTATAAATCAATATTTTGATGTACTGAGC
The DNA here is from genome assembly GCF_042242105.1 of Pempheris klunzingeri. Lineage (NCBI taxonomy): Eukaryota > Metazoa > Chordata > Actinopteri > Acropomatiformes > Pempheridae > Pempheris > Pempheris klunzingeri. Next base: position 21,426,102 of record NC_092030.1, read on the forward strand.
AGTTTGACGTCTGCTACCAGGAGAAGGAACTCGTTTCAAACCGTAGGAGGCTTTTCGTCCGTTCTATAGAGGTGAAAATGTTTTCTTAACGTGTCAGGAGGGCAGAGCACTTCTGCTTTTCATGGCAGATAAATGGATATATGGAGGTGTAGGAGCTGAGGAATGAGTTCATATCGCTCTGAACTCTAATATATGACCGGCAATCAGTCTGAGCGTGCACGTTTAATTAGCTTCTATAGAAAATCCTTTAATTAAATCATTTCAGAGGGGAAAATCAACAGGCTTCAGGTGCATTAGTGTGTCTAACGCACTGTCTGGATGGTTGCTTCCTGCCGATGTGCAGGAGTCAGTGAGTGAGTGAGTGACTGAATGAATAGCTGGACTCCTCCAAGATCGCTCCAAGTTTAAATATAAATGTTCTTTAACCCACAGGAACTCTCAGAGGAGCCTCGCTGCATGTGTGGGCGTGTCAGCAACAGTTTCCAGGTTGTGATTGATAAAATCGAGGTGCACAAGGTGTCGACTCTTAAACGTGATGGACGCAAATTAAACCCGATCGTGGTGCCAAGATCTGCTCAGTAAACGGTTTGTTTAAGACTGAATAAAAACACACAGTGAAATTCACAAACCTCTAGTGGAAAGCAGCTATCTCAACACCCAAATTTTAACCACATCCTCTTCAATCAAGTTGCAGGCTTCATGACTAAAACCTGGCCTGGAGAGACACAAATTCATGCTCCTGAAGAGCTGCGTAGCTCCGACAAAAGGGTGTGCAATTATGTGTGGATGCTGAGGGGGTCGGTTGGAAGGGGAGGGGTGGTGGTGGCGTGTTATTTAAATCAGATTTTAGCTGGAGTCTGGTCTGATGGCCTACTCGTGCTGGGTTCCTGCAAACGGCGTGGATTTGGGCTGAAGAGCTGCGTGTGCTGATAGTGCAACTGCAATCAAAAGGGCTCACAGCCTGTGTGCACATGATGCATCAACCGTGTTTGTAATGGGGAGGGATTGACAGGGCGTTGGGCCGCACAGAGCAAGCACAGGACACCGTGAACACTTGGCCCAGCTGGGGCAAAAAGATAAAATACCCTGCATCATAAGCTGCTACTGAAGCCCCCCTGTGGGCTGCAGAAACCTGTCAGGGGGGCTAACTTCTGGCTGTGCTCTGGCTGTGAGGACAGCATGCAAACTGAGCCCTGCATGGCTGTTTTTGTGGTGTCGTGGAGCCACTGAGTTGCTGCATGTTTGCAGAGACCTCAAGTGAAAAAGGCTCCAGTCTACATCTACAGTAAGTCACAGGTTTGAGAGGAAGCACGCCTCCACCTCCCTACGAGGCTGCACACACAGCACAGAATAACAAAAGATGCATCCATTAGACAAACACGGGGCTGGGAGACAGCACAACACGAAGGCTGGGTGTGAATGTGGTTACCTGGGCTCGGGCAGGATGATCTTCTTACTCGCCCGGGCCGCTGGAGTAGATTTGCTCTTCTCCATCGCCATCAAATAACTGACATCGGCGAGCACCGCTTCGAGGTCCGCCATCTTTCGACCCTGGGACGACCAAATCAATAAAGCACCCGGGCTGGGGATGGGTTTTGTTTGAGGGAATTAAAAAAACAACGTCCTCCACCGGCGGGCAGGACCAACATCAAGCGCCGAGCAGCGTGACAGCGGGGCCAGCGGAGCGGACCATCGACGGGGGCTGGTGTCGCTGTCTCCGGCTGAGCTCTCTCTCTGGCTTCGCCTCAAACTGCCATCATTGTGACAGAAAAAAGCAAATTCAGGGGGAAGACATCGGGTGGCAGGTTGCACGGAGGGGAAAACACAGCCAGCAGGCCCTCAGATCAGCGTCCTTGTAATCCCATTTAGTGCAAAAAAAATCATGCAAATGCAGGTGTGTTTGAGGCCGGGCTGTGGGGGGGGTGATGCAGGAGGAGATCCAGAGGAGATCTGGTCTGAGGCCAGCACTGGATCGCTTTCTACTGATGTGCTGTGTCTCTCAGAGGTGTAGGAAGGTGCAGGCTCTGCAGACAGCTGTCAGATCCTACAGGTCTCTGGGGACTTTCCTGGTCCCTCCTGATGGATTTGTGTCCAAACCAAAGCTGGCGTGTCTCCAGAGCTGCATGTGCACGAGTGTTCAGGGGCTCTCAGATCCTCAAAACGTAAACACAGTGAAAAATGTTCTAATTTTAGAGGGATGGCAGTCGGTGGGGATGTGAGTGGCTGCTTTCCTTCGGTTTGCCTCGACAGCAGAGAGCCAGCTTGGCAATGCAATAAATCGGGGACACGTGTGGCTGGTTTTTCTGCGTCTCAGGCGAGCAGGGAGACCGAAAAAGGGAGGAAATTCAGCAGGGAGGACGCTCGGCGACAGGTTGAAATGTGTCTCATCTGGAGGTGAGGCGGGGTGGGGGAGGCTCACTCCGTCGTCCTCACTGTCTCAGCCGGTGCTGCAAAAAAATGCAAATCCCCCCAGATGCGTTTTTGGCACCACACACACACAAGCACAAGTTAAAGACGAAGCAGGACTCCATAAAATAAAAACACTGCTGCTGCTCCTGCTGCTGCTGCTGCTGCCGTCGATGCTGGCTGGCTTCCTGTGAAATGTTCCCCAACGGCTCATCAATCACCGAAAAAATGTCGTCCGAAAAGATGTGGTTAAACACCTTAAAGGCTTTAGCACCAAATCCAGTCCGAGCAGGAGGGTGTAGCGAACTAATCGCCACCCAAAATCCACGAGCCGAGAGCTAACTCGGCTTAGCAAATATCGATATTTGCTAGTTAGCCACCACACGCTAGCTAGCAAAATGAAACCTGCTAGCTAGTAGGCTAACTATCGGATAAGGTATAGAGGGATTAGCCGATCTATACATCTAGTTTGGGGGGTTTATTTCGCTCCGGCGGGTACTTTAAAATGCCCGTATTGCCAGCAGCAGGCAGAGACATAAGCTGGCAGAGTATCAGTAACACTGGCTCGATTTCAGACAGAGATTTACTTAAAACGTGAAGCTAACGGCTGCGAGTTACGTTAAAGTGGCTGCTCGTATTAGGGAAGTCTGGCAGCGGGAAAAAAACACACACACACACACACTCAAGTGTTCAAGAGTCCGAGTGCAGTGAAAAACAAGGAGGAAAATCAGCGCAAATTAATCCATAGCTGCTGGGTGAGTTTACCCCGAGCGTTGTGGGGGACCCTCCTCGCCTGGAGACCCAGCAGAGAGCTTCTGACTGTGGGCTGACGGTGACGCTGATGGTGGCGGTGGAGGAGGGGAGGGACGCAGCGCTGGGAGATGGAGGTCGGCTGGCCGGACTGGCGATAGTTCGCTTGAGAAACGGCGACTTTTCCTCTCCGGGGTGAACTGTGGTTAACTGACGCGGCAGTTCGACCACCTTCAGGTGTCGTTAAACACCCAACGCGATGCCGCGATGATCGGCTGCTTTTCGCCGGGGAGAGGGGTCGATGACGAGTGGGTCTGTCCGCTCCGCCTGCCCCCGAGCCGAGCGACTCCTGCCTGCCGCGCTGGGGGAACTCACACTCGGCTAAAGTTGGGAGCGAAGTCCGTGCGCTGCCTCCGAGCCGTGTGCCAGCCGATACCGTCCGCTCCTCTCGGTTAAGCTGTCCGGGCTCCAGCTCCGGTGTGGCACATGTTTGGTCGAAGCCCCTCTTCGATGTATTTTTCTGTATTTTTCGCTTGCACGGTGGCACTGCTTGCTTTGTGGTTCAACTTCCTCCCACTGCGGCGGGGAGAGGCGTGGAAAACACGGAGCGGGTCACTGCTGGCTGGAGCCGGACCACGTTCACATTTATGTGGATTTTAGATATTCTATACATTTTAACATATATAATATTGTGTTTTTTGAGCCGAAAATTAGAGCTTATATACACGAATACTGCTGCTTATTTCCGCTATTTCATAATAAAGGTTTTCCCCTTTTACAGGCCTATTTTAATCAGTACTGGTTTACAACATTTAACTGGGAATAACATCGACCAGTCGGCATCCAGGAAATTTCCCAGAGGGGGATCCTTGAATAAGAAAGGATAGATTTAGGCCTGTTTGAATTGGATAAGTGAAAGCCTCGCAGCAGCAGCACATTTAGCATATTCAATTATCCCTCTCATTCGGTGTCACTATTAAATAAGCAGTTTTTCACATTGAGTCTGGCTGGTCACGAAGCAGCAGCCCTCGGATAATTAATATTACAAGACAGTAAATTAGTTTCTATAGGATGCATCCGTCAGCTGGATGTGTATGTATGTGTGTGTGTGTGTGTGTGTATGTGTGTGTTTGTGTGCTGCTGTGGTGGAAACGCAGTGCCGTTTCCTGGCCAGCAGTGGTAATGCTCCTGATGCACTGCAACGGAGCAGCCATTAGCAGCAGGCTTCACACACTGAGAGACACCTTATAGGACACATGTGTCACTAACAGGGATGGTTACACCTTAACTGTGCAGAAAAATACATGCCAGACCACAAGATCCTTCACTTAAGCAACAATTAGACCTGCAATATGTTTTAATCGACATAAAATCAATATGCAGCTTCCTTGATTTTCAATTTTAGTCTGTTGTTTTTGGCTCTTTGCTGCTTTTCTTTGTCCTGTATGATGGTAAGTTGCATATTTTAGTCCTCAGAAATGAGGGGGCACTAAAGAAGGTCAGGGCATGTTTAAATGTTGTGTGAAGGAAGATTATCGTACGTTAACAGAGAGGTTAAACAGTTTTATATTAAACACCAGAGGATTCAAACTAAAGGAGAGACTTTCCTCTCCTTTCCTGCTTTTGTTTCTGTTCGTCTTACTGGATCATTTTATCATTTCTGAGGACTTTCAAACATGAAACAAGGGGAGAAAAATCCCTTGTTTGATTGAACTGATCGGCAGGTAGATGTTTCAATATTTCCTGATGTGAACCACAGGCCTAAAGTTCAGACTGTAGAACTGTTGAAATGCTTGTAAATTCCCACAGGTAGATATAAAATGATGTTTCCCCAAACTACAGCTGCAGCTAATGATTATCTTCTTGAGTTTTTCTATTATTTTTTTTGATTAACTGATTGATCATTTAGTCTTTAAACACCCAAAGTGACCCGTTCTTTCAGTCCAGAACCCCAAACTGTTAGATTCATAACAAACTAAACCAGAGAAATAAGGTGAAGCTTCACATGTGAGAAGCTGGAACCAGATCATTTTTGCTTCCTGAATGATTTCAATGATTGATAGATGATCAAACTTCTTAAGTTCTCTCGTGCATTATTCAGACAACTGGGACTCTAAACTCAAAATGTTTTCCACTCAACCTTTATTGCCAAACCACTGACACCAGGCCGCCTCTTTACACCATCATGTGAACTGTTCAGGAGCGAACGCAGGTCCCAAAAACACCGTCTTAAGTGTGGAATGTGCCCCTCCGTCGATCTGTCGGACAAACACATGCGCCGGTGGAAGTCGGTGAGGTTTAAGAAAGACAGTTTTATTCAGCACTGGGAAGCAGCAGGGCTCAAAGGTGAAGGGCGACGGGGGAGAGAGGGGGTCGGGAGTGGGGTGTTACTGCTGAATACGGCGGATGGACTGGATCTGAGGGGTCTGGCAGTGGGAGCCAAACTCCCTGAAGTGTTTGAACTCCCCACAGTGACGATCACACTCCATGATATACTGGTATCCACGATAACCAGGGTACTGGTAGCACACGAATCTGTTGGGCAATCACACAGAGAGAGAGAAAGAGAGAGAGAGAGAGAGAGAGAGAGAGAGAGGAGGAGGAAGCAGTGAGGAAATGTTGCGAAAGGTTGTTGTTGGCAAATAGGAAAATAAAAAATGTGGAAGGAAAGGCTGTGTGGACACTCACGCTCCAGACTGGATCCTGAGAGAGCCAACTTCATTGTTGCACCAGCCCATGGCCTGGAGGGAGGGATAGTCGTCGCTCAGCTCACCCTTACGGCCCAGGAAGTTCTCACGCTCATAGATAGTCATACGACACTCTCTGTGGTTCTGCAGGAACAAGAGAACAAACAATGCATGAGAGGTGTTTTTCCTGACACACACACAGTGTTGACACTCCTGGAGCGAGAAAATATTAAAAAAAAAAGAAAAAGAGGAAGAAGACGATGAAGGAAGGGTGAGAAAATATTCTGGGTTTGACTTACAGCACAGGCGATGGGCCTGAAGGAGGTCATCCTCTCAATGTGGTAGGCATTGCTGCCTCCGAAGGCATCACACTGGGGGTACTCTCCCCTCTCCAGGACAAACTGCTGTCCCTGGTAGGAGGCGTGCTCGTAACCCACCCAGCTGTGGGAGGAGGAGGAGGAGGAGGAGGAGGAAGGAGAAGAGGAAGACTTTATGACATCTGATATCTTGTCACGTTATCCTCAGTTTCACTTGGTGTTTTTGTGTTGTTGGTGTGTGTGTGTGTGTGTGTGTGTTCACTCACGCTCCACTCTCCACCCTCAGGGAGCGCACGGTCTCGAAGCCGAACTCCATCACGTTGCAGCACTCGGAGGTGAACTCATGGCGGCGTCCCTGGAAGCACTCCTCGTCGAAGACAATGATCTGACGGGGAAAAACTGGGTTAGTTCTGATGATTAAATGCTCCAAAGTGTTAAATATGGTGTTTCTTCTCACCCTGACAACCATTTTTAGCTTTAGACTCGTGCCAAAGAAGGCTAACGGCACCATCATATGATGTTATATAGGACAGGAACATCAGCTCTGCCTGGTGAACTAATGATAAACTGTGTTCCCTCTCAGTTCTGACAGTTTAATAGAGACGGCCGGCAGCGTCTCAAGGTAAGTTTAAAGGCCGTCCGGCGAGGTGATGTATGAATCTGTGCTCCCAGTCCGCAGACTCACCTTCCAGTGGCCGGAGAACTTGGTGCAGTGGTGAGTCATCTTGTCTGGGAGGGAAAAAAGAAAAGCACACATAAGACATCAGAGATTATGCTGACAAGAGGAGGACTAAGACTTTGTGCACACAGTCTGAAACTTTAGTCAAACATGCATTAGAATTTAAAAGTTAGGCCGAGGGGCAAATTCACAGTTCAAACATGCAAAGTAATGAAACGTAGCAGGTAGAGTTTCATCACAGCCAAACTTTAGAGCTGCTGTGTGACACCATGGACGTGGTTTTAGGCTTCAGGAGGTGAAATCAATCGTCTGTCCGCTGAGCTCAAAGTCTGTTCATAGTTTCTGTACAAAAATGAAGCCGGAGAATTCATCCAGACTTCCTTCTCCCACCCTTTCTATCTCTTCATCTTATATTCTGCCCATTTCCTCCCTGCTGCTGCTCAGATTTCCCACCATCGCCGCTGTTTATCTCGCCCACTGGGTGCAGCGGTGGCGGCGGCCTTTGGCTCTGGCTTTGGCTCCTGTGTTTGGGGGGTTTTGTGAGTATGTGGGGCTGCTACAGCCTGGCTGAGCTGCCCACCCTGCAGGTCTGTGCTGGCTGTGCTCTAGCTGGGCGAGGGACAGGGACTCACCTTGCTTTGATGCCCTTGGGTTGTCCTGCCGTGAGAGTGAGAGGAGCCACGCGCCCCCACCCTTTTAAAGCCTCCCCTGGCAAAGGGCCATGCTGAAAGCCCCGGCTCAGCAGCAGGGAGGGGCTTGTCTTTGTCCCCCCCGACAAAAGCGTGGTTAATCTGTGGAGGGGCAGAAGTGCAGACACCACATTATCACCGTGGGCAGCGGACAGGGACACCCAGAACCATGAGAGGGACCAGACACAGCCAGAGTCCCTGAGAACACCTGAGAGACCTGAAGACACGACGAGAGCCGCTTCACCGTCCGGTCGAACCTTCAGCTGCAGGGAGAGATTGTTTTTATTGAACGTGAATCTGCTGATGGCTCTCTTCATCAACACATCCGTTTGTTTTTCCAGAAAATCACAGAAAAATAGTCAAAACGCAGAGTTTTGTTGTTGTGTTGTGTTTTTCACGTTATGTTGTTTTCACTGACTCAAAGTGCAAAAACAAATGAGTTCATCACCAAACGTCACATTTCAGAAGCAGGAATCAAAGAATATTTGAGATTTTACTAGAAAAAATGATTAAAATGATTATTAGATGATTCAAATATTGGCAGATTGTTTACTAAACCAATGAGTTCATCTCCGTTCTCGACCCTCTTAGTGTTGTTTCTTTCTACATGAGTGATTTTCTCAGATCAGTCTCAACCAGATTAATGCAGGGGAAAATAACTCAAAGCTACATTATAGTTAAAAATGATAAATAATAATAATAAAACAAAAGAAAAAATAATAATAATGATGACACATATACATATAAACACCCTCTTAGTGCAGAACAACAACTACTACAGTAAAACTACAGTTAAAGTTACTGTGACTATGAAACAGACTCTGTGTGTGCAGCAGGTAAATCACGTGATCATTTCTGTTAAAGTCGTGCATAATGGTCACAAGAACAAAACTTGTCTGTCATGAGACCAAAACTACTATTTAGCTAAATGAATTATTGATATTCTGATTAATACGTGACCTTATTGTGATCCTGTGTCGTGTCAGGGTGATGAACAGCAACCAAAAGATGGCGGAGATCAATTCCAGAGTGTAAAAAATGAAATCACAAAACTGCACTGACAAGATAAAGTTAAACAAGAAAGAGAAATCAATGCGTTTCTTCCTGTTTGTGCGTGAAACTGAGCAGAAAATAAGACTATTGTCTTCCTGTCAAGACAATAGTTTTAGCCAAAAGTCAGATTTAATGTCTCAGACGTGTGAATTTGGAGGAGTGAGTGTAAAAGTTGATTAGCTTAGTTAATCTTGAGGAGGTGGAAACGCTGGAGAGGCCCGCTGAGATGGAGTCATTTGGAAATATAAAGGATGGGCCGATTGGGGGGGGGGCGTCAAAAAAATCAATATGCTTCTTCCATTTAGGAGAAATGTGCTTTATGCCTGTGTCAGTGGACAACAGGCTGCAGAGTCAATATGTTTCCAAATCAATTACAATTAGGCGTCTTCCTGTTGAACATGCAGAGCGAATTTGTTTCCAATAGATGCTCAATCACTTTGTTGTTGCACCAAAATAATACAATTGATGATATTCTTCTTACATCCACACTAAAAGTATAATGTCTGAGTCACAGTCTGATAAATATTCTTCCAAAAACTATTAAAAACACAGCACGAACACACTGTAGTTTATTCTGACACACACACACCATCCTGCTGCCCCAAATACTCACTAGAGCACCAAATGTGGATTAATCCACCGCTGAAAATAGTCCCCAACAAACACACAGTTTCCTTCTATTTGATCATTTCTAGCAAATTTCTGAGCCTTTTTTTAAACATGAATTTACATATTTGTGAGCTGTTTTTAAAGATTTATGTGTCGTGTCGGACCAGAGGGGTTTAAAAAAATCACCTGTGCAAGAACTTCCCTCCAATAAAATCATCTAAAATTAGCAAAAGTTTAATTTAGGGCTGGAATTATTATTTAATCTGATCCACCTGAAAGAAAAACTGATCAGGATTACGCGTCTATCCAGGCGCTGCAGTCTGTCCAGGGCAGTTTTTGAGGCAATGGGAGCCACACAGATTACACAGCAGGATTAGTTCACACCTAATCTGCACATATCAAACGCCATTTAATCCTGTTTCCACTGTGGAAATAATCACAGTTGAGGTGATAATCCTGATAGATAATCCAGCTGTAATCCAAGAATTATCACCATCATCGTCAACAACAACCTTTAGTTCACCCCTACAGACGGAGAGGAAGGATCCTCCTGCACTACAGATTATAACAGACTGATGTTTATGTTGCTATGAATCTAAAAAAAACACTGCAGCAATATAAGGAAGCAGATTTAGAGGGAGACTGTGTGACGCTTGAGAGGAAAATCCTAATCTTACAAATGAAAAGTGGAGTTTCTAAGTAGTAAAACACTTTGCTGCTGCAGCTCTATTTGGTCTGGTACCATTAGCTTATGGTGGCTAATGTTAGCTAATGTTAGCCAACTTTTAAATGCTAAAGTGTCTTATTACGGTGCAACTGACACTTTAGCATTTAACATATTTAATCAAAGATATTTTTGTAAATATTCACTTTCTTTCTGAGAGTTACAGGAAAAAATCGACACCACTCTCATGTCTGTGTTAAACACATAGCTGGAGTCAGGAGGTGATTAGCGTAGCTTAGCATAAAGGGTTTTAGGGGCAGCTATGAACTATTTTGTAGCAAAAAGCAGCAAGTTTCTGTCTTTACAGTGAAGTTGGAAGGAGGTTGATATAACACTTGGTAAGCAGCTTGTCAAGTGAACTTATTGTCTAGTTAGCGACCGAGCTAACGAGCTTGCATCATGAGAGTTAGCCTAGCAAACTTGCTGGCTTAAAAAGCCTTTTCCCTCCCATCGTTAACTCTTTATTAGATTAAATTATGTTCAACCCAGAGAACAAAATGCAGAGGAAGAGTAAATACACAGAAGGAGGCTCAGAGAGCTTTCTTTGTAATTGACTGGAGCTAGCATCTTTACTAGCATGTTAAGCTAACAAACCTAATGAACTCGCTGGCTTGTAAAGCTTTTCCCCTCCCATCGTTAACGGTTTATTAAACTGAATCATGTAGAAGCCTGAGAACAAAATGTCAGGAAGGGGCAAATAAAAAGAGGCTGAGAGAGCTTTTGTAGCCAACTGGAGCTAGCATCTTCCCTAGCATGTTAGCTAACAAACCTGTGCTACTACATGCAGCTAATCAGCTTGTATCATGGCAGTTAGCCTAGCAAACGTACTGGCTTGAAAAGTGTTTTCCCTCCCATCATTACCTCTTTATTAAATTAAATAATGTTGAATCTTGAGAACAAAATGTCAGAAGGGAGGAAACAGTTAGAAAGACAGAGGACTGGCATCTTCCCATGTAGCATGTTAGCGAACAACCTGCCTCCAGTGTTTATGCTATGCTAACGGCTGCTAACCACAACTCTGTGCCTAACACACAGACACAAGACTCTCTCTACTATGATATAAAGCAAATAAACATATTTCCCAAAGCCATTTCTATATGTAAAGATAATTATCTATATATTATAATATAATGATTTATTATATTATAATGATAGTTTGACCAGAATCTCATATAAATCACATTATTTGGTTGTGTGTTCTTCTAAATGTTCCTCATGAGGGTTTAAACTCTGACATTAAAGAGTAAAAACAAGACCAACATGCCAAACAGAGTGTGTTTACTCTGTTTTCTTGATTCATTTCTTGTCCCGGTTCCTCAAAAGAGAGATGTTTTATGGCTCCGATGAGATCCTAAGTTAAAATCTCTGTTTTCAGAGACTATGTTGTATCTCTGTGTGAGAGCCTGTGTAGGTGATAGATAGGAGGGATTACCTCTTTGCATTCCTCTCCTCTACGTGCAACTATAGCTTACAGCCCAACCACCCCAACACATGAGAAAAATGCCGTGGTCAGTGGTTTCCTTTGACAGTAAAACGCTTACAGGCAGGCCAGAGGGGCCGGCGGCGTTTCTAGGCTATGCAATGACCCGGTGGCTTTGGCAGAGTCCAACTGTGATGACGAGAGGGTTTCTATTGTGCTGTGAGCCTCTACGTTTGGCCTTTGCCAGAGTATAAAAGCTTGGGTCGAGCGTTGAAGGGACCAGCACGAGCCAGCCTCCCTCACACGGCACAGCAAGCTATACTAACGCAGGTAAGGGCACACAGACACAGACATGCACAGCAGAGCATCCAGCACAACCACACATCCACAGCCAGGGCCCACTCCCTGCCCTCCACACCCAGGCAAACCACCCTCGGCCTGGGGAAAGACCCAAACACAGCCCAAATGAGCCTCCCACATAAACAGCAGGCTTGTGTTTTAGTCCAAACCCCACAAACATGCCTACCTAAAACCCCTCCGACAATGTCTCCACCGGGCCACTTCTCCTTCCCTCACACTTTCTCCTCTGCAACCCTGTCAGCTTCCATTTACACCTCTATTTCTGTTCACCCCCTTGTCTTCCTCCATCTCTCACCCAGACTCTCCTGAAGCCCCTCACCATGTCTCAGACCGCCAAGTCCGCCTCCAGCCAGGGCACCGATGCCAAGGACAAGGGAGCCCCAGCCCCCGCCGCCTCCAGCAAGGCCACCAAGACCGGCGAGCCTGGCATGGGATCCTACAGAGTGAGTCAGAGCAGCTGCACGTAGACATCTGCATGCTTTTTCTACACAATCTGTGTTATTCAAAGGGGCAGTTCGCCTAAAATCGCAAAGAAAACACACCCTCCTGCCTCGCCGTGCCGTGCAGATAGTTTTGGTTTCATCTGCTCAGAGATATCCAAGTTGTCAAAGTAGTGAAAACTGTATAAAATTAACTAACATTTTCATGCTTTTGATGCTTTGAGCACCACAAATAATACTCCCCCCCTCTGTATTGGGGTTGTGGCAAAAAGGCAAAGTGGTTAGCCTTTGTATTTTGAGCGAACAGACCCTTTTCTCATGCACATTACTGCTTTTCATGATTGCATAAAAGTACAGTAGCAATATGCAGAGTGTTAAATTACTGCATTTTACTAGTATTTCTAACTACTTTGTGTACTTTATATACTAATTATCTCGTGTATCAGCAAAGTAGCCAGTAATTACAGCTGTTAAAGACATGAAATGGAGTAAAAAGTAGAATATTTCCTCCTGAAATGAAGTAAAGTAGAGTTTCAGTTTCAGTTTCAGTTCATAGAGACGTGTGTTACTGGGATATTTGCTCTGGTGTAACATGTGGCGTCTCCTCCGTGCAGATCATGCTGTTCGACCAGGAGAACTTCCAGGGCAGGATGATGGAGGTCCAGAATGAGTGTATGAACGTGTGTGACCGTGGCATGGATAGAGTGCGTAGTATCATTGTGGAGTGCGGCCCGTAAGTGGAAAACACAACCCTGCTTTTAAAGCAGCTACACACACACGCATGCATTCACATTTACGCTTCACTGCCGTCTTTCCTCTAACTCTTCTCTCCCGTGCTCTTCCTCCCCTTGTGCCCCCCCTGCGCCCGGCGGACCCCCTTCTCCAGCTTTGTTGCCTGGGAGCAGACTAACTTCCGTGGGGAGATGTTCATCCTGGAGAAGGGAGAGTATCCTCGCTGGGATACCTGGAGCAACTCCTACCGCAGCGACTGCCTCATGTCCCTCAGGCCCATCCGCATGGTTCGTTTAACGTTAAATCACTTCCTCCAGTTAATGAGAGGTTCCCTTCACTGGGAATAATTATGCTAAACAAACAGTGTAGTGATGAATTAACGCTAATTAAACACTCAAAGTCTAAATTTTAAGATGAAAATGGAGAAAATAGTAAATTTGCTAACAGCAAAAAGACATTACATTTACTGAATCCTCACTTTTTAGCTGAATGTTTTGGCTTCTTTGCTTGCTTCTGTGCACAGACTGCACCTCAGGAGACAACTTTGCTATTCTTACTTTACTTTTAGATCCAAAAAAAGCTCAGTTTTTAGCTAAATCGATCGTTTCCATGTAGCTGCTGCAACGTGTCGACTAACTCTTGGTGTTTCCGTCCTACAGGACAGCATGGAGCACAAGATCTGCCTGTATGAGCTCTCTGACTTCAAGGGCAACAAGATGGAGATCCAGGAGGATGATGTGCCCACCCTCTGGGCGCATGGCTTCTGCGACAGAGTGGGCAGCGTGAGGGTGCCAGGAGGAGCGTGAGTAGACACAAACACACAACAGCGTTAGGCGGTGAGGTTTCAAAGTGGATCAACACTCAAGGGCGATGAGGAAAGGCCCCGTCATGCAGCCTGGGAGCAAATCTATGTGCTCCTCTTCCACATGTAGCCATAGTGGAGGCTCTGTGATGCCAATATTGTTTTGGACGCAGGCTCAAAGGAGGCCACAGGCGTCCGGACGCTCACCACAATGTGGTGGTTCATAAAAAGCAGGCTGACATGTCGTCACAAGGCTTAAAGCTGCTCTAATAATGTGTATTTTTAGCTGGGAGTTTTTCTGTTTTCTCACATTTAAAAACACATCTGCTCAGTTGGCCCACGGGAACCTTCTCAGTGACCACTAGGCACTCTGTAGACCCCCCTAGAACCAGTTAGATGACCATCAAAACCCCCTGAACAATAGAACTTCCCTAGGAACCACTAGAACCTCTTTAGGGTCCCCTAAGTGAAACTAGAAACTTTTTAAATACACAAATAACCTCCTCAGTGACCACCAGAACCTCCTGAGGGACCTTTAGACACTCTTTAGACTCCTGTAGAACCTCCTCAATACACCCTAAACCCCCTGAACCATAGAACCTCCCTGGAGACCACTAGAACCTGTTAGGGTTCCCTAGATCTTCCTAAATGGTCAATAACCCCCCTGGACAACTAGAACCTCCTCAGTGACTACTAGAACCTCCTGAAGGACCACTAGACACTCATTAGGCTCCCATAGAACCACTTAAATGACCATTAAAACCCCCTGACCCGTAGAACTTCCCTAGACACCACTAGAACCTCCTGAAGGACCTCCAGTCTCCAGTTTACTCATAATTCCTAGTAATCACATCCTATAATGATCCAATAGAAGGTAAAAGAGATCCACTATGAGACAGTTGCCGACCGTGAGGAACCTGCAGGGAACATTACAGTGATACCGACCCCCCCGGGATGATCGGTGCTGACCCTGTCCATGTCCATGTCTTTCCCAGCTGGGTGGGTTACCAGTACCCCGGATACAGAGGCTACCAGTACCTGTTTGAGTGCGGTGACTACAGACACTACAACGACTTCTGCGCCTTCCAGCCCCAGATCCAGTCCATGCGTCGCATCAGGGACATGCAGTTCCACCAGAGAGGCTGCTTCACCTTCACCTCCGCCAGCAAGTGAGCGCCACCTGCTGACCGCCTGGAGCTGTCGTAGCCACGCGGCCCCTCACAGCTTTTTATTTCTTCAGACGCCCCACTTCCCATTTTCTCCAATCCTTTCCTAAATCTCCACCAACGTTGCTCCATGCCGAAGGAAAGACAGAATGAGAGCAAGAACCACGGGACAACCTTAACTGGACTTTTTATGGTGCTAAAAAATAAACATGTTGTGAAAAACCTCAAACCTCCCTGGCTGGATTACTTTTATTCTTTCTACAGAAAAGCCTCTTTAATGTTTGGATGTGATGCCTGTAGGAATTAACCGTGTGTAGGCGGTTTGTTATGAAGCCTTTTTATTTGTTTTCATCTCCTAAAGCAGAGTTAGCGCTATAACTGAGGGCTCTAAAGTGTTGCAAACAACATTATTCTATGGCATATTATTATTAACCTGCAATAATTACACAGTAAGCTCATCATTTGGCCAAATTTACTGTATTTTTTTGCACATAACACACAGCAGAACGGCAAAATGATATGGGATTAACAGGTCATTATAAGAACCAAACGCAGGAGACATAGTGGCAGGTAATTAAGTAGGGATAATACAGTGAGCGCTTCACATTTAAAAGAAATGAATTAATACATAGAAGGAGAAAAGATATTAACATACACTTAATTAATAGTTTTAACAGACAAAACATTTGGACTAACAATGTGTTGAAAGTCAACAGTTCATCACAATGTTTCACTGACAGCAGATAAACTAAAGCCACAAGAAGCAAATAAAGTACTTTTTATATTTGGACAAGATCATTTCAGTGGGAAAACATCCGAGGAGCCGAGATCATTTTCAGTTATTTCACAATAGTTATTAGAAGAGAAACAGAAGAGAAGAAGTAACGCTCCTCGTACAGCTTATAGATATGTGATTAATATGTGTACACTGTGTTATAATGCTGCTTCTGTCTGCAGGAATCTGGCTGCATCAAAAAAAGAAGTTCATTGAGAGCTCAGCTTACCTGAGTCATGTTTCAGTTCAGGTCACCTGGGCCACATGCTGCATTCACTGGTCCTAGAAGATTCCATCATCCAAGCTCAAGAATAAAAGGTTCTGTAACAGGAGAACGTGAGCAAATGCATTTCAAAAGTGAGACAAAAGTGAGACATCCTTAGTGACCACTAGAACCCCTTTCAGGACCATTAGAACCTCCTCAGTGACCAACAGAACCCCTTTAGGGACCCTTAAAACCTCTTTGGTCACCACTAGAACCTCATTGAGGAGCCCTAGAACCTCCTCCATAGAAACACCTAAATCAAACAGCTGAACCACCTGGACCTCAACAACCTCTGTAATATCACAACATGAGCAAATCTGCTTTAAACTGATTGGAATATTTTGAATCTGTTAAACATTTGACAAATAAACACTTAAACATTTTCCAACATGCTAGAACAAATAATTGTTTTGATGGAATAACAATATAGAAACATGTTATTGAATCCCAACCGTGTTTCCCCATCACCTCTTCGGACGCTGCACCTCTAAACACCAATAATTCCGACAGCACGTGAAGGCAGCAGTGTGCTTCATAGCGCCTCAGTTAAACGTATACTCACGGAAACACTGAACAACCGGCGAGAGGGAGGAACCATGGCTGCACTCCTCCAAGCAAGAAAAGGTGAGCACATAAAGAGAAAAGTACAGTATCATAAGAAGCATTATCCCCCCACGGAAGTCTCAGTTAGCTAACATTAGCATTGTGTGGACAGACACACTGGAAACACCATACAGCAGTAGCGTTACGAAACCTAGCTAGCTTAGCTTGCTGTGTTACTTAACCAGCGTACGCTCAGGAAAACTACCCTCTCGTTATCCCATTTAACACCACAACTAGTGGTAAAAACTTAAATGTCTGTGCTTGCTGGTTAGCGATCAAAGAAATGGGGTAGCTAGCTAACAGTTAGCTAAACATGGTTCTGACAGTTAGCTCCTAGCTAGCTCGCTAGCTGCGATCAATAACTTCATCAGAAATAATCGTGTGATTTTCAGATGTTTCAACTGTTGATGCCGAATAGTTCAGCAGCTGTCCTAGTTAGTCTGGGAGAGTTTTAAAGCCGCCAGACTGAGACGAAGGTGACTGATGGTGAAGTTCACCTTTCACCTAAATATCTTCATGCTAATAAGTGAACCGGTGCTGCCTTCAAGGACTGTTAAAAAGAGCTGACTTTTACTGAAGTGTGTAAAATGTATTTAAAGTTTAAAGTACTCACGTTGCAGTAATGTGTTTCCTGTTATATCTGCTGCTTTATAGTGTTTATTGTACTGCTGTAGATGTTTAATTCAGAGCTTGTTTTAACTGTTTTATATCCTGTTGGGTGAGTTTAATCTACAGTGATGCATCATGGGATGTCAGGTCATCATATGTTTTTCACCAGCTCAGAAAAAACAGCTGATCCAAGAAGGTTTGACAGTTTAGGAGAAGTATTCAGATATAAAATCACTGTGAGAAGAAACATTAATTAATGATTTAGTCTAATTTATCACAACATCGGTTGAGGCCCTTCTTAATAAAATCATAATGGGGCTGCAACTAATAATCATTTTGGTTATCAGTTTACCTTCCTGGTATTTTATTACTTCATATTTTTAAAAATGGCCGCCACAAGTTCCCAGAGCCCATGTTGACGTCCTCAGATGTCTTGTTTTGTCTGACCAACAAGGAACGTGAAATATGTGAAATATGTACAAAACAGTCAGTTTATATCCTGATATAAAACCTGGAAAATGGCAAATATTCACATATGAGGAGCTGAGAATATTAGAGAATATATTAAGTGAAATAAATAGTTATAAAGTAATTTTCTGTCAATCATCTGATGGATTAATAAACCACCAATTGACATTTTTCAATAAATTGTCTAAAAAACAGTGAAATCATAATTTCTGAGAGCCCAACGTGGCGTCTGGTTATCATACAGTTTTATGTCGGCGCGTTCTGACTTTCCTCTCCGTTGTGACCAACTGTGCTGAACTGATAAGTTAAAATAAAGGTTTATTGATCCTCAGTGGGAGAAATTCAGTACAAGAAGAGAAAGAAGTACGTAAAAGAAATGAATAATAACACTAAAATAAGAATAGAACACAAAATCTCTATAAAACTGCTGTTCAGCATCTCAGTATTTCTAACAAATCAATACTGTTGTTCAGTTTTCTCTGCCCTCGTTATTTATTTCATCAGATCACATCAGATCACATCAGATCACATCAGATCAGACGCTGTGAATCATTGCGCCCGTCATAACATCAACGGGTGTCACTTCTGGCTCGCCGTGGGCGTCCGAGCGGCCGCAGCTGGGTCTCTGCGCCCAGACGGGTCAATCAGAGGATCAATCACCTGAGGAAAAACCTCTGGAGGATCGACTGTATCAGATTTATAGCTGGATTAAGATGATTTCATCACTTTAGGTCGATAAATAGGACCTTTTTTTTTTTTATTATTGTTTTAACTGGATAGAAAATAAAACAGGAAAATAAGGTTTTTAAAGGTGATTGATGAAAAGACCAGATTAAGGCAAATACAGATCACAGGGTCTGTTTGGCTGTTATTTATCATGTAGCGTTAATGATCAGCGATCAAAGACGTAACGCCCAGACTTTGGTGTTCTATCGAGCGATATTGTTTGAATATGGAGAGACTGCGGACATTTACAGCAGATATTGATCGAGATCTTCAAATCAAATAGTTTCTGAGACCATTGATGTGTTTTAACAACATGTTTTTACCAGTGCCCGACAGGAGCAGTAGCTTCATTTGGGGAGTTCACCTGAAACCAGGTCTGTGTAAAGACGTGGATCTGGTCTCTGTGTAAAGACGTGGATCTGGTCTCTGTATGTAGATGTGGATCATGTCTCTGTGTGTAGACCTGGATCATGTCTCTGTGTGTAGACCTGGATCAGGTCTCTGTGTGTAGACCTGGATCAGGTCTCTGTGTGTAGACTTGGTTGTTGCACCAGGTTGGAACAGACTAGTAATGAAATGAACAAAGAGAGAACAAGTCAAAGGAAAATCTGAACCAAACGCCATGAAAGTCCAACCAGAGCTTGTTGAGCTGTTCCGGTGTTCACCGAGTCTTTCTCTGCCCCCCCCCCCCCAGCACTCGGCTTGTGTCTGGCTGGTTGCCGAAGTCTGTCTCAGCTGGCGGAGCTACCGGAGACCCATCAGCTCCTGAGACAGACCTGCAGAGACTACGCCGACCGAGAACTGACCCCCATCGCTGCCAGACTGGACAAGGAGCACTCATTTCCTGCCAAACAGGTACACACACACACACACACACACACACACACACACACACAGTTATGCCACAATTAATTGTGACGGCAGTGAGTGGAAACATGCGTTACACAGTGATTTATTTTTAGATATTTTGGGATCAAAATGACTGGAAACCACCAGACTCCATTGACAGAAACAGTGATTTTACCTCGCAGAAAGTGGGAGTTGCTCCTCTACCACTGCCTTGTTGTTGTGTGATTTTGTTGTTTTAAAGGTGAGTTCAGATCCAACACAATATGTATCTAACGCACGGTAACACAGAAACTAACTAATCCAGGCAGCAGTAGACCAGCAACTCTTGTGTTCTGTGAAGTAAAATTACTGTTTTTGTCAATGAAGTCTGGTGTGTTTAGGATCACCGTTCCAACACTTTTGGTAGCTTTGTAGCTGTCATTTCACAGTTGGAGTCCACAGTGGAGCATTTAGCAACTAAAGAGCCACATATTCTCTTCTTGAGGTGGTGGAGACCAAAAATGAAGCTAAAAGAATCATCATGTTGCTCTGTAACTTCTGGATGTGAAAGTAAACATCTGTTTGATCCACCAGGTCAATATGTTCACTTGAAAGGGGGATTAGTGGCCAAAACATTCAGTTTCTGCTCAGTTTAAGGTAGAAAATGTTTTATTCTGTCAACGGTCCAGATTGAGGAGTTGGGGGCGATGGGGGTGATGGCCATCGAGGTACCGGAGGAGCTGGGTGGAACCGGGATGGACTATCTGGCATACAGTCTGGCTATGGAGGAAATCAGCAGAGGCTGCGCCAGCACTGGAGTCGTGGTCTCGGTCAACAACGTGAGTGCAGAAAGACGTGTGAATACAGCCAGGTGTGATATTCAGGTGTGCTGATCGTTGGTCTCTCTGATTCTGGTCTCAGTCTCTCTACATCGGGCCGATTTTGAAGTTTGGCACAGAAGAACAGAAACGGCAGTGGATCACACCGTTCACCACCGGAGAGAAGGTGGGCTGCTTTGCCCTCAGTGAGCCAGGTAACTGTGACACCTCACACAGGCTCCACATGTATCACTGAAGTTCTGACAGCCGTCATATCGCTCTCTGCACACACACCAGACCACATCGAAAAAAATGTGAATTTTACCATTATCAGAACACAGGAGCTGTTGTTCAGCCGCTGCCTCCATCAGTTAGTTTGTTTGTGTTACTATGTGACTGTGGTGTTTTTAAAGGGTTCGTTTTGATGCAAAACAACAGTAACAGTATTAAACTAACCCAACGAGGCATCAGTTAGACCAGCAGCTCCTGTGTCCTGTTCTATGTGCTAAAATCCCTGTTTTAGTGAATGTAGTCTGGTGTGTGTGCTGTTTGTGGTTAAACCAAAAGGATCTTCCAGGTCTCTCTCTGTAGGGATCCTTTCCATGATGCTGTCACACACTTAGAATAACACTCTGAGCCTGTCAGTGGATCAAACGAGCTCTTTTAGTGGACCTACTGTGATCAGGTGCAGTTGTCCCAAAGGGTCACATTGCAGCCTGTTTGAGGTGATCTACTGGACCAATTCCAACACTTTTAGTGCCTACCAGTCATTTAGACATGAAGATATAAAAGAGATGGGGCCCAGATTTAAAAATACAGGAGTTATCCTTGAGAAGCATTGTTATTATTATTATCACAGCAACACTGATTAAAACCATATTTTTACACAGAAGGACATCAATCCAACAATCATAGTTTTTTAGAACACTAATCTTTTCCTTAAACCGCTTTGAGTCGACGCTTGTTCCTCTGACGGTGTTTTAACGTAACCTCCAGGTAACGGCAGCGACGCGGGCGCCGCCTCCACGGTGGCCCGTCAGGAGGGAGACGAGTGGGTGCTGAACGGGACCAAAGCCTGGATCACCAACAGCTGGGACGCCTCGGCCACCGTCGTGTTCGCCACCACGGACAAGAAACTCAAACACAAGGCACGAGGCGGCGCTTTTTACTGCCTCCGATCACAGAGAAGACAAAGGCTGCGTTGTTCTGTTGTGCTGTTGTGCAACGGAGGTGCGATCCTCCCTCACCTTTGTGCTTCTCCTTCATTACTTCCTGCTCTTTGTTTTCCGCGTCCGCAGGGCATCAGTGCGTTCATCATCCCGATGCCGCACCCGGGGCTCTCTCTGGGGAAGAAGGAGGATAAGCTGGGCATCAGGGCCTCGTCCACCGCCAACATCATCCTGGAGGACTGCAGGATACCGCTGGGCAACATGCTCGGCCCTCGTGGTGCCGGATTCAAGATCGCCATGGTATTTTAAAGCAGCTCATTGATGTGACACGGAGCCCACTTACATAATCAATACTGTTATTTATTAGTGCCCCTCAATCCAGCTAGCTAGAAATACATGTGGCTGAGACAAAAGTATTAATTATCTGCTAAAAACAGCCAACACGTTATCTGTTATCTGTTATCTGTTATCTGAATATCTACTTGTCAACATTCGGTAGTTTCCGTGAGGTTCTTCTTCCTGTTCGACAGCTCCAGGACTGATCAAGTCTTTAATTGAAAGCATGTCGGTGAACCAGTGATGGTGCCAAGATGTAGTTGTGTGTCTGTGAGTGCTTAAAGTACAAAGAGAGGTTTGTTTGAAGAGGTTAACTTCACTTGGCGATCATCATTCAGAGTATTTTAATGTGGAGAAATGTGATTATTCAGCCGCTGGTTGTGTTTGAGGGCTTCAGCCCCTTTGTGGTCTAATTAAATGATCCTCCGTCGCTGGCCTCTCTGTGAATGTACATTTGTAAACATGTTGGCTGAAATTTCTCTGGGTGACCTGATTTCTTTTCGTGCTCATGAACTTAACTGTTTATCTGCATCACTCAGCAAACTCTGGACAGCGGACGGATCGGCATCGCAGCTCAGGCTCTCGGTATCGCTCAGGCTTCTCTGGACTGTGCTGCAGACTACGCACACAAACGCACCGCCTTCGGAGCTCCCATCGGCAAGCTGCAGGCCATACAGGTGAGGTGTCTGAGTGACTGGTAGGTAGTGAAAGTGTTGGAACTGGTCCAGTAGATCACCTCAGCCAGCAGACACCAAACGGGCTGCAATGGCTGCAACGTGATCCTTTGGGACAACTGCACCTGATCACAGTAGGTCCACTAAAAGAGCTTGTTTGACCCACTGACAGGCTCAGAGTGTTATTCTAAGTGTGTGACATACACACCAGACTACATTCACAAAAACAGGGATTTTAGCTAACATACCACGAGAGTAGCTGGTCTGCTGTTGCTTCAATTTGGAAGTTTATTAGTGATATTGTTTGATACCTAAGTATTGTGTTGGTGCCAAACGAACCCTTGAAAACACCAAAGTCACACAATAACAAGGCAGCGGTAAACCATCAACTCCTGTCTTCTGTATGGTAAAATTTGTGTTTTTGTGAATGGAGTCTGGTGGCTTTAAAAAAAAAATAAAATAAGGCCCAGGTTTAAAAAATACAAAGGTTGTGTTACAAACTCTGGGTGGGTTAGAGATGGTTGTTTACCGAGCAGTTGCATTATGGGAAATGTAGGCCTAAAAGTCAGAATACCTCTAAATGTGTTTTTTTAAATCCATCGTTTAGGAGTCCCCTAACTTTTCTGGAAAGGTTATACTTCATAAGATGTCAGAACATGTTTTTTTTTTTGTCTTAACCCAAAGATATTAAGTTCACAAAGGCAAAGCCAAGAAAAGTTTTAAGTCTGAGAAGCCGTAAACAGAATATTTGGCGTTTCTGCTTCATAAATGACTGAAATGAATCAACTGATCATTTGTTGTTTATAGTTCAAACTGGCCGACATGGCTGTGGCCGTGGAGAGCGCTCGTCTGCTCACCTGGAAGGCCGCGCTTCTTCGAGACGCAAAGCAACCCTTCACCAAGGTACACAGCCGCCTCTCATTTAACCAGTTTTACCTGCTCGCAGTGTGAGATGCATCAACCCAGGTGTTTTCCCTGCAGGAAGCTGCCATGGCCAAACTAGCGGCGTCTGAAGCCGCCACGTTCTGCTCACATCAGGTGAGAGAACCAACAACAAACAGACTGTAAAAGGGGGAAGAAACAACCCAGGGACGACTTTTTAATTGCTTTTGTTTGTATTTTGAAATCAGGCGATCCAGGTTCTGGGTGGGATGGGCTACGTGGCTGACATGCCCGCCGAGAGGCACTACCGCGACGCCCGCATCACCGAGATCTACGAGGGCACCAGCGAGATCCAGAGACTTGTTATTGGCGGCCAGTTGCTGAAGGAATACCAGTCATAGACGGACACTCTGCTGCCAGTGCCTTTTGGTACAACACGGACATAAAATCCCAGGTCAGGAATCAGATAAGTCCACGCTGAGACATCAGCTCACCTGTAGAGACAAAGAAGAGCCAGTGTGATCAACTTTGATCTCAGCTGAGGGGCAGACTGTTCGATCACAGAGTAACAATACAGAAGTCCATAGGAGATTCAGACGATTTTATGTAACCACAGGAATTCAAGGGAATTAAGGAATCTACAACAGCTCTCTGCTGCCGGTTTAAAGGGTCAGTTCACCTACATTTTATAAAAGACATATTGTCTCCTACTGGTATTGAGCCGTACAGAGAGTTGGGGTTTACATGCTGTTTTATGTGTTTTTAGATCTAAACCTCACACACACCTCTGCTGCCGTCCCAGTGAAAGGAAAGTCTTTCTTGGTGCTTAAAGAACTCTTAAAGAAGATTTACATTTACAAATTCAAACCTGTCAATAGGTTTGTTCCTGCCAGAATAACCCTTTAAAACCCCAAAGTCACACACAGACTTTGTATTAAAGGATAACTCTGGTACTCTTAAGCCTGAGTCCTATTTTTTGCCTTTTTATCAAAGGCACCAAACTCTATTTAAAAAAACAGTAATTTTATCTTCCTGAACACACAAGTTGTCGGTCTACCGCTGCCTCGATTAGTTAGTTTAGTAGTATTATTATGTGGTACATTAATATTGTGTTGGAGCCAAACTCACCCTTTAAAATGCCAAAAGTCGCACAATAACACAAACTAACTAACTGACGGAGGCAGCAGCAGACCAGCAGCTCCTGTGTTCTGTGAGCTAAAATCACTGTTTTTGTCAATGGAGTCTGGTGGCTCTGAAGAGGGCAATATTAACGGCTGTTTGTGGTTAAACCAAAAGGATCTTCCAGGTCTCTCTCTGTAGGGATCCTTTCCATGATGCTGTCACACACTTAGAATAACACTCTGAGCCTGTCAGTGGCTAAAACCAAAACACTTTTGGTTGACCTACTTTGATAGTTCTGCAGCGGAGCTTTTCCTCCAGCGCATGCAGGAAGTTTAGGTACTTAACCTACTTCCTGTTTGAGTCATAACTCAAAATCTAAACCCACAGCCACGATAGACATATTTATACATTTAGTCTGACCTGTAAACATCCATAAACCCACTGAAGAATCAGAGAGCAATAGACGCGCCTTTTAACTGCAGAACTTGCCTTAGAATCTTCATGTTTTTAGGGTTTCTTCATAACCAGAGTAATCCAGTGATGGTTGTCTGTATATCTGTGGGAATACTGCAAACAGGAAGTGCTGATGGATCATTCG
The DNA here is from genome assembly GCF_042242105.1 of Pempheris klunzingeri. Classification (NCBI taxonomy): domain Eukaryota; kingdom Metazoa; phylum Chordata; class Actinopteri; order Acropomatiformes; family Pempheridae; genus Pempheris; species Pempheris klunzingeri. The sequence continues at coordinate 21,450,809 of NC_092030.1, forward strand.
ACACACGTTTAATGGTGCAAGTTTCCCCAAATGTAAACAAATGCCGGCTGAAAAACATCCACGGCAGCAAAAGTCTTCCTGGTTTGATGGCACAGTTAAGTCCAAATCTGTCTAAATAAGAATCTGACTCCTGACTATAATTTGGTCTGGCTTCTTGATTGATAGCTCATATATGCTGTGTTTTGGGTGAACTGGCCCTTTTTAAGATGTGCGGTGGAGCCAGCAGAGGGCGACGGAGTGCCTTCGTGTGTCTTGACCCACTTCTGCTTCACACAGATTGAACATAAAACACTGCAGAGTCACACGCCTGATTTCTCCACTGTTTGATTTTCTTACTTGAATAACACGCTTTGAAGCAGATGGAGGTTTATTTAGCGTTTTTAGAGGCTGTAATGATCTCACGGACCTCTTGTGCCTCAATAACTTGTACATATGTGAATGTAATTTATTGTGATGAGAATAAAAACACAATTACAGGATTCACCACGGGGGGAAGTACTATAGATTTTATTTCAACATCAAAAACTGCAAATCAAATGGTGGCAGAGGATCTTGTATTAGTAATATCACATTATAAAAACACCTTTTTTATAGGTTAAAACCCTGAATTCAAAGTTTTACTGCAGTAAAAGTATAAGAATATACAGTAAAAGTCTAATTTCAGTAAAACATAGTTGGATTATTATGATTTTTGATGCATCAATGTGTTATTTTTTACTCATTTACTGGCTTGTAAATTAATAATATCTTAATTATAATAATGCATCATTTTATTGATTGATTATATTTTGTTTATTATTAATTTGCATCTGTGACGTAACTAAAGGTGTCAAATAAATGTAGAAAAGCAGAATATTTTCATCTGAAATGTTATAAAGTAGCTTAAAATGGAAATACTCTACTTTAATACTGGTTTGAAGTACTTGCACTTGTACTTTAGTGTTTTTAGTAAAAGTATTTATATTCCATCTCTGGAATCAAACAAATCTGAGGTGTTTTTTAAAGCAATTTCAGTTCAGATTCAGCATAAAGGTGCAGTCTGTAGGATTTAAGAGGATCTATCAGTAAAAGTGGAGCATGTTCAGAGACTAAGAGCGGTCGTGTTTTTGTTAGCTTAGAACGAGCCCTTTGTATCTAGGCTGAGAGTGTGTGTGTGTGAGTGTGTGTGTGTGTGAGAGAGAGAGTGTGTGTGTGTGTGTGTGTGTGTGTGTGTGTGTGTGTGTGTGTGTGTGTGTGTGAGAGAGAGAGTGTGTGTGTGTGTGTGTGGTCTCTGTTGACCCACTGATTGCTCCGCTGGTCCAGATCTGGGCCAAGCTTCCTGACGCTGGAGTCTCTCCCTGCCAATTGTGTTAATCACGACCACGACCGTGATGATGATGATGATAATAATGATGATGATGATGATGATGGTCTCCTGGCTGCATTGTCGGGGGCCCGGCCTCGGGTTTTACGGCCCCGCCGGGATGTTGGGAGCGGGGTCCTGATTATGTTGACGTTGTTTTCTGGCTCTTGTTTGTTTCCTCTTTATTCCACAAACAAACGAATGCACGTGCAGGAACATCAGTGTGTTGTGTTCCTGGTGACCTTTGACCTGGTGACACTGACGGGAATATTTCAGGCTTATTTATTCACATTTATTTTATTAGAAATCTGATTTAACAAACCATAAATAACAAGCACAGACACTGACAGTGTGGTGGACAAAACATTTTTGCAAAAACCCTGCAGCTGTTGTGTTACAGGAGGTAGTTTTTAGACTTTTAGGCGAGTTTATAGTTTTTAAACTTCAAATCTGTGGTGAATTTGTCAAGAAAGAACTAAAGAGGCAGAGTTGTGTTTAATATTTAGTTTCAATGTAAATGTGTATTTTAACGACGATAATCGGAGTAGATGCGAGAACAGGAGGCCTTTTTCTAAATACCAAGTATGCAACACTTCCTGGTTTCTAAGTCACGTGTGTCGTTCTGACCAATCAGAGGCCAGCAGGACTTCTCCTGAGGTAGATTCAGGAAGTGATCGGTTTTAAAGCTGCTGATGTAAAGATTTAAACATGTAAATATGCCAATAATAACTTTGCAAACAGTGTTAATATATTTTCAGTAGATTAATTTACATATACGAATTATCTGAACCCAACTGGAGGTGAGATTGTGATGTGATTGGGTAAATTTTTACAATTTCTACAAACAAATCTCCAATATTGTCTGTAAAAAATCAGATAGAACAAACTGAACAACAAGAACAGACGCTTTAATGTTTTTCTTTTCTTTATTAGAAAAAGTATGCTCTATTAAAAGACAAAACAAAACTGACAGGAAGTAGAAAACACTGTACAAGAAACTTTTTTAAATTTAAAGAAAATGCCAGTGAAGTTCTGCAGCTTTACAAACAGATTAACAACCTTTAGAGCAGGGGTGTCAAACATACGGCCCGTGGGCCAAAACCAGCACGGCAGAGGGTCCAATCCGGCCCTGGGACGACTGTCAGGTCGTTCATAGTGTTTTTTAGTAAAAAGAGAGTTCATTAGATGTGAACATTTGACTTTTCTGCACTAAAACAAAGGGAAAGGTTTCTTTAAAGGTTATTATACTGGTCCGGCCCTCTGGAGGTCAGACCGGGCTGCATGTGACCCCCCCTCATAACCGCTCCAACTCTGTGAGCCCCTGAATGTGTTAATTACAGACCCCTGAAGTGGCCTTGTGATGCGTTCAAAGCTCATCAGGAGCGCAGGAGAACTTCAGCAGCCACACAAATGCGTAAAAAGCCCCCCCCCCCCTCACACACACACACACACACAGTTCCTATGTCACAGCTTCAGCTCAGAGGAAACTTCTCACACGTAGAGCTTCTTGTCGAACTGCCCGCCGGCCGTGATGCTCTTGGTGGGGGCGTATTTGATGGGGTAGGCGCCGCGCACCCCCTGAGAGAAGGAGCAGCAGAGCAGCGTGCCCCCCAGCAGCAGCAGCGCGGTGGCGGCCCATCCGATGTAGATGGCCGCCCCGATCTCCCTCTTCTTGGAGGGGGGCAGGTGCGGGTCGTGGAAGTCCACTATGATGTTGTTGGCCATCCAGCAGAGCGGCACGAGCACGAGCAGCCCGCTGAGGATGTACGTCACCCCGCCGGCGTTCACCACGCGCGCCTTCACCGTCTCGTCCTTGATGCAGTTGGTGCACTGAGCACCGGCCACCGTCACCGTGAGGGCGACCACCCCCAGCACGGCGGAGACCACCGTGAGGGCGCGCGCCGTCTGCAGGTCCTGCGCCAGCGCGAGCACCGAGTCGTGGACCTTACACTGCATCTGTCCCGTGCTCTGCACCACGCAGGACATCCACAGGCCGTCCCACATGGTCTGAGCCACCACGATGTTGGAGTCGATGAAGGCGGTCACCTTCCACATGGGCAGCCCGCACGCGACCATCACCAGCAGCGAGCCCGTGACGCACAGCGCGAGGCCGAGGAACTCCAGACACGCGGACAGCATGGCTCCTCAGGTGGTCCTGATGTGAGGGGGGGGGGTGTCCTCTCTGCTGTGGGGTGTAGGTGCTCTGCGCGCGCTCAGCCGCTCCTGTGCGCTCACTGAGAGCGTGCGCTCCGGGACTGCTCATTTATGGGACCCCCCCCCCCCCACACACACCCCCTCAGCAAAACAACCCCGGACAGACTTTGAGCCAATCAGCTGGAAAAATGCACCTTTTGTCTCAGCCAATGAGGAGGAGGGTGTGTGTGTGTGTGTGGGGGGGGGGGCTTCCTGTGATTCAGTCTTGTTGTGGTGGTGGTGGTGGTGGTGGTGGGTGGGGGGGGGGGGCTTCATCAGGACCTCAGCTGATAATTTGACCTAAGAAAATAATTAATAACTTAAACATGACCACATCCAGGTGTTTTCCCATCATCCTCCACTGATATCGCTCCAGAAAAAACATGATCAGTTTCACAGGAAACAGCAAAGACGGGACATTTATATGATACAGACATTCTTATTAATAATTCAGATTTTGCTGTGTTTGACTTGTTCAGTAGCTCCATAGTGTCACTGCTCTGCTTAATTAGGACCAATAATAGCTTTGATTGGTCAAAAACATTAGTTTAACTGAAGCTGTGTGCCTTGGTGGAATGAACGTCAAAACTTTTAAAATCCCTGTTTTTCTCAATGCAGTCTGGTGTGTTTGAAGAGAGCGATGTAACAGCTGTTTGTGGTTAAACCAAAAGTCGGTTAGTTTGTTTGTTATTGTGTGGTTTTGGTATTTTAAAGATTTAGTTCGGATTAAATACAATATTTGTGATAAAAAAAAAAACGATCTGATCAAAGCAGCAGCAGACCAGCAGCTCCTGTGTCCTGTTCTCTAAAATCCCTGTTTTAGTGAATGTAGTCTGGTGTGTGTGCTGTTTGTGGTTAAACCAAAAGGATCTTCCAGGTCTCTCTCTGTAGGGATCCTTTCCATGATGCTGTCACACACTTAGAATAACACTCTGAGCCTGTCAGTGGATCAAACAAGCTCTTTTAGTGGACCTACTGTGATCAGGTGCCTCAGTGTTATTAGTTTTAATAGACGCCTCAAATCACTCGTTTATCTGAGTGTTTAGGAAATAAGTGGTGGGCTTGGTTTCCTTGAAATATCTCCTAAAATTTGGGCGTGATGATGCTGTTAAAGATCCATGTAATTCAGACGTGCGTTAATGTGGCGAAAGCTTCTCCTTGACCCATTTCTTTGCCCTCAACAACACCCACAGGAAGCTCTCTGTGCAGAGGACGCGGCGGCCATGTTGATCCGCTCCATTGTGCTCCGAGCGCGCCGTTGAAAAATCCCCTCAACTCTCTCTGTTTAGCGTTTGTGCTTAAAGATCGAGTCGACCCGACGCACACATCCTATGCTACGCTGTGTTGAGAGAAGCACCAGGAGCAAAGCATTCTGGGAGGTGGCGGGGGCCCTTCTTGTGATTACTTCCTGTTTGAATTTTAAATGAAAATACAGTAAATGTGATGCCTCTTTATCAGCTTCTGGTCAGAAAATAGCATCCTGTGCAGAGGTTAGTGTAGCCTGGAGTGTGTGAGTGTGTGTGTGTCTGTGTGTGTGTGTGTGTGTGTGTGTGTGTGTGTGTGTGTGTGTGTGTGTGTGTTTAGTGCAGGGAAAATGAAGCGTGCTGATAAAAGCTGCACCACTCCTACTGTAATTAGTCCAGATCCTTCAGTTTTGGTCATGAAGTTGCTCCATCTCCTTTTTATAGAGTGTGTGTGTGTGTGTGTGTGTGTGTGTGTGTGTGTGTGTGTGTGTGTGTGTGTGTGTGTGTGTGTGTGTGTGTGTGTGTGTGTGTGTGTGTGTGTGTGTGTGTGTGTGTGTGTGTGTGTGTGTGTGTGTGTGTGTGTGTGTGTTGCTGCAGCAGACAGACACAAACAGGGTGGAGGAAGAGCCCCAGATAAAAGCTTTAATTGCCACAACAGGAGCAGATTTTTTGCTCTAAACTGTAAATATTTGTCCTGATGTGGAGTTTTAATGCCTGAATATAATAATCCCGTGCAGTGATTAGTGATCAATACACCAGCCGGACCTCATGGAGTTTGTTTTATTGATGATCTGATGATGGATTAAGTCAGGATTGTGTTTTCAGATGGAGACATGGCAGCAGGTGTTGGTGCTGCAGCGGACGTCAACATGCTGACAAACAACATTCCTGCAGGGAAACACAATCAGGTCTCCGTCTGGAGAGCTCGTTAGTCCACACACACACACACACACACACACACACACACACACACACACACACACACACACACACACACACGTGCTGTCATGATGTCATGTTGTAGGTGAGTGGGTCATGACAACCGTTTACGTGTTGGCTCAATAACAGCAGAGCATCTTAATGACGGTCAGGACTGAGGGCGCTGCCAGGAGAGAGAGAGAGAGAGAGAGAGTGTGTGTGTGTGTGTGTGTGTGTGTGTGTGAGAGTGTGTGTGTGTGAGAGTGTGTGTGTCCTCAGACGGCCAGATGCTTCCTGCTGAGTGTTTACAGTAGAATAAAAAACTCTCCCAGGCTCCCAGCACTCACTGCTACTGAGACACTGAAACATTTAGATGAATCAATATGAAAACGTCCACAAAAAGCCCAAAATTATTCATTCAAACTGTTTTTTTTTCTGACCAACAAACAAAACTTAAAATATATTCAGTTTAGAGTCGTATGAAACCAAGAGAAAATTTAAAATGCTGAAAAAAACTTGACTCCAACATCATCAGAATAGATGCTGATTAATCTTCTGTCATGTTTCTGTGCAAACATCTTCATCTGTAAAGTAATTACAGCTGTCAGATCAATGTGGAGCAATAAAAAGTTCAATATTTCCCTCTGAGATGTGGAACAGAGGGAGGAAGTGGCATATAGATATAAAACAACCGCAAAGAGACACAAAATGACCACGAAAAGACAGTTTGGCTTTTTAAAATGGTGAGAATAGTGAGAAATGGCCCTTTAGTGCAGTAAAAAGTAAAACAGTTCCCTCTGAGATGTGAAAAAGTAGAAAGTGTCATCAGAAGAAAAAAACAAAACTCCAGTGAGCACTAGAGTGTTTGTGGTTTGGTGAGAGGAGGAGAGGGGAGGCAAACAATGAGGGGAGCGTGGGACTGGAGGAGGGAGGGGGGCGCTGTAACCCACTCTGTTTCCTGTGCTGGGGGGTCAGACAATGAGAGAACGACCTTCCCTCCCACCATCACCGCAACAGGTTTCATCTGGTCCCAGGGAGCGCCGGGGGGCCGGGGGGGGCACGGCGACCTCCGCACAACCAAACCAGCCTGTAGCTGCTCTCTTGTTTATCTGAGGTCAAAGATGAATCATAATAACAGAGTTTAGCGCTTTAATGACGGCGAGCGCCAAGAAATGTCTTCAGAGTAAAACCCTGAGGGAGTAAAGGGCCATTACACAGAGATAACTGTCACACTACTTATCAGGAGAGATGCTTCCACTGGTTTTGGAATATTTAGAGGATATTTTTAAAGCTAAATGCTAAACTGTCATGTAGCACAGTGAGCTAATTCATATTTAAACAAGTGATGAAAGACCCTCACCTGAGAAATGTGGTTAAAGAAAAGAAAAATGTTTGAATTAGGCTGATTTTCATATTTTGTTCAGTCAGTTAAAGCTGGAGTCCTCTACAAGCTTTTCCTCGTGGAGAAAAATTGCGTTGGAGACAATAAAACAGGAGTCAGTTTTTTTCCTTCTCCAGATTTCTGCTTCCTGCAGCTTTAAAGGTTCAGTGAATTGTATTTAAATATTTTGGGATATCCAGTCTTTTAAATCATCTAATCATCTTGTACCGCTCTCTTCACCAGACTCCATTAACAAAAACTGCAATTTTACACATGAGAACACAGGTGTTGCTGGTCCACTGCTGCTTTGAATGGTTGATTTATTTGTGTCATCGTGTGTCACACAAATATTGTGTCGCATCTGAACTGACCCAAAGCTGCACAAAAACACACTCAAACCAACCGATCAAGGCAGCAGCAGATCCAGCAACTCTCGTGTAAAATTGCTGTTTTTGTGAATGGAGTTTGGTGTATTTGAATATAACGGCTGTTTGTTCTTGCTATCATCCTAACTCTGAGCTTTGAGACAGAGACAGAGAGACAGAGAGACAGAGAGACAGACAGAGAGAGAGAGACAGAGAGAGAGAGAGAGAGAGAGAGAGAGAGACAGAGAGACAGAGAGACAGAGAGAGAGAGAGAGAGAGAGAGAGGGAGAGACAGAGAGAGACAGAGAGAGAGACAGAGAGACAGAGAGAGAGAGAGAGAGACAGAGAGACAGAGAGAGAGAGAGAGAGAGAGAGGGAGAGACAGAGAGAGACAGAGAGAGAGACAGAGAGAGAGACAGAGAGAGAGAGAGAGAGACAGAGAGACAGAGAGAGAGAGAGAGAGAGAGAGGGAGAGACAGAGAGAGACAGAGAGAGAGAGAGAGAGAGAGAGAGAGAGGGAGAGACAGAGAGAGACAGAGAGAGAGACAGAGAGAGAGACAGAGAGAGAGACAGAGAGAGACAGAGAGAGACAGAGAGAGAGACAGAGAGAGAGACAGAGAGAGAGAGAGAGAGACAGAGAGACAGAGAGAGAGAGAGAGAGAGAGAGAGAGAGAGGGAGAGACAGAGAGAGACAGAGAGACAGAGAGAGAGAGAGAGAGAGAGAGAGAGAGAGAGGGAGAGACAGAGAGAGACAGAGAGAGAGAGAGAGACAGAGAGAGAGGGAGAGAGTTTCCTCCCCACAGACAGAGATGATGATGATGTGGGGGGGGGGTCACACAATGAAACTGGCCAGCTCAGGAAGGCCTCAGTGCAGCAGTGTACAATAGTTCATCACATGTGCTCCACACTGATTCCTCGGCCTCCTCACAGGAGGAAGTGCATGTTGTTGTGAGCGAGAGCTCCCTCTGTTTCCCTGACAGAGGGACAATGAGGGGGGAGACAGGGGAGGAGGGGGGAGGAGGATGGGGGGGTATAAGCAGGAGGAAAACATTTTAAAGAAACATTTTACTGATACTGATACTACTGATAGTACTGATACTACTGATGATACTACTGATACTACTGATAGTACTACTGATAGTACTACTGATAGTACTGATACTACTGATAGTACTGATAGTACTGATACTACTGATACTACTGATACTACTGATGATACTACTGATACTACTGATACTACTGATAGTACTACTGATAGTACTGATACTACTGATACTACTGATAGTACTGATACTACTACTGATAGTACTACTGATACTACTACTGATACTACTGATACTGCTACTGATAGTACTACTGATACTACTGATAGTACTACTGATACTACTGATGATACTGATGGTACGACTGATACCACTGATACTGGTGATACTACTACTACCACTGCAGTACAGACAATACTCTTACTACTGATACTACTGATACTACTGATACTACTGATACTACTGATACTACTGATACTACTGATAGTACTGATGGTACGACTGATACCACAGTACTACCAGTACTACTGATACTGCAGTACAGACAGCACTGTTACTACTGATACTACTGATAGTACTGATAGTACTGATACTACTGATACTACTGATAGTACTGATACTACTGATGGTACTGATGGTACGACTGATACTACTGATACTACTGATAGTACTACTGATACTGGTGATACTACTACTACCACTGCAGTACAGACAGCACTGTTACTACTGATACTGCAGTACAGACAGCACTGTTACTGCATACTAAATGAACCTGATAAATACTTGTGTACTGCTAATACTGATACTTTAACAGTATACTGATAATACTGTTCTTAAGTAGTACTCTGACTTGTAACGGAGTACTTTTACCCTGCTGTGGTGGTACTTTTACCTCAGTTGTAGATGTCAGTACTTTGCTCCATTTATTTCTGCCCGGATACGTGAATTTGTCGTTTCCTTTTTCCTGAATGCAACATGTGGGTCAAAATGTCAGAAATAACCAAGATGGAGACGACATGGTGAGATAACAACGAACTGGTCTGTCAAGAGTCGGAGCGACGTTTGGTGACTTCGAAGAGGTTAAAAATCTGTAAAGTTTTAAAGTGGAAAGTGGGAGAGGAGGAAAGAGACGTTCAGGCCCAGACGCAGAAACAGAATCGAGCAGAAAAAGCAGGTTTTGTTGTTTTATCTCTCTGATTGTGCTCCACAGAGACAGGAAATGAGCTGATAAGGCCGAGTTAGGGCGGGAAAAATGGCTCCGGAAATCAAAACAAGTCTGTGCCGATGCAGCTGAGGGACAGCGGAGAGGAACTAAAGGAACACGCCACTGAAAAACTGTGTTTTTAGTTTAAACGCTCCCCTTCTCATTTCAAGTTTAGCGCCACCGCCATGCCACATTTAGGGTAACCAGACGTCCCGGTTTACAGCTGACCCGACGAAAATCCTGAAAAACACAAAAATGTCAACATTCACTTCCAAACTGATCCGGTTTTCACCAACATGTAGAGAAATAATCAGAATACAGCCCACGTGTTTTCAGCGCTAACGTAAACATTCATACTGTCCCCTCCCACTCATTAACATAAACAATGCTGATTGGTCCATGTGTATGTCAGTCAGCTGATGTTTCGTTGTCAAGGCCGTTGCTAGGCTATGAAGCTTGTGGGTCTTTCTAACTGAATCTGTCAGTATGCTAACGTTAATGTTAGCTGTCAGTATGCTAGTGTTAATGTTAACTGTCAGTATGCTAGCGTTAATGTTAGCTGTCAGTATGTTAGCTGTCGGTATGCTAGTGTTAATGGTTAGCTGTCAGTATGCTAGTGTTAATGGTTAGCTGTCAGTATGCTAACGTTAATGTTAGCTGTCAGTATGCTAGTGTTAATGTTAGCTGTCAGTATGCTAGCGTTAATGTTAGCTGTCAGTATGCTAGTTTTAGTGTTAGCTGTCGTATGCTAGCATTAATTGTTAGCTGTCTGTATGCTAGTGTTAATGTTAGCTGTCAGTATGCTAGTGTTAATGGTTAGCTGTCAGTATGCTAGTGTTAATGGTTAGCTGTCAGTATGCTAACGTTAATGTTAGCTGTCAGTATGCTAGTGTTAATGTTAGCTGTCAGTATGCTAGCGTTAATGTTAGCTGTCAGTATGCTAGTGTTAATGTTAGCTGTCAGTATGCTAGTGTTAATGTTAGCTGTCAGTATGCTAGCGTTAATGTTAGCTGTCAGTATGTTAGCTGTCGGTATGCTAGTGTTAATGGTTAGCTGTCAGTATGCTAGCGTTAATGTTAGCTGTCTGTATGCTAGTTTTAGTGTTAGCTGTCAGTATGCTAGTGTTAATGTTAGCTGTCAGTATGCTAGTGTTAATGTTAGCTGTCAGTATGCTAGTTTAAGTGTTAGCTGTCAGTATGCTAGTGTTAATGTTAGCTGTCAGTATGCTAGTTTAAGTGTTAGCTGTCAGTATGCTAGTGTTAATGTTAGCTGTCAGTATGCTAGTTTAAGTGTTAGCTGTCAGTATGCTAGTTTAAGTGTTAGCTGTCAGTATGTAATAAACTTTTCATTGTTCATTTTCCTCCTAAAAACTAATGTGAGTGTTTTCTGTTTCAAACAGCAAAGATAAAGCTAACTCACAGTAAATATTTCCTGTCCTAACGGGGAATTTTGAATATTATTATCCTTTTGGATGGTTTTAAGAGCAAAATGAGACATTTGAAGACGTCATTGTACGTTTTAGGAAATTGTGTTGGGATGTTTCACTATTTCCTGATGTTTTATGGATGAAAACCTGCAGCCTCCTCATAATGAAAGTTAACGAGGAGCTGAGTCCACACAGGATGACGGATGGCACCCTGAATGAGTGTGTCACGTCCGCCGTTTGTTCCAACAGGTGGAATTGGTCACCAGAGGAAGAGGAGGCACGGCGAACATTAAAGGCCTCAGTCACAGGACTTTTATCTCTTATCAGGAGCTGCTGATGACTTTCTAGTGTTGGGATTTCCTCCAGTGTGAGTCACCAGCTTGTTGAAGCAATAAAGCTCTGCTTGCAGCTAATTACTCTGAATGATGCATGGTGCTGTCATCCAGCTTCATACGAGCGTGACACAGGTCCCTGTAAACATGAGGCACGTTTTGAAGTCACTAATTCCACATCCTGCTAATTAACTAAAGGACAACTCCTGCATTTTTAAATCTGGGTACTATTTTAGCATATTTTTTGTGTTTAAATGACTGGCTAGTACAAACAGTGCTCTCCTCAAAGTCACCAGACTTCATTGAAAAAAACAGTAATTTTACATCATAGAACGCTGGAGCTGCTGCTCTACTGCTGCCTCAATCAGTCAGTTTGTTTGTGTTATTGTGTGACTTTGGGGTTTCAAAGATTTAGTTTGGATCCAGCACAAGATTTGTGTAACATACAATAACACAAACAAACTAACCAGTCGAGGCAGCAGTAGACCTGCAACTGTCAGCTAAAATCCCTGTTTTAGTGAATGTAGTCTGGTGTGTGTGCTGTTTGTGGTTAAACCAAAAGGATCTTCCAGGTCTCTCTCTGTAGGGATCCTTTCCATGATGCTGTCACACACTTAGAGTAACACTCTGAGCCTGTCAGTGGATCAAACAAGCTCTTTTAGTGGACCTACTGTGATCAGGCCTGTTTGGATAAAAGATCTACTGGACCAGTTCCAACACTTTTCGTACGCCACTGTTTGGTCACTATGTAAAATCATCCTCAGAGGCCGGCGCTGGTTTATATCCTCACAGGTAGTTTAATCTACAGCAGTGCATCATGGGACATGAGATCATCACATGTTTGTAGAGTTGCTGTCCTAGAAAAACAGCCAGCACGTTGGATCACCGACATTAAAGACCAAACCAGCGGCCCACGTGCCAAATATTGGTACCGGACAAACGCACAAGCTGGACAAAATGCCAAGGTTTCGCGCCTCTCAAAGTGCCAAACAGCCACAGCAGGTGACATTTCATTGTGGATAATAAAAGGAGTCGATGTGGAAAAGGAGGAGGAGAGCGTTCCCGGCTCGGAGAACAATGGAGTGGAAAGGAAGTGATAAGAGACAGGACATCCTAACGCTGCTGCATCTCAGCCATCCCACCGGCCGCCCTGCAGCTGTCAGTCAGTCAGTCAGTCAGCCACACACACACACACACACACACACACACACACACACATAGCAACAAACGCCAGGAAAACACAGCGAGATGCAACCAAAACACACAGAGAAAGACGTGGAAATAAAGTTTATAAAAAGCTGTTTAGGTTCTCGGTTCAATCTGGTTTGTTTGATTTGAAAGTTTTTTGTTGTTGAATTCTTCACAAAGAAAATACAACAAATATTAATAATAATAATAATACGAAAGAGTCAAAAAGTAGATCAGTGCACAGATATACGAGAGCAAAACAATAAAATAATAAAGTATCAAACAGTAAAGTACAAAATAGTGAAGTGCAGTAAAGTAAAATAACGGATGCATCCAAACTAATCCTTTAAAACACCAATAACACAAACAAACTAACAGGTGGAGGCTGTGACTGATGACCAACTCCTCTGTTCTGTTCTCTAAAATCCCTGTTTTAGTGAATGTAGTCTGGTGTGTGTGCTGTTTGTGGTTAAACCAAAAGGATCTTCCAGGTCTCTCTCTGTAGGGATCCTTAGGCTGAGGTGATCTACTGGACCAGTTCCAACACTTTTTGCACCTACCAGTCATTCAGACACCAGGATTAAAAATACCAGAGTTATCCTTTAAAAAATGCAACAGGAAAGAGGGAACAGATAAGCCATTGTTATTCCCTGGGGTTAAAATGAAAGTTTATTTATTTATATACCATCACACACTCACACACACACACACACACACACACACACAGCATCATGCCCTGTCACATCTGAATATAGACATCCTGGTAGGAACTCAGTGTTTTAAGCAAAATATCCAACAACAATGTAGCATTGTGTGTCTGTGTGTGATGCCACCCACTAACTGAGCAGGGTAACACACCAGTGTGAAGAGAGTGTGTGTGTGTGTGTGTGTGTGTGTGTGTGTGTGTGTGTGTGTGTGTGTGTGTGTGTGTGTGTGTGTGTGTGTGTGTGTGTGTGTGTGTGTGTGTCTCCACTCTCACAGACTTTTCTTAATGTAAAATCCAAGCAGACTTTTCCGAGAAGCAGCGAACACGACTTTGCCACGAGCCAACAGCTGCTGCACAGTCGGACGTGCCAATCATCTCACGTCGCTGCTTCCTGTTTGTCAGAGACGAGCTGATCAATCTGTGGCCTCTGATTGATCAGTACTAATACTCAAGTAGCCACAATGTTCCTCCAGTAAAAGTCTGCGAGTCTAATGAGGGAAATGTAGTTTAAAGTGTTAAAGTAAATGTATTCTTTTTCTTCTTATTCTTCATCATTGATGTAAAAGCAGGATTTTACTGTTGGAGCTGGTTGAGTTTGAACTATTTAGCATCAGACTGCAGCTGATGATTATTTTATTTATTCTGGATTCATGTGTCTTTGTAGTCGTTTTGTCAATGGAGTCTGGTGTCTTTGAGCTGAGCGATATAATGTCCAGTTATTCCAGCTGCTTAAATGTGAGTATTTGCTGCTTTTATTCATCATATATGACAGTAAACCTGATATATTTTGGTTTTTAGTGCCTTATTCTGACTAAACAAGACATGTTTTTACCAAAAACAGCCATTAAATTAAAGCCACCAGACTCCATTAAAAAAAACAGTAATTTAACCATACAGAAGACAGGAGTTGATGGTTTACCGCTGCCTTGACTGATGAGTTGGTTTGTGTTATAGTGTGACTTTGGTGTTTTAAAGGGTTAGTTTGGATCCAACACAATACTTATGTAACAATCAATAACACTGACAAACTAATCAATTGAGGCAGCAGTAGACCAGCAACTCTAGTGGTATCTGTGGTAAAATTTGTGCTTTTGTCAATGGAGTCTGGTGTCTTTTGAACAAAGCGATATAATGTTCAGTGATTCCAACTGTAATTCCAAATGTGAGTATTTGCTGCTTTTATTCATCATATATGACAGTAAACTTGATATATTTTGGTTTTTATTGTCTTATTCTGACTAAACAAGGCGTTTGAAGGCTTCATCTGGGGCTCTTTGGAAATTCTAATCATTATTGTCTCACATCTTATATACAAAATTATTAATAAATGATTTATGATTATTATTGTTATCATTATTACTATTATTATTATTGTTATTAATAATAATAATTGAAGTAGAAAATAAAGACTGTTAACTTCCACTAATGCAGGTGTGTAAACTCTGGGTCGTGCTGCCACCTGCTGGAGTGTCACGTGAACTGCAGGCAGGTTTTCACACAATAAACATGCCCATCATCCTCTTCCTCTTCCTCCTCCTCCTCCTCCTCCCTCCTCCACAGTCTGAGGGCTCAGACTGTGGCAGCAGAGTGTCCGACATGCTGATTTCCTCTGTGGGTCCAGATTAATCGGTGGGATCCTCGGTGGGATCGATCGATCAGCCTGTGAATCAGAGGCTGCAGATCCGCCTCCTCCTCCTCATCCAGTCCGGACGCGTTTCTCTCCAGGTGTGTCCGACATGACGGCCAACAGCAGGTACAAGAGCCGCGCGCCCCGCTCAGGTAAGCCCCTGCAGGTCACCAATAACCAATCAGCTGATCAGATAATGAGGTATCGATTGATGCGCAAAGCCACGTGATGTTTTTTATTGTCTCCTCATGATGGAAACCTCTGCACGGATGGATGGTGGGTGGATGGATGGATGCTCTCTGGGATTTGGCTTCATGACACAGATGAAGGAGAGGTAAGATGCAGCAGAGAAAGGTGTGTGTGTGTGTGTGTGTGTGTGTGTGTGTGGGAGAGACCCTTCCAAAATAAAAGCCTCCTGCTGTGTTGTGGTGCCTGTGACCCTGGTGTCAGTCATGTCAGGCCTCCCCTCCTTTGTCCTCTTCATCACTGGACAAAACAAGACATTTGAAGGCGTCTTTGGAAATTATAATCATACATTTCTTACGTTTTATTGACAAAATGATTAATAAATGGTAAAAAAAATATAAGTATTAATGCAGTTGCAGCTTTATATGATTCAAAAACAGCATAGAAAGACATTTTAAATTCAGTTTAATGTAGATAACATCACTTTGACGGCCAAATAATTCAACTCTGTCCTGTATAATACAGTAGAATTAGACAGAACTGGGTCGCTCTGTACAAATTATGTTTAAAACTTTATTTAAACTACAGGTGGAAATCCTACATTTCCCAAAAATATTACATATATATCTGAAATGACAGAAAAATATTAAAAAAATGTCTGTAAAACCGTCATTAAATGTCCAAAAACTGAAAAATATTCAGTTTATAGTGAAATAAAACAGATAATCCTCATGTTGGAGAAGATATAATCTGAGAATATTTGGCATCATCTGATAATATGTAACAACACTGTAGGACAGAGTGGAATAAGATGGTTGGAAATGGATTTAAAATCAATCACAGGTGTAAACAGACGGCGTTTCTTCCTCGTGCAGTCTGTCCTACATGCAGCATCCTCCTCATCCTCCTCATCCTCCTCATCCTCCTCATCCTCCTCATCCTCATCATCCTCCTGTTTATTTTTGGGATCCAGATTCCCCAAATCCCTCCAGCAGCTTTCATCCTTCCTGCCTCACAGTTCTGCCTTTTGCTGGTCGTGTTGGACGGCGGCACCGAGGCTGAGTCAGAGCAGCGGACGTGGACGCAGCCTGGTGCTACCCGGCAGTCTGGATGTGTGTGTTTTCACCGTGTGTGTGTGTGTGTGTATGTGTGTATGTGTGTGTGTGTCTGTGTGTGTGGGAGTGACTTGCATCCACAGATACACAAAATGTCAATATGGAGGCCAAAGCAAAGAGAAAAACACCCCCACACCTCCATATGCAGGCTCCCTGCTCACTTCCTCAGAGTCGAGCTAAGTGTGCTCAGTACGCAGTCGGTTTTGGGGGCTGAAAAAACCTGATGCATGATGGGAAGAGGAGCGGCGCTTTAATTTGACCAGTTCACCTAGTTCACATCAGGCACCATATGTCCCCTTTAAGCCTGTTTTATCCCAGTTCACTGTTGTTTTTCAAGCTCACGTCCTCCTCTCCAGCACTGTCACACACACACACACACACACACACACACACTCACACACACACACACACACACACTCACACACACACACACACACACACTCACACACACACACACACACACACACACTCACACACACACACACACACTCTGCCTGGCCATGGATGTCTAATGCGAGGCTGCCACAGTGTATTATGAATACTTGGAGAACCTCAGGGCACGGCTCTCCCTCCACCACTTCAATAAAACATGAGAGGAATCATGGGAATGTCCCACTAACATGGCTAATGTGCCCCACTCCTCCTCCTCCTCCTCCTCCTCCTCCTCCTCCTCTTCTGGTCTGACCCAGAAGGCCGTGGGGCAGCCGTCACACGTACTGTCCGACAAAGTCACCTGTTTGTGACGTCTGGTTTCCTTCATCAACTCTTGTTACACTAAAGAAATGTGTGATTTAAATCAGCTACTGAATACACTGACTGTGTACTAATACACTGACTGTGTACTAATACACTGACTGTGTACTAATACACTCTGACTGTGTACTAATACACTGACTGTGTACTAGTACACTGACTGTGTACTAATACACTGACTGTGTACTAATACACTCTGACTGTGTACTAATACACTGACTGTGTACTAGTACACTGACTGTGTACTAATACACACTGACTGTGTACTAATACACTGACTGTGTACTAATACACTGACTGTGTACTAATACACTGACTGTGTACTAATACACTCTGACTGTGTACTAATACACTGACTGTGTACTAGTACACTGACTGTGTACTAATACACACTGACTGTGTACTAATACACTGACTGTGTACTAATACACTGACTGTGTACTAATACACTCTGACTGTGTACTAATACACTGACTGTGTACTAGTACACTGACTGTGTACTAATACACTCTGACTGTGTACTAATACACTGACTGTGTACTAATACACTGACTGTGTACTAATACACACTGACTGTGTACTAATACACTGACTGTGTACTAATACACACTGACTGTGTACTAATACACTGACTGTGTACTAATACACTGACTGTGTACTAATACACACTGACTGTGTACTAATACACTGACTGTGTACTAATACACTGACTGTGTACTAATACACACTGACTGTGTACTAATACACTGACTGTGTACTAATACACTGACTGTGTACTAATACACACTGACTGTGTACTAATACACTGTCTGTGTACTAATACACTGACTGTGTACTAATACACTCTGACTGTGTACTAATACATTGACTGTGTACTAATACACTCTGACTGTGTACTAATACATTGACTGTGTACTAATACACTGACTGTGTACTAATACACTGACTGTGTACTAATACACACTGACTGTGTACTAATACACTGACTGTGTACTAATACACTGACTGTGTACTAATACACTCTGACTGTGTACTAATACATTGACTGTGTACTAATACATTGACTGTGTACTAATACACTCTGACTGTGTACTAATACACACTGACTGTGTACTAATACACTGTCTGTGTATTAATACACACTGACTGTGTACTAATACACTGTCTGTGTATTAATACACTCTGACTGTGTACTAATACATTGACTGTGTACTAATACACTGTGTACTAATACACACTGACTGTGTACTAATACACTCTGACTGTGTACTAATACACTGACTGTGTATTACTATTTTCCCTTTACCTTAGTAGGACAGTATGGATCAATAACAGAATTGATCCACTATATCTAATATTATTTATCTGTGCTTGTGTTTTATTATTTCCAGGAAAAAGATTACGTTGGTTTTGCGACGCTGCCGAACCAGGTACACAGGAAGTCAGTGAAGAAAGGATTTGACTTCACGCTCATGGTGGCAGGTGAGTGAGCTAGCTAAGTTAGCTAAGTTAGCTAAGTTAGCTAGCAGCACCATTAATCAGAGACAGCTGTAATCACACTAACAACATGTTACAAACATGTATGTCACCATAAGGAGCAACGTCTTTACTCATGTCACTATAAATATAAGAGTATAATACTATAATTATTGATTAGCGACTGATTAGCGACCTTGTTAGCTAACTAGCGTGATAACTGCTGCACTGATTCTTTGATATTTTATGTTTTGAAGTGAAGAACAACAACCAGCACTTTTACAGACATTGAGGCTAACATGGTGAAATACTGTAGCTGTGAGCTAAGCTAGCTAGCTAACAGTCGTGGGGTTAGCTGAAGAAATCGATCCTAAAATCACATCGGAGCCGTGGGTGTGATTTTGGCAAGTGAAGATGCCTGTTGGTTCACCTGTCAGTGTTTCTGTTCACCACACATGATGCTAACAATCATTTACCATCACAGTTTGTAGTGATTTTTAAAATGAACATAGAAAGTAGTAAGCTAGTTAGCCATATATGCTAACATTAGCGGCCCATGTCTGAGCAGATGAACACTTTAGTTTAGAGAAGGCTGAATCTCTCTCATTAGTGCATCACGTCTGCTCGTGGATCAAATCCAAAGCCGACTTCACACAGAAGGACTTGGACCCGAGCAGGATGGTCCACACCTCCACACCGCCTCTCTTCTTCACAAGTCTCCTGTGAAGAGTGTTAAAACCTGAATGTTCATCTTTAAGGAGCAAAATAAGCCACAAAAACTCTCCAGCTGAACGATGATGTGGATTAAATGACACTTTAAATCCACCTCGTTTGTTCCTTTCTATCTGTTCTAGTTTTATTGTCTGTTATTTAATTTGAGGACAAATCTCCACCACACATCTGTTAAATAATCAGAGACAAAAGGTTAAGAGCATGGGCCCTGCAGCGTGGGGGATGCTGCCGATTAAATGCACAACTATTTAGCTATTTAACAATTTCAAGTCCATTAAGCACCCATTATGGTGACAGCTTCACTTCAGGCCGGCGTCCTGAGTCCCTTTTGTGGCAGATCATTTTTTATCAAGTCTGGAGAGCCAAAAAAAAAAAACCACTAGTGTGATATTTGAGTGTAATTAATTCAGTGTGGTGATGGAGCACTTTTATATTTGTGTTTTTGCTCAACAACACTGTGTGGAAAGCAACTTTTATTCTGAAAAATTATTTGGATTAATTAAACACTATGAACAAAGTCTGGAAAAATATAGATATCTACTTTTCAACAACACAAATGACTAGATTTCACCTCCTAAAAGCCTGGAAACTAAAGCTAAATTAAAGGGTTAATCCAGTGATTTAATACTGCGCCCATATTAAGTTGGAGGACTCACGAGAGACAAATTAAAACACTGAAAAGACAGAATTTACTTTAGCAAATGTCGTGATATTCTGATATTTTAGCTCCTATTTTGGGCCAAGCTTAAAAAAAAATGCAGGATCCTACATTTCCCATAACGCACCTCAGTAGAGTGTCTTCATAGAGAGCCAAAGTGAGCCTTCAGGTTTTGTTCCAGACAATAAGAAAACCTCTTTCAAAGTCCTGTTGATATTTGAGTGATTATTTTCACAGTATGAGTTTTTCCTCACCTTGACGTGTAAAATTGGTGGAGTGCTCCTTTAATGAAAACCCGACATATCTGTGTGTGTGTGTGTGTGTTACAGGGGAGTCTGGTCTGGGTAAATCCACCCTGGTGAACAGCCTGTTCCTCACTGACCTGCACAAAGACAGAAAACTGCTCAACGCAGAGGGTGAGTCACCGACCAATCAGACGTCTGCAATGTCAACTGCACCTGATCACAGGAGGTCCACTAAAAGAGCTTGTTTGATCCACTGACAGGCTCAGAGTGTTATTCTAAGTGTGTGACAGCATCATGGAAAGGATCCCTACAGAGAGAGACCTGGAAGATCCTTTTGGTTTAACCACAATATCGCTCTCTGCACACACACCAGACTACATTCACTAAAGCAGGGATTTTAGCTCTCAGAGTTGCTGGTCTAGTTTGTTGGTGTGACAGTGTGACTATGGTATTTAAATGGTTAAATCACATCCAAATTAATCCTTTAAAACACCGAAGTCACACAATAACACAAACTAACTAACAGATCAAGGCAACAGCTGACCAACGACTCCTGTGTCCTGTTCTCTAAAATCAGTGTTTTAGTGAATGTAGTCTGGTGTGTGTGCTGTTTGTGGTTAAACCAAAAGGATCTTCCAGGTCTCTCTCTGTAGGGATCCTTTCCATGATGCTGTCACACACTTAGAATAACACTCGGAGCCTGTCAGTGGATCAAACAAGCTCTTTTAGTGGACCTACTGTGATCAGGTGCAGTTGTCCCAAAGGATCACATTGCAGCCCGTTTGGTGTCTGCTGGCTGAGGTGATCTACTGGACCAGTTCCAACACTTTTACTACCTACCAGTCACTCAGACACCAGGATGTGGACAGAGAGGGTTAATAATACTGGACTGCTCCTTTGCACATCTGTATCTGTGATGTTTGTCCTACAGAGCGAATCAATCAGACGGTGGAGATCACAAAGCACACAGTGGACATCGAGGAGAAGGGGGTGAAGCTGAAACTGACCATCGTCGACACTCCGGGGTTTGGAGACGCTGTCAACAACACTGAGTGGTGAGGATTAATCCACATTTGGTGCATTTGGAGTATTTGGGGCTGGTTCCCTTACCTCAGTAAAACTACAGGAACCAGCACAGGTGACCGTTCGTGGTTACTTGAATGAACTCGGTCACTTTCCTCCACTGGAAAGGTGAAAATACATATAATTCTTATTTAACCCACAATTATGTTGTCGTATTTAGCAAATATGCAAATAATAGTAATAAGTAATTATAAATTATTATTTGTTTGCTTCTTTTTTTGGACTTTTCTTAAAGGAATAGTTTAACATTTTTTGTTTGCTATCCTTCTGTCAGATAGAAGATCGATAGCAATCTCATGTCTGTGTGTTAGCTTAGCTTAGCATAAAGACTGGAAACAAGGGGAAACAGCTAGCCTGCCTCTGTCTAAAGTTCATCTCTATAACTCACTTATTAATACGACATGTTTACTTTGTTTGATTTACACGAGCAGAAATGTAAAAATTCCTGAGAAACAGCAGTAGGTGTATTTCTGAGCTCTTGGCATTGCTAGGCTAGCTGTTTCCCTCTGTTTCCAGTCTTTATGCTAAGCTAAGCTAACCACAGAGTCACTTTCCTCCACTGGAAAGGCAAATATGCAGCCAAAATGTCGAACTATATCCACACGAACATCAGCGGACGTGTTTGTGTGTTGCAGCTGGAGGGCGGTCACCGACTACATTAACCAGCAGTTCGAGCACTACTTCAGAGACGAGAGCGGCCTGAACAGGAAGAACATCCAGGACAACAGGGTGCACTGCTGCCTCTACTTCATCCCCCCGTTTGGACACGGGTAACACGCGTGTTACACTTGGTATTTGTGCGCATGCGTGTGTGTTGAAATACTCAGGAAAGTCCTTGTCGTCCCGCAGGCTTCGTCCAGTGGACATCGAGTTCATGAAGGCCCTGCAGGACAAAGTTAATGTGGTTCCTCTCATCGCTAAAGCCGACTGCCTCACCCCCGCAGAGATAAAGAAACTCAAAGAGCGGGTAAACCCACACAGGAAGCACACTCACATGCGTGCAGATTATATATATATAATCCACGAGATCCACTGGATTGACCAGGCTGCCCGAGGGATGGAGTATAACGTCAGCTTCCATTACAGTCGTACAGTACGCACATTAAAAGCTGAATTTATGCACTGACCTTAAGTCGGTGCAGAATGTCTTTTTGCTGCTGGGGATTCACAGTTTTAGTTCATGTTTCTGCACTGAATTAAGTCCACTTTTCATAAAAGCCATTTTCATAAACAGCCGTTATATCACACACCAAACTCCATTGACAAAAACAGTGATTTTACCTCGCAGAACAGAGGAGCTGCTGGTCTACTGCTGCCACAGTCAGTTAGTTTGTTTCTGTTGTTGTGTGTTACAGACATATTGTGTTGGATCCGAATTAACCCTTTAAAACACCAAAATCACACAAATAACACAAACAAACTATAATGATGGAGGCGGCGAAAGACCAGGAACTCCTGTGTTCTGTGAGGTAAAATGGGCGTTTTTATGAATGGAGTCTGGTGTGTTATGTAACGGCTGTTGGTGGTTAAACCAAAAGGATCTTCCAGGTCTCTCTCTGTAGGGAAATAAACATTGAACTTTTCTGCTCTGAGATTTAAACCTCATAGGACGGTGACTTCCTGCTGCATGTTAGCACTCATTTAGAGGGTGTGTGTGTGTTGTCCTTCCAGCTGAGGGAGGAAATAGATAAATATGGGATAAAGATCTACCAGTTCTCTGACTGCGACTCTGATGAAGACGAGGAGATCAAGCGGCAAGATAAAGAGCTGAAGGTGATTATTATTTCTTTGGTATTTTGCTGCTTTGGAAAGTAACTAAATACATTTACTGGAGTACTGGAGGTATTTTACTGGAGTACTGGAGGTATTTTACTGAAGTACTGCAGTTTTCTGCTGGTTATTATTATCTTTAAGCAGGAAAACGTATTGTTTTCACTCCGGCATGTTTATTTGACAGTTGTTTATGTATTTATTTAGATGTTTTATCAGATTTTATACACAAAATTTAAGCTAATGTTCATGTCACATCAATATGACTTATAGCTTTACACAGATTAAATCACTTGAATGTTCTTTCTTATTTTCAGTCTTCATAACAGCTGTTTTCTACATTTTTTCCAGAAATAGCTCTCTAGCTCCCACCAAACCCCATTGACAAAAACAGCAATTTTACCTCACAGAACACAGGCGTTCCAAATCTACTGCTACCTCAATCTGTTAGTTTGTTTGTGTTATTGTGTGAGTTTGGTTTTTTAAAGGGTTTATTCTGATCTAATACAACATTTCTGTAACACAGAGTAACACAAAAAAACTAAACAATTGAGGCAGCAGTAGATCAGGATTAGATTAGTTAATTAGATTATTAAATTAGTGTTTTTGTGAATGGAGTCTGGTGTGTTTTATAACAGCTGTTTGTGGTTAAACCAAAAGGATCTTCCAGGTCTCTCTCTGTAGGGATCCTTTCCATGATGCTGTCACACACTTAGAATAACACTCTGAGCCTGTCAGTGGATCAAACACACTTTAAGTGACGGATCTGAACGCTTCCTGTGCTGCTGTTCTCTGATGCAGGACAGCACTCCCTTCGCTGTGATTGGCAGCAACACCGTGGTGGAGGCCCGAGGTCAGAGGGTGAGAGGGAGGCTCTACCCGTGGGGCATCGTGGAGGGTAAGAAACTCCCCGCGGCGAGTCTGAGATTTCTGTTACCATGACAACGCCGACTTGCATCCGAGCCCTGTCGTTAACCCTGTGTAACCCTGCGTGCAGTGGAGAACCCGTCCCACTGCGACTTCGTGAAGCTGCGGACGATGCTGATTAGGACCCACATGCACGACCTGAAGGACATCACCAGCGACTGTCACTACGAGAACTACAGAGCTCAGTGCATCCAGACCATGACCAGGTATTTTAACATATAAACTCATTACTGTGAGATACTGAACTAATATTCTGTGGGTTTCTTCTTATTTTGATGAAGTTTCTCATTATTAGGAGATGTTAAGTCGTTATTATGAAATATTAAATCACTACATACTAAATAAAGAGATGCTAAATTATGCTTTTGTGAGTTTCTTACTATTTTGAGGTGCTAAATCATTATTTCGATCTTCCAGGTCTGTAGACTCACAGACTTTGAGCTGATTTCACCAGACATCCTTCACACAGTTCATCTCTTATCTTGCAGTAAGATGAATGCAGATAAACGGGTGGAGAGCCCCATCCCTCTGCTGCCGCTGTCCACGCCCGGCGTGGAGACGGAGAAGCTCATCAAGATGAAAGACGACGAGGTGAGCGGAGAATAAAACAAACAGTAACACTCCTCAAACAGTGAATGATGCATCGCAGCAGGTGTTGTGTAACCGAGACGCTGGTGTGAAACGATGACCCAAATATGTTGTTATATAAGCCGTCACTCATCCCTCGCTCGTTCCCCCTTTTTTCCCGGCGTCCCGTCTGCAGCTGAGGAGGATGCAGCAGATGCTTCAGAAGATGCAGCAGCAGATGCACGAGCAGGACCTGTGACCCCCCCCCCCCACCTTTACACGTTTTATTCGTTGGACGAGCCGGGGAAAGATGGAACCCTCAGACCGGGCTGCTTGGCGCCGTCTCTTCAGGGGACGAGATGAAGAAATCTTAATATAATTACAGTCGGTACTTTCACCCGAATTACAAAACACCACCCACAAAGAAACGGTAGATGAAATACAGCATGCTGGGAGATGTATTTCAACCTAATTTTTATGTTTTTGGCTTAAATTTAGCTTTTTTTTTTACACAGTCTTTAGCCAAGTGAGTGTAGTTAGGCAATATAGAGTAGATTTGAGCACAGTAGATTTCAGAGTATGTTTTGCACTTGAAACGTGAAACTAAACTGATGCACCAAACCCTGCATCGTTTGTCAGGTCACGCACTGACTGATGTGTGGAGTGCCGATGGTTCGTCACTGCCGGTTTTCAAAAACGAATCACAAATGGCAACAAAAACACACATAATTGAGATTAAAAGGAGGAGAGTTTAACAAATTAGAGCTTAACCATCAGCTTTTCCTAAACCTAACCAAACTGCAACTGAAAACTGAAATATGCAAGTTAAATTTAAGCTAAATTTACAATTAAATGCATAAAATAAATCATTTATTTTCACAGCTGGTGTCTCGCAGGATTCAGAGCGACAAACCATCGGCCTCTGTTTAAGTCTCATCACTGCAGAATGAGTGAGTTTGCTCCTGCAGACATTTATTTCTCACTACGAGGACTTTTTACTCAGCGTGATCATCAGTAAAACCATGTAAATACAGATAATCTCCTCCCGACATAAAACCCTCAGCTGTGAACTTCCTGTATTGCAGTGTACAATCATAACTGTGGCGTCAAAAAGGGGAAAATTAATGTAAAAATACTGCACAATATTTCCAGACCCACGTTACGGAGTGAGATCCCAACAGTTTGTTAGCTTTACAAAACCGATAATCGTAATAATAACTTTTGTTCTTATGGTACCTTTCAAAATCAGTGTTACTGGGTGCTTTAAAAGTGATAAAAAGACTAAAAAAACATAATAAAATCCTTGTTTTCATCTAAAAGCGTCTGTTTTCTTGTGTCGATACCCTGAGTTTACCTCTGCTTTGGTTCGTTTTATCTTAGTTTTTTCTCATTTTGCTTTATTTTTTAAATCTAATTTTATTTATTGTATTTTATTTACCAGGGACAGTGCACTGTAAATTAATCTGGCGTGAATTAAGATTTATTTATTATAATTATCCAAAAATCCCAAGTCCTTTAATACAAATGTGATAAAAGAAACTTTTTTTTTGTTGTTTTATCAAACTCACTGCAGTTAAAAGCCAGAAAACTAAAGCAGCAGAAATATGATGATGATGTGGGATGTTTTGTCTTTTTTTAAAAAACTTTGTGTAAAAAATAAATCTGTAAAACAGGAGGATGAATTCTGTTATAAACTACAGACAAAACTACACTAATTTTTAATTTAAAAAAATAGCAAATATACTGTATTTTTAACGTTAGCTAACAGCTGTTTTTCATTTAGCGTCCCGCAAATACCTTCTAAATTTGCTACCTGTAAGCTAGCTAGCTAACTAGGCTACATTCTGCTCACTAAGGTAACGTTATCTCACCTGATGTGATTCGTCCAGTGACTCCTGGTCCTTTTATCACCTTCATATCAAACACAGCGCAGCTTTAGCGCCGCTAGCTACCTGGACGCCAGGTGTGAGACAGTTGGGTGTGTCGTCTTTCTAATTACGTATTTTAACAGTTTTACTTACTTTCTTGACTTAGAAAACATCACGTGTTTAATTCGTGACACAATTAAAACAGAATCGAAAAGTTATTTGTCCGTCATCGCTGAGAATTTTTTCGTTGGCTCCTCCGATATGTCGATGACACCCTGTTTTACTTGAGAATCAGACTATCACTAAAACCAGTAGGGTTCATCCTCTGGGAGCCATGAATGTCTCAGTGCATTCATCCTATGAGAGCAGAGAGGTGGATGACCGGGGCTCCTGCAGAGTGAGGCGGGTCCTGCTGAGGATTGTCCCCGCCTGCTGCTGTAAGAATTCCCGTCTGAAGGGGGCTGGGCGACCCCGACCTCCACCGGGGGAAGGCAGCGTCTGCAGCCGCGCTTTGGAGTGTTTTCCTCGGTGTGATGCAGCGGATTGGAGTCGGTCCTGGTTGTGTGAGTTTGCGTGCGGATCAGTAGGCTTTTCTGCTTGTGGAGCGGCCGCCTGTTGGAGCTCCGGGCTGCGGCGGGGATGGAGCGGAGCGACGGCGGCGACAATGAGAGCGGCGCGTCCCAGCAAAACAACACGATGTGGAAGCAGTTTCAAGCCAAAGCGAAGCCGCTGCTGAGCCCCAAGCTGGGCTCCAGGGACCCGGAGGACAAGAAGGAGCGGGGCGGCTGGATGTTTAAGAGGATGAAGCGGAAGGAGAGCGCGGCTCTGGACCGGGTGATCTCCTCCTCGCAGCCCGACCTGCAGCTCTTCTCCTCCGGCGTGGATGCGGACGCGAAGGGCGCTCAGCTCTGCGGCAAAGCGGCCGGAAGCGGCGCCGCGACCAGCCGGGAGAAGAAGTCCGCCAGCCCGAGTAACAAGCCCACGGTGGCTCAGCTGGTGCAGTCCCACCACAAGAGCTCCTCTCTCGGCTCTGCGTGCCTGGAGCGGTTGGCCGAGCCAACGGGCGGCAGCGGCGGAGAGGGCGGCAGCGGCGGCGGCGGCGAAGCGGCAACAGCTGCAGCGGCAGAGGCGCAGCTGGAGAGAGATCCTCCGGTGAGTCTGATAAGGCGGTTTTTACCTCTAAATACACAACTGAATGTCTCATTTGTTGATTAGATCACAGGCTAGTGAATGTTAGCACCGTGTTTCAGGCTGCTGGCTGCAGATATAAACAGAAAACAGATTAATTACAGGGAAAATAAATGAGCATTTATTGAAAAGCAAAGTATTTAGAGCCTTAAATACAGTAAAAATACTAAAATCACACTCTGACCTGCACTGAAAGTGATCCTGCAGTAAAAGTATAATGAGGAATATGTAGTTAAAGTATTAAATTAAAAGCTCTGCCATCAAATACTGGATCAATAGATTATTATGATCATGTCATGAATGATGGATGATTATCTTTTATGTAGGAGGTCATAGTCAGTGGTGGTGCTGCACTACTCTACATTATATTTAGGGCTGCAGCTAACAAATACTTCATTACTCATTAATCAGTTATTTGTTTGGTTCAACGCTCAAATCCTCAAATTTAAGGAGCTTTTCTGGGTATTTCTGCTTGAAAGGTCAATTAAATGATTATTGCATTTTCAAAATAGTTGCTGATTCATTTCCTTGAATTAATCAAATTTTAAAATAGGCCCAAAAACAATCAACATCAGTTTAAGTGTATGCTGTATATGTTTATGATATACTGCTTTATATACAGCCCTTTCTGATGGGGAAATAGAGGCGTTCATTTGGAGCCAGACTCCATTGACAAAAACAGTGATTTTACCTCACAGAAAGCAGAAGGTTGCTGGTATACTGCAGCCTCGACTGATGAACTAACATGTTAGTTTGGATCCAAACGAACCCTTTAAAACATCTAAATCACACAATAACACGAAGAAATTAACTAATCAAGGCAGCGGCGCACCTGCAAACACTGTTTTCTGTGAGGTCAAAATGACTATTTTTGTGAATGGAGTCTGGTGGCAGCTAAGCAAGTGAAAAGAAAGAGAGCAGCTTTACTTCAAATAATCTAATCTATCCCTTTAAAACCTCTAGGAAAGTGTGAAACAGAAACCCTGAACATTACAGGCATCTGAAAAGTAGAGCAGTGTGTGTGTGAGCTGTTAAATCTGACCACTGAGTCGACCGCAGAGGGCCCAAAGGAAAACTGGCTCCCAAAATATTCAGTCCGGCCCAGTTGCAGCACCGTTATGGTTCAGTCGTGATCTTGGGTCACTTTTCTGGACTGGAAAACAAAGAAATTAACATATTTGGGTAACAAAATGGCTCCAACAGTTTCTCCCTGTCATGCTCCATAAAGGTGCAGGAAGAAATGACTTTTATTTTGGTGTGATTTTAGGATCACCAGCCAACAGCCTGATCCGGTGCCGCTCTGACTCAGACATGAGGGTATAAATAGTGCGTTCACACAGGAAAATACAAAGACTCACCTGTCAAAGGTGCACACAGCTTTTTGTCAGATCTTTGTTAGTGCTGTCGTCTCACAAAGGAGGCGGAGGAGCTGATTTTATTTTACTGCTGGAAACAATGAAGACTAATTGTGGAGGATGATTCAGCTCCAGGAACTAAACCCCAACTAATCAGTTTATGAGCGAGATCAATCTTTTCATCTCACTCTTGGCAGGAAAGCGATGACTCTAAGTGTTTTATTCCTAAAACGCAGAACTTTTCCAATGAAGTTTTGTGTAGAATTTATATTATCAGAGTAATATCAGAGGTAATAATGGCTCTGCTCTGTTCTAGTATATACATATATATATAGTTTCATATATATATATATAGTTTCATATATATATATATATATATGAAACTGAAACATGTAAGTCAACTAAGTCGACATATAATGTGTGTGTACACACACATTATATGTCGACTTAGTTGACTTACATGTTTCAGTTTCATTAAATATTTAATATTTCTTTTATTATCAGTTTTCAGGGGCAGTTTGGTTAAGTTTAGGCACCAAAACTACCTGGTTATGTTTAGGAGAAGATGATGGTTTGGGTTAAAATAGAATAAGTCAAATACAAATATAAAAGAAAAGAACATTACACATAAAATACACTCTTTCCAAAACCACGTGTGTATAATTAGCAACAGATGATCAGTTTTCTTTTATTATTGTCAGTTCTCAGGGGCAGTTTGGTTAAGTTTAGGCAGGAAAAACACTTGGTTATGTTTGGGAAAAGATGACTGCAGGGTACATCAAGCACAAAATGATGCATTTAAGCATCTGCTTAGATCAAAATATTAGATATGAAGTGATTTAATGGGGAGAGAGATGCAGCCGGCTGAGATAAACCTCCAGGAAACGTCCATCATGTCGGCGGGAAATTAAATTAGTGAAGCTGCAGTTTTGATAGTTAAGAGATAAAGATTCATCAGTCAGCAGGACAGCAGGACGAATGCTGTTGTTTTGGAGAGATCGACTGATGCTGTTCACCTTTACTGTGGTTTTTACCTCTAAATACACAACCAAAGGTCTCATTTGTTGATTATATCACAGGCTAGTGAATGTGAGCACCGTGTTTCAGGCTGCTGGCTGCAGAGATACACAGAAAACAGATTCATTACAGGGAAAATGAATGAGGATTTATTGAAAAGCACTGGTGGAGGAAGTATTTAGAGCCTTAAACACAGTAAAAATACTAAAACCACACTGTGAACTCACTCTGACCTGAAAGTATGTGAGTATAACGAAGAATATGTGGTTAAAGTATTGAAGTATTCTGCTTTAGAGCCCCGTGTGCCGTGTTGTTTTGGCGGGTTGTCGGATGAGTCGAGAGATCAAATGATGCTCTTTACCTGGAGACACTGTAGGGATGCTTTTCTGTGGTTGTATCAATGAAGAGAGGAGTCCACCGAGCTCGGAGTCTAACATCACAGGCACACATGAGACTAAAGAACACAGAGCAAAGCTTTCACATATATAGAGGATTCCACAAGCAAGATCTGGTTTGAGGTATGTGAGGGGGTTATCCAGGACACACGTCCCTGCAGCTTGTGACATGAAAAAGACACGTTTCTCCACCTGTACGGACCTGCAGAGGTTCACTGTTCGGACGATAAGGAGCCCAAAGCTGCAGGATCGTCTCACCGAGCATAAAGTGTGAGTCATGCTGCGATCAGTGACGGGAAACAGACGCAGCAGCAGAAAATTCATCAGAGAGTTTATTGAGGAGTGTGGTTTGTATTGACGAGGTCTCTCAGTCTGAAAAGGGAGGAAACACACAAAACAAATACCAGATGGACCAGATAGGCTGTTGTCAGTCGAGCTCGGCGCTGACGGCTCCTCTCTTCCCATGTTTTCTGCAAAACAAACTTGTTTTAGATGTAAATCTGAGTCTGTGGAAAAACACATTGTTCGGATTCGGCTCCCTTTGTGATGTCATAAGGGGATCTGTTGATCATGTGACCTCCTCCAGCCCGTCAGCAGGCCGTGTGTCCTATTGGAGCCAACGGTTTCATGACTCTTTGTGGCTGTTTTGCATGTCTTTCTGGTGATTCGTGTGAGTTTGGCAGTTTTTTTTTAGCAATTTGGCATCTAATTATAGTTGTTGAGTCTCTTTGTAGTTGATCTCTGAGTCCTAATAGTCATGTTCTGTCTCTTTGTGGTTGTTTTCTGTCTCTTTGTGGTCGTTTTCCGTGTTTTTGTCGTTGTTTTGTGTGTCTTTTTGGTGAATCATGAATTTGGCAGTTTTCAGTTTTTAGCAATTTAGCATCTCTTTATACTTGTTGTGTCTCTTTGTAGTTGATCTGTGAGTCCTAATAGTCATTTGTGTCTCTTTGTGGTTGTTTTCTGTCTCTTTGTGCTTCTTTCTGGTGATTGATGGTGAATTTTGCAGTTTTGAGTTTTTTGTTTTTTTTTAATTTAGCATCTCAGAGTTGTTGAGTCTCTTTGTTGTGTCCTAATAGTCATGTTGTCTCTCTTTCTGGTTGTTCTGTGTGTCTTTGTGGTTGTTTTGTGTCTTTGTGGTTGTTTTGTGTGTCTTTGTGGTCGTTCTGTGTGTCTTTGTGGTTGTTTTGTGACTCTTTGTGGTGATTTCACGTCCCTCTCTGGTTCTACGTGTCTTTCTGGTCATCTTGCCTGCGGTTTTTTCATCTCTTCGTCCTTCAGCTCTAATTTCAGCACCACCCTACGTTCTGTCTCTGAGGACACCTGACTGGCCTTAAATCTGTCTGTGACCTTGAGAGAGACGTCTGTCCCGTCGTTTCCTCTCTTCTCACCCTTCAAGTCCAGCCTGTCAGTCAGGCTTATTCCACCGGAGACGGATTAAAGTCCATCCAACCAGCACGGTGCCTCCTCTTCCTCCCTCCTACTCACCTCTCGCTCCTTCCTTCATTCAGTCTGAACGCCGTCTGGTCGACGCCGACTCCTTCCAGCCTGCAGCTGTTTTCACGGGCGCTTGTTTCTCCGCCAAACTGGAATTACCCCAGAAGTTTCCTCACTTTGTCTCCCACACAGCCGCTCTGTTTTTAAACCCCTCTGACCGCCTTAGACCTCCTCGCCTCGCCTGTATCCACCCCCCCTTGCGTCCTCCTCGATCCTGGATCTCCTAATAAGCGAGGCCCCGCTGGCAGAGTCCCGTCTAGCGATCCGAGGGTTTCTTCGATGTACCTCTGGTGATGACTCCTTCTCCTCCTCCTCCTCCTCCTTCCTCGCCTCCAGATGTGGACGGCTGCTGTCGGTGAGCATCATGGGGGTCTGGAAACGACAACAGGACGGCTGCAGGTCCTTAAATTCACATTTACTACTGAAAGGCCTTAAAAAGTCTAGATAGTCGTAAACTCTGCTGAGGAAGGTCTTAGAATTTTATCTATTGATAAAACGTGATTTAAAATCCACTTATTTTATGTCGAGAGTCGACTTCAAACGTCTCTGTTATCCTGTTACAGTTCGGCTTCATTGAACATCTTCCTCAGTGGTCCATACAGTTCGTGGTCCAGTTTTAGAATAAGCAGCCAGCGTGTCGTGATGAAGGATTAAAACGTGTCAACAGGAGAAGAGGCTGCGTTTAACAGAGGGATTAAAGGTGATATGCTGTAAAGCTCCGCTAAGTCCTAA
This sequence comes from Pempheris klunzingeri, assembly GCF_042242105.1. Taxonomy (NCBI): domain Eukaryota; kingdom Metazoa; phylum Chordata; class Actinopteri; order Acropomatiformes; family Pempheridae; genus Pempheris; species Pempheris klunzingeri. The sequence continues at coordinate 21,483,339 of NC_092030.1, forward strand.
CTGATGCTTACGGGTTTCCCTCCGGATGCCCCAGCAGGTCGGACCTGACTGTGACCCAGACTGTGATCAGGATCAGAGATCAGAGATCAGGATCAGAGATCAGGCTGTCTACAAGTGCGTCGGGTTGTTTACGTTCACATGGTGATCGGCCTCTCCTGCATTTAATCAAATATGTGAGCACTTATATTACGCCACTGTTTTTAAATCTGGGCCCTATCTGTTCATATTCTGGTTTCTGAATGACAGGCAGGTACTAAAAGTGTTGAGAAAGACCTGGAAGATCCTTTTGGTTTAACCACAAACAGCCGTTCTATCGCTCTCTGCACACACACCAGACTACATTCACTAAAACAGGGATTTTACCTCACAGGACACAGGAGCTGCTGCTCTGCTGCTGCCTTGATTGGTTAGTTTGTTTGTATTAATGTGTGACTTTGGTGTTTTAAATGGTTTGTTCAGATGCAACACAATATTTGTGTAACTAACAGATGGAGGCAGCAGTAGAACAACTCCTGTGTTCTGTTCTCTAAAATCCCTGTTTTAGTGAATGTAGTCTGGTGTGTGTGCAAAAAACTAAACAATTGAGGCAGCAGTAGATCAGGATTAGATTAGTTAATTAGATTATTAAATTAGTGTTTTTATGAATGGAGTCTGGTGTGTTTTATAACGGCTGTTTGTGGTTAAACCAAAAGGATCTTCCAGGTCTCTCTCTGTAGGGATCCTTTCCATGATGCTGTCACACACTTAGAATAACACTCTGAGCCTGTCAGTGGATCAAACAAGCTCTTTTAGTGGACCTACTGTGATCAGGTGCAGTTGTCCCAAAGGATCATGTTGCAGCCATTGCAGCCCGTTTGGTGTCTGCTGGCTGAGGTGATCTACTGGACCAGTTCCAACACTTTTACTACCTACCAGTCACTCAGACACCAGGATGGGGCCCAGAGTGAAAACACATGTTACTCCTCTTGAAACAATCAGTCACTTTCCGTTCACGGTGCTGCTGTGTTTTTGATAAACAGGAAGCAGCAAATTCAGCTTGCAGCACCACATGAGAAACATTTACTGCGACTCTCTCAGTCAGTTCACCCACAGAAACAAACACCTGTGGAAGATTTGATCTGATTTCTGTTGAGAACTGCTGGTTTCATTTTTTAAGCTTCTATGTGTTTTTTAATGTAAATTATTCGCTGTCAGACAAATGTCGAGCAGTAAAAAGTAAAAAAGATGTGATGGAGCAGAAACGGTTTCATGAAATGGAAACACTGGTGTTGTCTGTCTCCTGCTGGGCCCGTCGGGAGCTTCCTCTCCTCTCCAGTATTGATCGGCGGAGTCTGAATCTGCAGCTGTATTGACGTTAATGGGCCCTTGAGGTCAGACCATCATGTTGTCGAGCGCTCTGCTGTTGTCGTGAAGAAGATGGATGTTACTCCCTCGTGTTCAGCAGCTTCATCGACTTTATTTCTCGCCTCCAGTGCCGCGGCCTGTGGATCCTCATGTGCTTCCTGTCAGAGTCCTCGGGTGTCACCCTTTTTTCAAGAATCATGGAGAAATAAAAGCACGAAGCAGAGCTGCAAGAATCAGCTGTTTTAATTAGGTAATCAATTGTAAGTGAGCTTGTTTCAGTCATTTTTAAAGCAGAATTTCAAAACATTTGCAGCTTCCAGCCTCTAGAAAGAGAGGATTTGTTGCTTTTCTTCGATAGGAAATGAAATATTTTAGTGAAGACATCTGAAAGCTCAATTATTTTTTATATTTTACAGTCTCAGTTGTTCAAGAAATAATATATAGGCACCCCAATTGATATGGATGATCAGTGTGTGTCTGTGCAAACACAAATACACACTCCTAAAATAAGTGTGCATGAGTGTAGCTGATGGGATTGTGTATGATCTGGGGTTATTCTCGGCTCGGTGCTTCCTGATTTACTGACACACAGCAGTTAATCCGCTCTAAGCAGCTTGTTAACTCTGGCAGCTCGGTCACTCCCATCCTGCCAAACTCCCTGAGTCAGCCTTGGATGTGGTTCGGTTCAGTTAAGACACGATGGGTCTGCACCATGATGAGGCAGTGAAATCTACCTGGCTCAGAGTGTTATTCTAATTGTGTGTCAGCATTATGGAAAGGATCCCTACAGAGAGAGACCTGGAAGATCCTTTTGGTTTAACCACAAACAGCCGTTATATCGCTCTCTGCGCACACACACACACACACACCAGGCTCCATTCAAAAAAACAGTGATTTTACCTCGCAGAATATGGGAGTTGCCATTCTACCACTGCATCAGTCAGTTAGTTTGTTTGTCTTATTGTGTGACTTTGGTGCTTTAAAGGGTTAATTTGGATCCAATGCAATATTTGTGTGACACTTAATGGCACAAACAAAGTAACCGATCGAGGCTGCGGTAAAAAAGCAACCTGGTGAGGTAAAATTTCTATTTTTGTGAATGGAGTCTGGTGGCTTTGAAGAGAAAACAACATTTTATTTTACAGCTTTAGTTACTTAAAACATTTCCTGGTTGCAGCTTCTCAGATGGGAGGATTTTGTAATACTAGTGAAAAAACTCTCATTTTGTCTGCCAGGAAATATGAACAATAGTAAAACTGCAGGGAATAAGCCTGTTGTTTCTATTTTTCCAGAGAAGAATAAAGACTTTCTAAATGAGAGTGAGTATTGGGACGGACACAAACTCGACTCCAAATGAAAGATAATGTTGCCTTTATGTGTAAAATAGGAACATTTGCCAAAACAGTTGAGTAGGATGATAATATGAGAGAGTTTTCAGGTGACCTGGAACAGCTCGTCCTCTGCTCTTAGTCTCCTTATTTAACACCTTCATGTCTGAACTGGACTTAGCCTACTTGCTGGACTACCTGATGTTCCTCCTCCTCCTCCTCCTCCTCCTCCTCCTCATGTTACACAGGATGGTCTCAATTATTTTATTATCTTGTTTTTACTCGCTGCTCGGTGGTATTTCCGCCGCTTGCAGAATGCCAGAGCCGAGCTTGGCACCGCCAGGAAACACGTCTGGGTTTCATAATGTTTGAGGCTCAGAGGCTGGAGACGCTTTAAATCGTTTACTCGGCAGGTCTGATGGTCTGACTCTGATTTTTACTGGAAATGTGGGATAATGTTGAGTTTTATCAGCTGCTGGTGGGGGCGAGGGAAAGAAAGCACCAACCAAAGATCCTCTAATAACAAGGATGGCTCACTACAGGCTGTGGTCTCCACTTCCTGTTTCCTGAGTGGGCGTGGTTCATCGTTTAATATCAATTAACAGCAACTAAAGCTGTTTAGTGTTTAATATCAGTCAGACTGGAGCTCAGTGGAGGTTGTAGTCAGCTGTTGTTCAGGCTGACAGACTGTTGTTGTTGTTAGCTTACATGCTAACTAGCTATGAGCTTTAAACCCACCTGACACAGACACAGGAAGTGACTCATGCGGCTCTTTCCTGTATCATCTGTCTTAAACATGGATGTAGAAATTAAAGTTGCTCAGTGGTGCATGAAGTCAAAAAAGTTTGACTTCCTGGGTGTAATCTTCCTCATTGTTGGGCCCGTGGAGCACTGGCATCCCGGCTACCTTCCTGTTAGCCCTCCGCTAACTTCCTGTTAGCCCTCCCCCTGAATGGGAATAAAATAATTTCTTCCCAAATGTTATCGTGAGCTCTCATAAATGTATTTGCTGATTTACAGGCGTCTCTTTCACAATGTAAGTCTATGGATAAAAGTCTTTTTGGGCCTAATGGCATTGTTCTAATTACACTCTTCATAGCCATTAAAATTGGCGTCAAAGCCTGGCGCACTTCCTGGAGGCGTTAGCTAAAGACACACTACTGTCCTCAGTGGAGGAGCTAGTTTAAGCTAACAGGCTAACAGCTGTTTGTAGACGGTCTGTCAGCCGTCTGACAGCTGTTAGCCTGTTGTTATTGTTAGCTTCCATGCTAACTAGCTCAGGCCTCCATCAGCTGGTGGAGCAGGTGCAGCGTGACGGCTTTCTGTCAGAACCATGAGTTTGTCTGTGGTTAGTCAGGATGAGAGCTGTGCCTCTGCCAAGAATCTGAACTGTAATTCACAGTCAGCCGTGAGAGTGTCCGCATATTATAGAGGAATCGATCAGAGCGTCTCTGTAAGTGGATCTGTGTGTGTGTGTGTGTGTGTGTGTGTGTGTGTGTGTGTGTGTGTTTACAGAGTACTTCTGGTGAGATGGATGTTTGATTAATGCTGCTGCTCACACGTAGAATCACATTTTATAAACGTAAATGTCTATAAGATTAGTTTTTGTCTCCTTGTAGTTCGGTCCTGTCTGTTCGTCATCTTTGTGGTTTTGTGTCTTTGTGTTTTCAGTTTTCAGTTTTTCTTTCACTCCCTTTTAGTCTTGGTGTCTCTGTTATTGTTCTAAACGTCTTTGTGGTCTCTTCACTTCTCTTGCTGGTTGTTTTGTTGTAATTCTACGAGTCACTGTAATAAATTTAGATCTCAGTTGTAGTTTTGCATCTTTGTAGTTGTTTAGTGTGTCCTTGTGATCTTTTTACATCTCTTTGTATTTATTTAGTTGTTTAATGTATTTTTGTGGTCAGTTTGTGTCTCTGATCTTATTGCTTCTTTCTCTGGTTGTTTGAATCTCTGTAGTTGTTTTGTGTTTGTAGTTTTATGTGTCTCGGATCTTTCTGCCTTTTTTTTGTTTCTCTTTGTGATTCTTTTGTTTGTCTTGGCGTCTCTTTCTACTCGTTCTGTCTCTCTTTCTGTTTCTGTTGAGTCCTTTTGTGTCTCTGTGGTCTATTCACATCTCCCTGTGGTCCGTCTGGTTCTGTCTCTCGGTGGTTTTCGTGTATGCGTTTTAATGGTTAAAGTGCTAAACGGGGGAAGAGATTACAGGAAGCGATTAAGAACAGTTGATGTTTGTGAGTTCAGCCTGTTGCAGGACGACAAAAATAAAAAACCCTGTGCATTGAAACATTCACGCTCTCTTGCATCCACGTGAGGTCGTGAAGCACCTCAGCACGTCCAGTTTCCGCTTTGCCACAGCTGAGGTGATGCTGCTACAGTGCCAGTGAGCGTTAGACAAGAATGGAAAGAACATCAGCTCAACAGCACTCTGGTTGTATGAGAGGAAGCTACTCTCGTGTAATTTCCTGTTGGCAGACACCCCTGGGACGAGTTACCGAGCTGAATTAGACAGTTCAGTCAGTTAGTATCATGCAAGAGTGCAGGCAGATCCCGCTGAGGAAGTGATCGCTGCGCTTCAGGGACGGATTGTGCTTTATTTCTCTTAAAAATGCCGGTGAGTTTACTTTGAGCTTGTGGCTGTTGCAACGACGGAGCGGCAGATTTTCTAGTTTTTTAATTGACGCATCTGTTTCTCCTGACAGGGTCTGGGCGCTCCGGGCTCCTCGGGGGCCACACCTGAGCGAGCCGCCCCCAGCTCAGCGATGTACAAGCTGGAGATCGAGCTGAAGAGCGGACACAATCTGGCCGTCCGGGACAGAGGAGGTAGAGCCAGGGTTTACGTGTCGTCTCGTCTTCTTCTCTTCTTTGCCGTCCTTGTTTTTGAGCTGCAACTTTATTTGTCTTTTTAGGCAGCAGCGATCCGTACGTCAAGTTCAAGCTCGCCGGTAAAGAGGTGTTCAGGAGCAAAACCATCCACAAAAACCTCAACCCAGTGTGGGAGGAGAAAACCACTCTGATAATGGACAGTCTGTGTGAACCTTTGTATGTGAAGGTAAAGACTTCCACCTGCACAAAGCTGTTTCATATGAACTCCTGATGAATAAAGACTCAGATGTTTTTGTGGCTCTTCTCTCTCTGCAGGTGTTCGACTATGACTTTGGCCTTCAAGATGACTTCATGGGCTCAGCTTACCTTTACCTGGAGTCTCTGGAGCAGCAGAGGTAGCACACTACAACAGACCAATGGATGCACAAGCACTTAAAGCTGCTATAAATATTGTTATATTAATTAAATTATTATGCGTAATGTGAGAGGGGGGCGCTCATAGGGATTAAATAATAATAATATATTGATTCTTCCTGGTTCTCCTTCTGCCGTTTTGTATCCACGAGCTCCGACAAAGAGGTTACGTAGGTGTTGTAGTGCACATACACGTAACAGGAAGTGGCGGTACGCAATAAGAAGTAAGGGTACTCATATGGACAAAAAAGTAAGACGTAACAGTACTCAGTAATGGCGAGGACCAGCCCACTTTGGGTACTAGCTTGTCGTCAGTTTGTGTGTCTCTTTGTGGTCAGATTTACGTGTGACCACCTTCTTTTACTTTATCATGTCACACAACGTTCACCGTGCCCTTAAAGTTATTTTTAGTTTGACTGAATTAGCCTCCTAACGTTAGCTACAGTAGCTGTGTGGCTAGCCGACTCGTTAGCTAATGCTAAGTTAGCAAGTTTACGCTATGCTAGCTAACGTTACTTCCTGCTTTTACGATACAATGAAATGACATGACATAAATACATGACTTTGCCACAACAGATTCATCGGCCATGGTGGTGAAGACAACATCTTCCATGATCCCACGCTACTTCACTGCATCATCAAACTACATTTTTTGCCATAATGCTGCACGACATGCTCATAAAGTTGTTTTTAGTTTGATAGTTTTGATCGTGTATAACAGCTCTGGGCTACCACATAACGTTAGCTACACTAGCACAAAGCTACAGTAGCTTTATCGGCAGTCGACTCATTATCTGATGGTTAGCACGTTAGCGCTGTGTTAGCTACTTCTACTTCACAACATCATCAAAGTACTTTTTATGTTATTGTTTTCACTGAGCGACACCAAGCGGACACATACTTAAATACATCACCTGTCCCACCTGTGCGCTACAGGACGATACCTGTAATCCTGGTGCTGAAGGACCCTCACCACCCGGACCAGGACCTGGGCGCCCTGGAGCTCGCCGTCACCCTGACGCCCAAAGACAGTCCCGTCGATGAACGACGAGACTCGACGGTACGTACGGCGTCTCTCGGTTCAGTTTAATTCAGCTCAGCGTCCTCGTGAAAAACTTCAAATACAACTAATACAACTTGATTATTAATGAGATCACATCTATGGAAGCCTGCAGGGGACTTTAGTCTTGTTTGTCGCCCGGTAATGACGGGCGTCTGTGCTGCGTCTGTGTTTCCTGCAGCAGGCCGACGTCAGGACGTATCGGTGGAGGCCTTATGTGAATAAAGTGAGCGACCCTCCTGTAGCTTCGCCCTCATTGGTCCTTTTCCCTCCTTTACCTCCTCGGGAGCTTCGTCCTCATCAGTGGAGAACAATTTAGCTTTAATGGGCAGATTCTGTAGTGTAACTTAATTTTGCTGTAGTTTTTTATTAGTTGTTGTTGGTTTTCTAGTTAGTTTTCTAGTTTTGTGGCTTCTTCTTCTTCTTCTTCTTCTTCTTCTTCTTCTTCTTCTTCTTCCCTCAGCAGCAAAATAAATAGATTTATAAATTAGATTAATGTGAAATAGAGAAATGTTTCCTCTCACCGCTTATCTCAATAACCACTGATCACGAAAAAAATTCACCATCATTGTAATTTTAAATAGCTTTTAGTGAATTCTATTTTGACTGACTTTAAAGGGTAAATTCAGTCATTTCAAACCTGGGCCTCAATTTTACCTAATTTTGGATTTGAAATGACAAATAGGTGCAAAAGTTTGGGAATTGCTACAGTAGATCTACTCAGCAGGGAGCCGCCAAACAAACTGCAAATGAGCTGCAATGGTGCAAAGTAGGTCCACTAAAAGAGCTTGTTTGATCCACTGACAGGCTCAGATTGTTATTCTAAGTGTGTCACAGCATCATGGAAAGGATCCCTACAGAGAGAGACCTGGAAGATCCTTTTGGTTTAACCACAAACAGCACACACACCAGACTACATTCACTAAAACACTGATTTTACGATGGAGAATAAGGGAGAGGCTGGTCTGCTGCTGCTGCCTCGATTGGTTTGTTTGTTTGTGTTATTGTATGTTACACAATTATTGTTGATCACTTAGGTGACCCAATAGCACAAGAAAACTCAGTGATCCTGGCAGCAGCAGAGCAGCAGCTCCTGTGTCCTGTTCTCTAAAATCCCTGTTTTAGTGAATGTAGTCTGGTGTGTGTGCTGTTTGTGGTTAAACCAAAAGGATCTTCCAGGTCTCTCTCTGTAGGGATCCTTTCCATGATGCTGTCACACACTCAGAATAACACTCTGAGCCTGTCAGTGGATCAAACAAGCTCTTTTAGTGGACCTACTGTGATCAGGTGCAGTTGTCCCAAAGAATCACGTTGCAGCCATTGCAGCCCGTTTGGTGTCTGCTGGCTGAGGTGATCTACTGGACCAGTTCCAACACTTTTACTACCTACCAGTCACTCAGACACCAGGATAAGTACTAATAGGGCCCAGGTTTAAAAAATATGGCAGTTATCCTCAAGTAAAACTCCAATGTCGCCACATTAATCCAGAACATTCTTGTATAAAGCATATTTAAGTATTTTACTGACACCAGTCGATGGTCTCTGAATGTGTCCTCAGCACCAAGATATTCAACGCAGCCTGTCTTGTCACATGTTTTATTCAGTGTATAAATGAATCATAGGCTGAGCGTTAGTCTGAGCTGCACACAGACGGGGACTAGAAAGAGAAGAAGAAGAAATAAAAATATTTAGGGCATGCTCGGGGAGACTGGATAAAATTGGTTTAGCTAACAAACGCAGGGGACTCACTTCACACACATGAGCATGTAGCGTTAGCATGTAGCTCGTAGCCAGAAAACCTGGTGGGAACAAATCAGAGATCAGTGCCGTGGGATTAAATCCCAGTCCAGCCGACTACACAGCATCTCTGGACGCTGGTACTGTCCATGTGGGACAAGGGCTTGTTTCTCTGGATGACACTTTGCCGAAAGTCAATAGTATTTGTAGGAAAGTTGTCAGAGCTCAGAATGGCCACAATAGTACATTATCAGAATATAGTGCATCAACACAGGATTCCTCATGAAACAAAATGTGGAAAAAAATCACAAAAATGCTGTAAAGTCAGTGTGTTTATTGGTGAGATCTGAAGACAGCTAGCGAGCGCACACCCTAGAGGCCGCAATGATGAATATTCATCAGGCTACAGAGAGTCTTTCACTGTTAGGATCTATTTTCAGATGCATTATTCACGTAGTTTAATTGGAGTTGGACTTCAGCAGCACGGCTCCCCTTCATCGCTCCTTGTAGTTAGAAATAAACCGTCCTGTAGCCTCCCCTAGAGGCTAGAAAGAGGCTGCAGCGGCCCTCGTGTGCTTTCAGATCTTGTATCCCAGGACAGCTTGTTTCTTCTCTTCCAGCCCTGTAGGCAAACTATTAGTCTTTTCCCAGCTTGCAGGAGTCAGTTGAAATAATGTATTCTAATGTATGTCCAGACAATGCTGCTCAGGAGGTCCTGGAAACGATCCACTAAGGTAAATCGGCGTTAAAATCATCATCATCATCGTCGTCGTCATCGCCTGTGTGCCGTCACAGCTTTCCATTAACTGTCCTGTCACCTTCACCTTTTTGTACTCATTTTATGGTGCAGCGACCAAATAGATGTCAAACATGTTGTGTTTTGAGCTCCTTAAAGGATAACCACAGCATCTTAAAACCTGAGCCCTATTTGTCTATTTATCCTGGTGTCTGAATGACTGGTAGGCAGTAAAAGTGTTGGAACACAACACTTATATCGCTCTCTGCACACACACCAGACTACATTCACAAAAACATGAATTTAACCTCACAGATTATGGTTGTTACTCGTCTGCCACTGCCTCAATCGATTAGTTTGTGTTATTGTGTGACTTAGTTGTTTCAAAGGTTTAGTGCGGATCCAACTCAACAACACAAACAGACTAACAGATCGACGCAGCGGAAGACCAGCAACTCCCAAATTCTGAGGGGTAAAATCCCTGTTTTAGTGAATGTAGTCTGGTGTGTGTGCTGTTTGTGGTTAAACCAAAAGGATCTTCCAGGTCTCTCTCTGTAGGGATCCTTTCCATGATGCTGTCACACACTTAGAATAACACTCTGAGCCTGTCAGTGGATCAAACAAGCTCTTTTAGTACCCACCAGTCATTTAAAACCCAAAATATGTAAAAGCTGGGCTCAGGTTTAAGAAGTTATCTTTTAATTGTTGATTGTTGTCATGTGTTGTAGCTGCTGTCATCTCCGTCGACTGGCTGTGAAAAGGGTCCTGTTCTTCTGACTGTGTGCGTCCAGGCTAACACAGTGGTTGGAGCTGAGGCAGAAAAATCCATTAAGTGGATAGTTTTTAGTTTAATTTCTTCTTTTTTGGTCAAACTACTGTTTTCAAGGTCAAAAGTGAACTTTCAGTCTCATTTAACACATTTTAGTGAGTAAATGATTCAAATTCTCATCATATTACAATAATTTACATATTTTTTTGCCTGGTAGCACCAAGAAACTTACTGTTGACTTAATATTTTTTGTTCAGTTTTATTATGTGCAGTAATATATTTGGGACAAATCCTGATCCCAGGAAACAAGTGTTTCCTCTAAAAACACAATGATTTCTAAACATGTCTCAAGAAAGGAGTCATTCACCTACAAATGTGACAACCAGTCCCGTGCAGATAACTGAGGAAGAACACGGCCCTGCACTCGCTCTTCTTCCTCCTGATGTATTGATGATTGTATCTGTGTGTGTGGACCAGCAGCAGCAGTCACTGCGTCTCTCGGAGCTGCACCGGAAGTCGCAGCTCTGGAGGGGAATCGTCAGCATCGCGCTCATCGAAGGCCGGAACCTGATTCCCATGGACCCCAACGGGCTGAGCGACCCGTACGCCAAGTTCAGGCTGGGACACCAGAAGTACAGGAGCAAGGTGTGCTGCTGACGCCGACCGTCACTCAGGAGACGCCTTCATGTCTGGACGCCTTTGAACTAAGTGTGTGTGTATGTGTGTGTGTGTGTGTGTGTGTGTGTGTGTGTGTGTGTGTGTGTGTGTGTGTGTGTGTGTGTGTGCAGACGGTGCCAAAGACCCTGAGTCCTCAGTGGAGGGAGCAGTTTGACCTGCACCTGTACGAAGAGACCGGAGGGGAGCTGGAGATCACGGTGTGGGACCGAGACACCGGCAGGAGGGACGACTTCATCGGACGGTCAGTCGGTCTTTTCTGTTCATCAGTCTTTGTGTACAAGAACAAAAACATTTAGAGGAAAAAACCCAACTTATATGTATAAAATGCCCTCTGTGACCCCTGGAGCCTCCCAAGGGATGTAAAACCTCCTCAGTGACATCTAGAACCTCTTAAAGGAACTGTAGGACCTCCTCAGTGACCACTAGAGCCTCCTGAAGGACCTCTACATCCTCCCCAGTGTTCATCAAAGCTCTCATAGGACGTCTTTAAGTTCCTCTAGAACCACCAAACCTCTTAAAGTACGTTGAACCTCTTTAATGACAACTGGGACCTCTTTAAGAAACTGTAGAACGTACCGAATGACCAATAGAACCTACTGAAGAACCCCTAAAACCTCTTCTAAAGGACACATAGAGCATCCTAAAGCACATCTACAACACTTTTAGAGCCTTCCCTACAGGAAGTAGAAACTCCTCACGCACAGCTAGGACACGTTAAAGCAAGTGTAGAACATCTTCATTGACCACTAGACCTCCTAAAGTACATAGAACCCAAGAAGCCACATGCATACACATGTTTTACATGCAAATATCTTAAGGGTGTAAAATAAATATAGTCGTCTCCTGAGGCCACCAGACTCCATTGACAAAGATAGTAACTTTAGTAACTCACAGACCACAGGAGTTTCTGGGCTACTGCTGCCTCACTTAGTTAGTTTGCTTGTTATTAATCACTGTTGATTTGATTTAAAATGTTAGTTTGGACCCGACACAATGTGTGTGTAACACACAATAACACTAACAAGCTAACTGATCAAGGCAGCGGTAGACAAACAACTCCTGTGTTCTGCAAGGTAAAATTAGTGTTTTTGTGAATGGAGTTTGGTGGCTTTGAGGAGAGCAATTTAACAGCTGATTCTGGTTAATCTCTCAGTCTTTTAATTTGTAAAGTAACTAAAGCTAAAAGAGTCAAATACCTACTTTGGCGTCTGCTGTGTTTATCGTCCAGCTGTCAGTTGGACCTCGCCACTCTGGCGAAGGAAAAAACTCATCACCTGGAGCTGCCGCTGGAGGAGTCCCGGGGCTACGTGGTGCTGCTGGTCACGCTGACCGCCTCGGCTCACGTCTCCATCGCCGACCTGTCGCTCACACCGCTGGACGACCCGCAGGAGCGCAGGGAGATACTCAAACGATACGTAAGCAGTATTATGGAAAGTAAAAGTGCTCACTTTATTAGAAATAAGTAATGATCAATATACTGTTCAGTAGTCTTATTTACAGCAATGCATCATGGGACATAAGATCTTCATATGTTTGTAGTGTCGCTGTGAGAACCAGTAAATAAAAAACATGCTGTAATAACTTTATGTGTGTACGTCCTCCTCCTCCTCCTCCTCCTCCTCCTCCTCCTCCTCCTCCTCCTCCTCCTCCTCCTCCTCCTCCTCTGCTTCCTCCTCCTCCTCCTCTTCCTCCTCCTCCTCTTCCTCCTCCTCCTCCTCCTCCTCCTCCTCCTCCTCCTCCCCCTCCTCCTCCTCAGGGTGTGCTGAAGTCGTTCTCTAACCTGAAAGATGTGGGCATCGTGCAGGTGAAGGTGATGAGAGCCGAAGGACTCATGGCTGCAGACGTAACCGGTAATCAAAACATTTCTCTGATCTATTTCCTGTTCTTGATCTAGTACTTCCTGCTTGGTACTGTGTACTTCCTGTACAGGACCTTATACTTCCTTTATGGTACTTAATACTTCCTGTAATATATTTAACACTCTTGTGGTACTTCATTCTTCCTCTATGGTACTTTATACTCCTGTCCTGTACTCTGTACTCCCTGTACTTCACCTTATCCTCTGTACTTGCTCTATTCTTACCTGTCTCCAGGTAAGAGTGATCCCTTCTGTGTGTTGGAGCTGAATAATGACAGACTGCAGACACACACTGTTTACAAGAACCTCAATCCAGAGTGGAACAAAGTCTTCACCTTGTGAGTGACTGTCAGTCCATATTTATCTGTTTGTCAGCGTTTTCTTCTTCTCTTTGTTCCACAGACATTTTAGTCTGAACAATATTTAAACTATAAGTCTTTTGGGACAACTGCACCTGATCACAGTAGGTCCACTAAAAGAGCTTGTTTGATCCACTGACAGGCTCAGAGTGTTATTCTAAGTGTGTGACAGCATCATGGAAAGGATCCCTACAGAGAGAGACCTGGAAGATCCTTTTGGTTTAACCACAAACAGCCGTTATATCGCTCTCTGCACACACACACCAGACTCCATTGAAAAAAGCAGTAATTTTACCTCGCAGAACAAGGGAGTGGCTGCTCTATCGCTCCCTTGATCAGTTAGATTGTCTGCATTATTGTGTGTTACACAAATATTGCGTTGGATCCAAACCAACTCTTTAAAACACCAAATTCACACAATAACACAAACAAACTAACTGATCGAGGCAGCAGTAGACCAGCAACCTCCCCTTTTCTCTGAGGTAAAATGAGTGTTTTTGTGAATGTAGTCTGGTGTGTGTGCAGAGAGCGCTATAACGGCTACTGGACCAATTCCAACTATCCTTAAAGAAAACTCCAGTATGGCTCAGAGTTTATACACATTAGTGTAACTCCACCGCTCCTCTGTGTCACTCAGTAACCTGAAGGACATCCACTCAGTGTTGGAGGTGACGGTGTTTGACGAGGACAGAGACAGGAGCGCCGACTTCTTGGGAAAAGTGGCCATCCCGTTATTACACGTGAGCGTAACAAAGACTACAAATAAATAAAACACAGTGAGTCGGTACCTTTAACGTGTATAAATGAATTAAAAGTGTGATTTTTGTTTCCGTCAGATCCGTAATGGGGAGCAGAAGGGCTACATGTTGAAGAATAAGGAGCTGACCGGGCCGACCAAAGGAGTCATCTACCTGGAGGTGGACGTCATCTACAACACCGTGAGTGTCGTCATGTATTCAGGCGTGGAGGCGTTTTCCCATTTGGACCACATTTTAGAGGGAAACATCTCACTGTTTCTTCCTGAACTCTTTTACTTTTATTGCATTAGTATTAAACAATAATCAATCTATGATATTAACACAGTGTTACGTTTGTTTAGGCTGTAAATGGACAATGTAGAATTACTGCCTGGAATAATAATAAATATAACTTTTTTTAAAAACTTTTTTCTCATAAGATTCAGATTTTATTCTTATAATATTTTGACTTTTTTCTTATACAATTACAACTTTATTCTTAAGATGTTATGACTATTGCTTCATAAAACTTTGACTTTATTCTCATTTTGTTGCTTTCTCTCTTGTATAATTATGAATTTGTTCTCATTATATTATGACTTTTTCCTTATTAAGTTCCAACTTCATTCTTCATTCTTCATTCTAAAATTATATTATTATTATTATTATATTAAATATATATTCTTGAAGTACTATTTTATCCTCTAAATCTCTCATTAGTTCCACCAAAGACACATAGACACAATATTTCAGAGTATTTTACAAACTTTCAGCTCTTCTGTGTTTCTCTCTTTTCTCTCTTCAGGTTAAAGCTGCTCTGAAAACCGTCGTCCCTGCAGAGCAGAAATACATGGAGGAAGAACCAAAAGTGTCCAAGCACGTGTGTGTCCGTGCATCATCATCATCATTCACTTTATGTTGACTATAATAAGAATATAGAATATAACCAGACATGAGATTAGAAGTATTCCTACATTTGACCACTTAAACGTGAATTTTCATGTTTTTTTTCAAGTATTCCTACAAATTAAAATATCTAAACATAATGAACAAGGTTCAACAGAGCTGCTAAAATAATTCTGGGTCTGAAAATGACAGAATATATCCATGTATAACAGGCCTGTGTTCTTAGTTGTTCCCTTTCTGTGAAAACCGGATAGATTCTGGCCAACAAAGCAGATTTTATATAAAAATGAAGCAGATTTGTGAAATTATTGTGATTTTAAACAACTGTACATGTTGTATTTCCTGCTGTGTGTTGGTTTTTTTCGAGTTGTCTGGTCTGTTTTCAGCACATTTTGTGATAAATACGTTTGAACGTGTGCTCTGTGTTGCTGTTTTCAGTTGCTCCAGCAGAACTTTAACCGCGTGAAGAGGTGCATCATGGTCCTGATCAGCTACGGGACGTACATCAACAGCTGCTTTGAGTGGGAGTCTGCACAGAGGAGCATCTTCTCCTTCGTGGTAGGGAACACACACACACACACACACACACACACACACACACACACACACACACACACACACACACACACACTGACCTTCATTTTAAAATCAAGTCTTAATCTTCAAACTGCTCTTTGAGAAATGTGAAAAATGTCCCCACAAGGCAGGTTAAACCCACAAACAGGTGAAATGTCCTCACAACACAGGTGTAAAAACCATCCACAAGCACACGAGGCCAAAGCAAAATAAGGTTCACAGAGTAAAACTGTGTACGAGACATGTTTTATAGATTAACTTCTAATTAACAGTATTATCAACAACTGTGTTTAGTGTC
Source organism: Pempheris klunzingeri (assembly GCF_042242105.1). Lineage (NCBI taxonomy): Eukaryota > Metazoa > Chordata > Actinopteri > Acropomatiformes > Pempheridae > Pempheris > Pempheris klunzingeri. Next base: position 21,498,959 of record NC_092030.1, read on the forward strand.
TAACTTTACAAACTGAAGTCTGCAACACAAAATATGTTTGTTTAAGGACGTGCGGATGCTTTTTGAGCCTTTAGGCTTCACGTAGAATTCAGGATTTAGTAATAATTCACCAGGATAAGACCCCAGTGAGGAAGAGGAGGAGCCATGTGAGGTGAACGTGGAGTATATTTTGTTTTCTCGGTCGTCCGCAGCTCTTCGTGGTCGTGGTTTGGAACTTCGAGCTCTACATGCTGCCTCTGGCGCTGCTGCTGCTGCTGGTCTGGAACTACTTCTTCTCCTCGAGCCGGGAGACGGCCGACACGGTGAGACGCCGAGGAAAACCGGTTATTTTACTCTGGTTGTAGTCTGTCAGACTGCTGCTGTGAACGCTGCTCTTTGCTCTTCTGCCGCAGTCCATGGAGGCCATGTTCGAATGGGAGGATGAGGAGGAGGATAAAGAGGAAAAGGTCAGTGAACAGCCGGATGTTCACGCGGGATTTGGTGCAAATACTGAAATAAATGCACTGAAACGCTGATGTTTCCCCTCAGGAGTCGGAGCACAAAGGCTTCATGGACAAACTGTACGCCATCCAGGACGTGTTCATCAGTGTGCAGAGCGCTCTGGACGAGGTGGCGTCGCACGGAGAGAGGATAAAGAAGTGGGTTTACACAAGCAGAGTCACCTCGGACTCATTGTGACGCGAAACCAAACAATCAGTGTAGTCATGGAGAAAAGAATCAGCAGATAATAACAACTTTATTTATAACAACTTTATTTATAATAACTTTATTTATAACAACTTTATTTATAATAACTTTATTTATAATAACTTTATTTATAATAACTTTATTTATAACAACTTTATTTATAACAACCTTATTTATAACAACTTTATTTATAATAACTTTATTTATAACAACTTTATTTATAACAACCTTATTTATAACAACTTTATTTATAATAACTTTATTTATAACAACTTTATTTATAACAACCTTATTTATAACAACTTTATTTATAACAACCTTATTTATAACAACTTTATTTATAACAACCTTATTTATAACAACTTTATTTATAACAACTTTATTTACAACAACTTTATTTATAACAACCTTATTTATAATAACTTTATTTATAACAACTTTATTTACAACAACCTTATTTATAACAACTTTATTTATAACAACTTTATTTACAACAACTTTATTTATAACAACCTTATTTATAATAACTTTATTTATAACAACTTTATTTATAACAACTTTATTTATATAGCACTTAAAATAAGAAACAAAATCAGAAACAGACTGAACAGATGGTTGCAGAATGAAAATAATCATCAGCTGCATTAATAGTAGAAAGTCTTTAATAGAATAATAAGAATTATATAATAATGAACAATAATCAATTAATATAGTATGATATCAGCACAATCAGGCAAAACATTTAAAGGCTCATTTCCAGACTTATATTTCTATTTATTAGATGTTTTGATGTTCAAAAAACACATTATGTTTCTGACAGTGCAAAACAGCTCCTGTCTCTTTAAGACATCCCCCGCCCGCTCTGATTGGTCAGCTCGAGCTACGCTACATGCTAACGCTAAGTTCAACAGGCTGACTTTCAGTCTGAAGTCGGCATCGAAGTCGTGTTTTACAGTCGCTGTGAGGACGTTTCCATCCGGCTTCATACTGAATGTGACCAAACAGACTTAAAGACCAGAGGGAGGTAGAGAGACAGAGGTCTGTCAAAATATATGATATAAACATCATATAAAGGTGTGTCTCTAACATACGTCTCCAATAAAGGTACAGGTGAAGTAATTAAAGGCTTCTTAGAGGAAACACAGTATAAATATATATTATTGACAGTGTTTATTCTCTGGGCCCCTGCAGCACCGTTAACTGGACAGTGCCTTTTCTAAGCTGCTTGGCGATCGCTGCCTTATGTTTGGCCACAGTTCTTCTCTACCTCGTACCGCTGCGATACCTCGTGCTGGCGTGGGGTGAGTCCTCGCTTTTTATTTACATCTTAGAAAACATTTTATTCCACCCGAACACGGAGAAAATTAACGTTTCTTTCCTCCTGCAGGTGTAAATAAGTTCACCAAGAAGCTTCGGGATCCGTACATGATCGACAACAACGAGCTGGTCGACTTCCTCTCCAGGGTGCCCTCTGATGTTCAAGTGGTGGGTGCTAGCTAATCGATCGGTGTAAATTAGTTTTGCTGTTGATGAACACTGTTTTCCCACAATGCACTGCACAAATGAAATGCTCTGAGTTTGGAAAAACTTAAACCGACTTGGTGATGACAGTGAAACGGCTCCAGGAACAACAAAAGAACTAGATTTAATTAATAGATTAAATCAGTTATATTGAGTTCTTGTGTACCAATTGCTAAAACAGTATATTATAAAAACTACTACATAGGACCAACTATATATATTTAGTAGGAGGTATTTAGGTGTTTTTAAATCTGGGCTTTACTTTTACATGTTGGGTTTAAAATGACTCGTAGGCACAAAAAGTTTTGGAACTGGTCCAATAGATCACCTCTAAAGTCCACTAAAAGAGCTTGTTTGATCCACTGACAGGCTCAGAGTGTTATTCTAAGTGTGTGACAGCATCATGGAAAGGATCCCTACAGAGAGAGACCTGGAAGATCCTTTTGGTTTAACCACAAACAGCACACACACCAGACTCCATTCAGAAAAACAGGGATTTTACAAGGAGGGTGCTGGTCTGCTTTGATTGGTTAGTTTGTTTGTGTTATTGTGTTAGTTTGGTGTTTCAAATGGTAAGTAGTTTACATAGTTTGATCCAATACAATATTTGTGTAACACACAGCAAATAAACTACTAAACAAGCATACTGATCAAAGCAGCAGCAGACCAGCAACTCCCATATTTCTGCAAGGTAAAATGACCATTTTTGCCAATGGAGTCTGGTGGTTTTGAAGAACGCATTATAACTAACAAACTGGACTTTGTGACATTGTGAATAAATACACATATAGTCTGAATCTGTGTGTGTGTGTGTGTGTGTGTGTGTGTGTGTGTGTGTGTGTGTGTGTGTGTGATGAACAGATGCAGTATCGTGAGCTGAAGGTCGACCCTGGACAAAGTCCCAGCAAACGCAGAAGAACCAACCAGAGCTAGCTGTCGTCAGGAAACACCCGGACTGTAAACACTGTAAACTATGTTGTTTATATATTTCTTGTACATTTTCATTATTTTCAGAAGTGTTGAGTTGTTTTTGTTTTGTTACTGTGGAAAGATTTATTTTCTAAATCTTGTAAAGAAGCTGTTAATGTTTTTTAATCCCTCTTATTTGTTGGAAACAACGCACGGGATGAACATATATACATACATATATATATATATAAATATAAATATATATATATATACACGTGATAATACTGTATGTCATGAATGTACGTGTGTGTGTGTGTGTGCATGTGTGGAGGCGTGCTACCGTTGCATGCAATAGTTGCATCTCTGCGTTTTTTATATTTCTTTGAACATTTCTGTGATATTTTCTATAACTGGACGTGTCGTCGTTGTGTCTGATGTTACTTTTGAAGATAGAGCTGCATGTTTATCCTGTTACTCCATGTATGACGGTATTTACACGCACATGCTCAGTAAACAGCAGCTCACAGGAAACACGTGTCATATTTGATCACTAAGCATGTTTGAATCTATAAACGGTGCTGGGGGGAAAAAAGTGTTACCATGGCAACTCAAACGAATTTGATTTGATTTAGATTTGTTTTTATTTGCACTCATTTAAGAAAGCATTTTAAGAAAAAAACAAGCAGTTGTAAATATAAATTGTGAATACTTTTATAAGGTGCAGGTGAGAAAGGGCTGATGTTAGAACTTCACCACAACTTAAAAAGTTTAACGTGAGAAATTAAATAAAAGAAGAAAAATGAAGAAAATAACAAAATATATGTGAAGTGGAAAGAATGCGAGGATTTAAAAAACCAAATCAACCAAAAACAGAAAAGATCACAGAGTAAGAAGATAAATTATTTAAAATTATTATATCATTACTTTGTCTATAAATGTGTTTAATCTATCGTCATTTTAATTAAAGGATAACTTTGGTGTTTTTAAACCTGGATCCTCTCTGTCCTCATCCTGTTGGAGTGTTGGAACTGGTCCAGTAGATCACCTCAGCCACAGCAGCCACCAAACGGGCTGCAATGGCTGCAACGTGATCCTTTGGGACAACTGCACCTGATCACAGTAGGTCCACTAAAAGAGCTTGTTTGATCCACTGACAGGCTCAGAGTGTTATTCTAAGTGTGTGACAGCATCATGGAAAGGATCCCTACAGAGAGAGACCTGGAAGATCCTTTTGGTTTAACCACAAACAGCACACACACCAGACTACATTAAAAAAAACACTGATTTTAGCTCACAGAATAGGAGAGATGCTGGTCTACTGCTGCCTCAGTTGGTTTCTTTGTTTGTGTTATTTGGTGCTATAAAGGGTTGGTTTGGATCTAACACCATATTTGTGTAACACACAATAACCCAAACAATCTATGTGATCACAGCAGCAGTCGATCAGCAGCTCGTGTGCTCTGAGAGGCAAAATGATTGTTTTTGTCTATGGAGTCTGGTGTGTTTGCAGAGAGTGATATAAAGGCTGTTTCTGACTGTTGGCCGAAACAATTCCTAAACTTTTAATACGTACTGATAATTTAGACACCAGAGTATGAAAAAATATCAAAGTTCTCCTTTAATATCTTTTTTGTTAAAGGGGCATTCCACCATTTAGTACTCACCTGTAAAGTATCTGGACTTTCTACTTCTGCTCCTCTACATTTCAGGGGCAAATATTTCCCTTTTTACTCTGCTATATTTATATAAATTGAGATTATTAATACAGAATATAACCAACAAATACATCCTATACAGCAGTATATAAATTAATAAAACACAGCCCTACCTTTACCAGCTGCAACAATGAAGTGATCCTTACACATTGGTAATTAGAATAGAATAATATACACTATTTTATAAATGACACTATAAATGTGTACTTTTATTTATTTATTTTTAACTTAAAGTATAATTTAAATATAAGATATGATAGATTATTATCTTTTTTTTTACAGATTAAACTACCCAGCAGGATGTAAAGTCATTAAAATGAGCTCCAGCTTCACCAGCTGCAACATTAAACTGAAAAAAACCACTAACACATCAATAATTATAATCCAGTTATTTCACGGTTGTTCTGCATAACGAGTACATTTATTTTTTGGGGTATTTTAAATATATTCTGAAGCTTTGAATGACTCCTAACAGAGTATTCACACACTGTAGTATTAATACTTCGTCTTCCACGAATGAAAATAATAACAGCTCTTTTATTTAGAATGAATCTTTATGAGAAACAAAAAGCTATAATAACTGTTTGGTATCTTAAGTCTTCCATAAAGATGATTTATTCATATTCTCTATTTTTATTGTTCAGAGGAGACAACATGTTAATATCTCAGCACTTTTTTATCTGAAATGTTTTTGCTTTTCTTCTTCTATTTTCTAGTTTCGTTCTTTTCCAAAAGCCAAATGTCGGTGTGACGTGTACAGTTACAGTCAGAGTGCATCAACGTCTGCATGTCCGTCCGTGTAATCCGTCATTTCTACGTGTCAAAGTGGGTTTTCTCTGCATGACTGAACATGAATTATATGCAAAGTGCATTTACAGATACTGAATGTGAAGTCCGTCCAACACGTCTGCCTGCTTGTGTCATAAAGAGGGAAAAAAGCTGCGTTATTGATCTCACATGCTGTTTTCTCTCTCGTCACTTCTGTCATTTTGCACATGAGCTGTTTTTCAGGACCGGCTGTATCGACTGTGTAGCACTTATCTGAGAAAATATATTTCTACACAGACCAACCAGGCTCTCCGTGTCTGCTGTCACCACATAAAGAGGAAGTTAAATGTATTTCCAGGGGTGGAGGCTGCTGTATACATGTCAATACAATTACTTTAACACATTTATTCTCATAATACCAGACAGGTTGACCATCATCTCCATCTCTTTTATGCACAAAAGTATAAAAATTAAATAAAATGGCAGTATTGCCTGGACAAAACTTTTGTTCTCTACATCAACAGGTTTTCAACACATTAATATTTATAGAATACTGCTTCTAATACTACTATATATAATAATATTAATAAACTGTATGTATACAGCACTTTCATAAATCCTTTACGTGGTTAAATCAGATTGAAACATTTCTGGGCTGGATTGGAAATAAAATCAGTCTATTAAGAAATAAAAGTGTAATAAAACACCCAACAATAAAGATAAATAATAATTATAATAATCATAAAACAATAAAACGTTTTTCTTATTTAAAGACTGTCTCTTTATATAAAAGCTTACGGTGTCTTTAATTCAATATTGTCCAAAGAAACTATTATTTTGTGTTTAAATACTTTTTTAATTGCTTCTAATTGGCGGATAATCGTGTTCCCATAATGCTTTGGGGGATGTAAACAGGAAGTAGAATGTCGGCGTGCAGTCCGCAAGTTAGCTGCGAGAAAGTTTTACCCTTTTATTTACAAACTAACGAATTGGCTCCATTAAAAGTTTGCCGAATTAACAATTAGCAGCTCCTGTATGTAGCGTACTCATTAATGTGCACCAAACTTTCACCGGATTACTTTCATACCGAAGAAAGCTGAAAAAACATGAAGATTCCCTGAGAAGTTCTGCAGCGGTGAAGTTTGACGTCAGCGGCGTTTTCTTCCTCCGTTTCCCCGGTGTTGGCTGCAGGAGGACGGTAAGCTCCTGTCCAGAGCCCGTGAGTCAGTGTTCAATATAAAAACAGTGTTATTATTTCAATATCCTCATGCTACCTTAACAATATGAGTGAAACTGATGATAAAAAAATATACTGATCTGGTTTCATGTAGAACTCTAACCGCTAATGTGTGATTTATTCATTTTATCTAAATATTTTTAAATTTAAAAAATATTATATTTATTTATAATATATATATAATATTTATAATACTATTAGAAAAAAAAAATCAATAGAAATACTAATAAAAGCAGCTCTAAAATCCATCTCTATTTCTTTATTATTTGTTTATTTCAGCGACAAATACAAAATACATGACAAAATAAAAATTAAAAAAAACATGAGACTTTATTAGAAACCTGATTTGGCTTTACAACATACAACATATAAAATATAAACATACAAAATCACATGATTCAGATTTTTTATTCATATTTTGGCCTTTATTTAGAGTGACGGTGTCACAAAACACGGAAAAACATTACATATAACATTTCATAAAGATGTTAATATAAAATAGAGAATTGTGTCATATAGCAGATCATGAAAATAAGTTTTGATGGTGTTTTCTTGATGCTTCTTTACAGTCTGAGCTCTTACTGACTGAAGCTGCTGTGTTGTGCAGCTCAGCTCTGTCCAGCAGAGGGACCTGCCTGCTCTCATTACCTCTGTCCCATCATGTTATTATGTTTTAACACACTTTATATTTCACTAATTATTCTACAGCACCAGTCAAACGTCTGGACGCACCTTCTCCTTCAGTGGCTTTTCTTTATTTCTTCTCATTTTCTACATTGTAGATTAATATTGAAGACACCAAAACTATTTGTGGAACTATGTAGTGAACAAAAAAAGTGTTATGTTTTAGATTTTTCGGGCCTTTAATGACCATCTCAGCTGGGTTTAGGTCAGGTGATCGAGGAGGCCAGGTCATGTGACGCAGCGCTCCCATCGATCTCCTTCCTGGTCCTTAAACAGCCTGGAGGAGAGTCTGGGCTCATGGTCCTGCTGATGGTCCCTCTAAGATCAGACCAGATGAGATGGGACGTGGGATTTTTTGTGTTTCTTGGCCCCAAAAAATCTTCTTCTTCTTCTTCTTCTTCTTGTGGCTTCAACTCAACCATGAAGGCTTCTGTGTCTCTAATCTGAGCTGCTGTTAATTTGTGGTTTCTGAGGCTGGAAACTGAACTGATCCTCCGCAGCAGAGGGGAAACTCTTGGTCGTCCTCTTCCTGGGTTGGTCCTCTTCAGAGCGTTTGATGGTTTTCACTGCTGCACTTGAGGAAACACTCAGACTTCTTGACATTTTCCAGACTGACTGACCTTCATGTGTTACAGTAAGTGTTTCCTGCCATAATACGGATTAGAACAGGAGTTAAACGGGTCTATTCAGTGCCAACCTTCTGCTCTGAGGGTCTCAAACACAAGAACAACAAGAAAGCAAGAAATTCCACAAATGAAGTCTTGATGAGGCAACATGTGTTGATTTAAAACCACTCCAGGTGACTCCAGGTGACGCCCTCATGAAGCCGATAGAGAGAATAAATAATAAGAGCGAGAAAAGCAAGAATATAAAACATGTTCTGGTTTGTTTAACACAGTGTGCTTATTAACAGATTAAAGGTTAAATACACAACGTGAGGCTGATACAGTCTGGCCTTAAGTACTATAATTGTCAGGTAAATATAAGGCGACAGCCAGTTGTTTCCCATCATGCACTGGGTCTTGCAGTCGGTGGAGAGGAGCCGTGGCGCCGGGCTCTAAAAACTGCAGCGTGCGCGACGTCACTTGTTGGTTTCTAGACGCCATTTTGAAGCCTTGAGTTTGGTTTTTACGGACGTCGCCATCTTGGTTTTTTTGGAGCCAGAAGTGACGTTTATTCCACAAAGACCAGAGGACACTTCTTTACACAGACTGATACCGACCAATCAGAGGACGCTTCTTTATAGACTGATACCGACCAATCAGAGGACGCTTCTTTACACAGACTGATACCGACCAATCAGAGGACGCTTCTTTATAGACTGATACCGACCAATCAGAGGACGCTTCTTTATAGACTGATACCGACCAATCAGAGGACGCTTCTTTATACAGACTGATACCGACCAATCAGAGGACGCTTCTTTATACAGACTGATACCGACCAATCAGAGGACGCTTCTTTATACAGACTGATACCGACCAATCAGAGGACGCTTCTTTATACAGACTGATACCGACCAATCAGAGGACGCTTCTTTACAGACTGATACCGACCAATCAGAGGACGCTTCTTTACAGACTGATACCGACCAATCAGAGGACGCTTCTTTACAGACTGATACCGACCAATCAGAGGACGCTTCTTTATACAGACTGATACCGACCAATCAATCAATCTCTTGTGTTTTTGAATCCATCAGAATAACCGTATAGACTGGCTGCTGGACGTTTTGTGTCTCTTAACAGTAATTTTAGTCTCTTTGTGGTAATTTGATCGACGTTTCCGACAACAAAAGTCGACCGTCTTAATCCGTCCATGATACTAATAATCATTCACTTGCTTTTCATGTAGAGATGCTAAAAACGTTGTGGTTTTAAATGACAGTAAACTGAATATTATTGAGCTTTGGATGGTTGCTTCATAGTGAAGGAGTCACTTTGGGCTCATTGTGACGCCGTTTCTCACTATTTTCACATTTTTTTGTCCCACTACGGTTGTTTTCTGTCTCTTTGTAGGTGTTTTCTGACTCTTTGTAGTTGTTTTCTGTCTCTTTGTGGCCGTTTTGTAGTCAATTCGAATCTCTTTTTTCAGTAGTTTTGGCCCTCAGTGGTTGTTTTCTGTCCCTTGAGGTCACATGATCCTTATGTCCCCTTATGACATCACAAAGGGAGCCAAATCTAATCGGAGCATTTTCTCTCAGCTTTAGTTTAAGATGGAGCAGGAACACAGAGAGAAGTTTTCTAGACACACTAGTGACACAAATTTATGTTGAAAAGACAATAAAAAAAGTGCATTTTGCAGAATATGTGACCTTTAACCCTTTATTATCTCATCTTTAGTGAAAGGCAGTAATATAAAATCCATGTTTTACTGTTGTGTTGTGAAAAGAGGGACCATTAAATCACCTCTAAATCCAGTTTGAACGTCTTTTTCCCTCTGAAACACTGAGAACGTCGTGATCTGAGCCTCCCAGAGTCGAGTGTTCGATATTTAGGCAAAATTGTCACAAGAAGAAATTGTAATGGTATCTGTAATAAGATAACTTGTAGTTTTAATCATCAAAACCAGTTTAGATGTGATAAATTCTCCCCTAGAGCCCCCCAGGGAGCCTCGCGTAGCAAAAAACATGATCTTGATTCATATTTTGTAATTATAGACACTTTGTAAGTGTAAAATATAATCTAGATTATGATTTACATCATTTTAAATCATAGTTTTAATAGAAGTCAATGTGATATCCCACCCAAACTACATGTTGGTCCACTTTAGTGAACATTTATAGTGAATACGTCATTTTCCTCCCAGAAGAAAACAGATATTATTATTATTATATTATATTATAGATGTTTCACATGTGCCAATACAGCAGAGTCCAGATAGAAAAGTAGACCATTTAAGCCTTTAATTATATTAAATTACTTTAATCTTTGTTTCATCTCGTTATTGATAAAAGAATATTTTTAGAGACAAAATAGATTTTTAGGTACTTTCCACAACTGCTCACTGTTGCTCTATGGCAACAATTTACCAACTACCCCCCTGGAGTTTTAATTTTTATCAAATATTTCCATTAATTAAGCAGTTTATTGTAATAAAAACACACTAAACATGTTTTATATCATGTTTAAATAATAATTCATGCAACAGAGGGTTAAAGTATTTGTACTTTTACTGCAGTACATCCTCCAGTACTGAGGGTAAATAAGGCCATCAGATAAATGTAGTGAAGTTAAAAACAACCCAGTATTTGCACCCAAAATGTAGAAGTGTAATTAAAGTACAAGTACCTCAAACTCGTACTTAAGTGCAGCAGTTGAGTAAATGTACTTGATTACTTTCCACCACCAGGAAATAATCAATAATCACTTTGTTTTCCGTTGGAGGGACATGCGGAGACACATCCTCTCAGAGAGTGTGTGTGTGTGTGTGTGTAGGAGTATTAGTTAGGACCTGGGGCCCTGCTGGATGTGAGCGGTGCCCTGCGCGCACATGCTCAGTGAGGTGACTTTCTCTGACGGAGGCTTTAAAGCGGAGCCGCTGCAGGCGGACGGCAGCAGTCACACCGGGAGAGACGCGAGCGCGCAGCCGGAGGAGAGCGCAGCGGAGAGCGGGGAGCGGGGAGCTTAGTGGCCCATCAGCTGTGCGTCTCCGCCCGGCGCATGAACCCCCAGGGACGCGGACCCGGCTCCGAGCTGGGCACCCGGAGCTAGGCGTGTGCGTGTGTGCCTCACGGCGCTTTACGCACAACTTCTCCTCCAGACTCTTATTGTTTCATTTCTTTTTGTCATTTTAATTCCCTGCCATCATGGTGCTGGGGAAAGTGAGGGCCTTGGCGGTCTACTTTGACAGTCTGAATGAGAACAACCTGCCGGTGTTCTCCGGCGGGGACCTGGTGTCGGGGAGGGTGGTGGTGGAGGTGACCGGGGATGTGCGGGTGAAGAGTCTGGACATAACCGCCAGAGGAGTCGCCAAGGTCCGGTGGACCGAGTCCAGGAACGCCGGAGCCAACACGGCTTACACCCAGAACTACACGGAGGAGGTGGAGTACTTGCACCACTACGACACCCTGATCGGAGAGGAGAGAGGTAAGCAGCCGGGCGCCACGCAAACTTTTGCGCCGATAGAAAAGTTTATGAGCGGCGGAGGGTGCAGTCATGTGTCCAAACAAACCACCGAGCCCCAAAACACGCAGTGCATCAGTGACAGTGGTGCTGATGCAACAGCTGATGCCACTCAGCGCTCAGCTCCCAGCTCCCCCCCCCCACACCCCTCCGGCGCACCAGTTCTGCCCTAAAATCACATTAAATGCGTAAAACAATGCGGGTTTTCTGAAGTGATGGAGGTTTGAGCTGCTCTGCGCAGTCCGGGCTGCATCCTCTCATCTCGGGGAGGAGGGAAAAAAGTTGCCATGCAGGCTGTGAGACACTTGGAGCGAACGAGGAAATCGATCAAAGCCAAAACCGAAAGCTTGGTTCTGTGTGTTTGATCGGACTGGATGTTTGAGGCAGCGTTGCGCCAAAGCGCGCGGGGAGTTACCATTTTTACTGATGGCATCCTGAAGAAGGCAGCTCAGGCAACTCCCTTTGTTAGAAGCGGTTCAAACCTGTTCAGAAACTGCCAGAGAGGGAGGGAGGGAGGGAGGGAGGTGGGGGAGGGAGGGAGGAGGGGAGGACCCGGCTGACTCTGAGTGTGAGTGTGTGTGTGGATTAAGAGCTCAGCCTCCCACCACTTCCTTCACCTGAGCTCTTTGGGTTGTTTTGCTCGTAAAACGTGATGCGGAGACAGCTGCATGAAAACATGATGGAAACAGTAAGGGGGGCATTTAAAGCACCAGAGGGTAGTTAGGTTCATCATCATCATCATCATGATGATCATCATCATCATCATGATCATGAAGATTGTGGAGGTTTCTGTTTTTATTTTCTTTGTTGCTGGACACTTGATGAAACTTTGTGTCGCTGTTTCCGCAGCTTTCCGTTGTGTCACATGGACTTCGTTAGCTGATGGAGCTATCAGAGTGTTATTCTAAGTGTGTGACAGCATCATGGAAAGGATCCCTACAGAGAGAGACCTGGAAGATCCTTTTGGTTTAACCACAAACAGCACACACACCAGACTACATTCACTAAAACAGGGATTTTAGAGAACAGGACTCAGGAGCTGCTGCTCTGCTGCTGCCTCCATCAGGTAGTTTGTTTGTGTTATTGTGTGTTACATGAATATTGTGTTGGATCTGAACTAACTCTGTAAAACACCAAAGTCACACAATAACACAAAACCAACAAGCTGATCGAGGCAACAATAGACCAGCAACTTCCGTGTAAAATCCCTGTTTTTATGAATGTAGTCTGGTGTGTGTGCAGAGAGCGATATAACGGCTGTTTGTGGTTAAACCAAAAGGATCTTCCAGGTCTCTCTCTGTAGGGATCCTTTCCATGATGCTGTCACACACTTAGAATAACACTCTGAGCCTGTCAGTGGATCAAACAAGCTCTTTTAGTAGACCTACTGTGATCAGGTGATCAGTTGTCCCAAAGGATCACAGATTGCAGTGTCGCCATTACAGAGCATATTTTTATGATGTAAAATTTCACGTTTTTTATCCCAGTTTTTTTTTTAAATAAACTAAATATCAAAAACCCAAATATATTAGCACACCAACTCATTTTTCAGGGAATTATTTTCATTATTGATGAATCCATTTGCTACTTTCTCTATAAAATAGCAGAAAATCTTCTAACGTCTTGTTTAGTCCTCAAAGATCTTCACTTAAACGTCACGCCAGACGAAGAAAATCCTCAAATCCTCAAATGTTAAGAGGCTGAAAGTGGAAAACACCAGCCTCGGACACCTACCTGTCGTAAAAGCTGTGCCACACACACATATATATATATAACTACCAAGCATGATTATTAAACAGTGAAAACTGTTTGTGGTTAGAACGGCTCTGTGAGGTGTTTTCATCACCTTCTGGAGGGAAATTAGAACAAAAAGCTGCTGTTTCTGAGCCGCAGAGTGAATTTAAAAGAGCCTGAAGGCTTCTTCTGTGTGTAAAAACGCTGCTGGGGTGTTTGTCATGTGCTCCTTTCTTCTTCTTCTGTTGTTGTTTTATTTCATTCAAGTGTCCTGAGGTCTACCTGGAGTTCACTGCTAGTGTGTGACACCCTTCCTCCCCCTCGTCCTCCCTCCTCCCCCTCTCATGCAACACACCACATGGCTGTGCTAATGTGGGCAGGGGCCTGCCGGGGCTGCACCAATCAGAGCGCGGCCTGCGGAGCGTGTCGCGGCACCGTCCAATGGCGAGCCGAGTTGTAATGCATGCGTTGGAGTTTCCAGCCGGAGGAGGCTGCTCAGTCTGGTTCATACCGGTCTACTCCTGCTTTACTCTGTGTTGCCGGTGACTTGATGGGGGTGCACGCTCACACATGCACAAAACACACACACACACACACACACACACATGCATGCAGGCTGTTTATGACAGCTCAACACATACGAACACACACACACACACACACACACACACAGATACACACACTCAGACAGAAGCAGGCTGAAATAGAGCGAGTGCTGCTGAGGTGGCAGGAAGCTGAAGTTCAGCGGGGTCGAGCGCAGACATTTACAGACAGTTTCAAACACAAACAATAACACAAGACATGAGGAAGCGGACAGAGGTCGCCTTCTTTCCCCCGCTGGGCGTGTTGTCGCTTCGGCAAACTCCAGAAAACGACATCAGCGTGTTGCTTTCTTCACGCTGACTTTTAATGGAGTCACAGATGTGCTTTTGAGACGCTCGCTCAGGCAGAACTCCATGCAAAAAACAGCACATTTTAGGTGGATTCTGTCAGATATTGCAGCACGAGTAGTGATTTTAGTGGGAATGCTGCTTTTTGTGTCTAATGTTCACCTCAAAAATGAATCTAAAGATGATTATAATGTGTTTTTTGGACCAGACCAACATGCTGCTCTTACGTCTGAAGCAGCTGATTTGTAGGCCGAGCGTCTCTGTAGCTGCACAAAGCTCCATTTATAATCTGACACATTTTACTTCTGTCAAAGAAGCTGCAGCTGCTGCGATCTGGACATTGCTCTTATCCATAGTGGGATTTTTCGATATTACTTCCATGAATAATTCGGCTCTAAAGTGAGTCTCTCTGTGAAACCTTAAAGCTCCTGTCGACAAACTTTACCTTCAAATAAAACATCAGAACTGACTAAATCATCAGGAGGAAATAAACTCGACTATAAATCAGATTTTGGTTCATTTTGGTAAAAACAAAATTCAGTCTTTGCTGAAAAAGTGTAAACAGTCGACCCTCTGCCTGTATTTCTGTGTGTGGATGCTTCTAACCATCACGTTCATCTTTATTTCCAGCCTTTAGTTTATAAAACATCAGGAAATAGTCGGAGCTCAATTTGTGCGTTTAAAAAAAGGCTTAAATTTGAATCTACTTCCGTAAAAAGTGCCCGATTTTCAACATAATCTGGTGTTTGATCGACAAAATCCACCATGTGAACCAGAAACGATCCGTCGTCATTACTGTTGGTACGAAGGAACACAATTTGTATTTATACTAGCAATTAAATATGAGATAAAGGCTTTGAGAGAACAGACATTTTTGGTTTAGGTGCTTGAATTGAACTCCTGGAAAGCTGAATTGACCTCATATTGTTTGTTTTTGCTTGATTATGAGACCAAAACTCTAAAATATTCAGTTTACTGATAGAAAAACACACAAAAGCAGAAAACGTTCTTGTTTCTCCTGATAAACCTCCTGTGTTTGTTGTACTTTTTATTCTCCTCAAACTCGCTGAAGACCTCCAGGGGGGGGGGGGGGGGGCGATAAGTGGAGCGAGTGCGTGACTTTGTTAGCGTGTTGATAAGAACACGTGTGACCTGAACACGTGTTGTGTGTGTTTCAGACGAGGACTGTCCAGAGGAAGGTCTGACCGTTCTGCACGCCGGCCTCCACGAGTTCGCCTTCAGCTTCAACCTGCCTCAGATGTGAGTACTTTTACTGCAGTATCTCAGTATTTCCTCCCAGTCGTTGGTAAATATTCAACTTTTCCTCCTCAAACTTTATCTGAAGTTACCATTCAGATTCAAACTTCACAATAAAAGACCTGAGAAAAAAAGATACGGCACGTTTATGGAAACCAGTTGTTCCCCAAACTGTTTCTGCTGGTGACGAAACATCAGCTTCACTCGTCTGTGAGCTGTTTTATTAAATACATCCACCTGATTTTATGCTCATTTTCAATTTTCTCATCCAAAAAGTTGAGTGCAAACAGCAAATATTAAAAAACACAGGAGGAAAAACGACTCGGCAACAAGAACGTAATTAAAATACTCTGCTACATCTCAGAGGGAACTATTGGACTTTTACTCATTTATTTGTCACTTACAGTTACTTTTCTCATAGAAACATGGTATTCTTATCTGAAATGAAGCAGTACTGTGCTAATAATCCACCCAGGAGTGCACAAAGGATTTAAAATGAGCTCCTAACTGCATTAAAATGCTCTTAAATGTGTTTGTTAGTGATAAAAACAGAATGATGTCATACTTTTTAACAACATAACACTTTTAAACTTTTACTTTTGATTGTTAAAGTGGATTTTACTGATGATACTAATGTACTTTTACTCATAAAGGAGTATTTTTAGACTGTAGTATTTCTACTTTTACCTCAGTAAAGAGTCTGAGTACTTCTCCACCACAGCGATGCATCAACTCGCAGTTTCTTTTGCCTTTTTTTGTGGAAATTTGGTTAAAATTCACACCAAATTTGTGAAGAAACTTGAAGTGAAATCATGCAGTATTTCTCCAAAAATGTAAAATTAGTCCACAAGTCCAAAATAATGAGTATAAATGTGTGTATCAGAGCTTCATTCGTCTCCAATTCATCACCTCAGGACCTCTTAGATTTATCTGGTGACCCCTCAGAGGGCCCTGACCCCCATGTTGGGAACCACCGGACTGACCTGGAGACATTTTACTGCCCTCGTGTCGCCGTTAAAGCTCTTTTATCTGCTAACGAGTGTGTCAGCGTGGTTTTATTGGTGCTCTTACTGAACTAAAGGGTCTGAGTGCTTCTCACAGAGCTGCACACGTACCCACAATGCACCGCCTGACCGCCCTCCCCTCCTAACGCTCCCCTCTCCTCCCGTCTGTCAGGGCTCTGGCCACTTCCTTCGAAGGGAAGCACGGCAGCGTGAGGTACTGGGTGAAAGCCGAACTGCACCGTCCGTGGCTGCTGCCCGTCAAAGTGAAGAAAGAGTTCATTGTGTTTGAGCACATCGACATCAACACGCCGCTGCTGCTGGTAGGCACTTCCTGTTCTTTTAAAGGAGCAGTTTGACTGTTTTTGACATGTTAGCTTAGCATAAAGGCTGGAAACAGGGGTTAGCAGCTAGCCTGGCTATACGTGTTATGAGTTGAATTCAGTATATTCAAAGTAGTAAAATGAAAAATTCCAATACTTGTTTCATTTGGCCTTATTTGAACATAATCTGTCTTTGAATTGGTCCAGTAGATCTGTAAAATGTACTGCAATGTCTGCCACCAGACTCTATTGAGAAAAACGGTAATTTTACCTTGCAGAACACAGTAGTTGCTGCCCCACCGCTGCCTTGATTGATTGGCTTTGTTTGTGTTATTGTGTGACTTTGGTGTTTTAAAAGATTTAGTTTGGATCCAATTTGATATTTGTATAACACACTACAACACTAACAACACTGACAGATGGAGGCAGCAAGTAGAGCAGCAACTCCTGTGTCCTGAGTTAAAATTACTCTTTTTCTCAATGGAGTCTGGTGTGTGTGCAGAGTGCGATGTAACGGCTGTTTGTGGTTAAACCAAAAGGATCTTCCAGGTCTATGTCTGTAGGGATCCTTTCCATAATGCTGTCACACACTTTAGATACCAGAATTAAATAAAAACTAGGCCCAGGTTTAAAAATATCAGAGTTCTCCTTTAATTAAGAAGGCGTCAGAGGTTAACAAGACACTGGGGAGCAACAAGGCTCATGAAAAAACATTCATAATTTATCAAATATTCATAGGTATGAACAGCTGACTGTCAAAAGGCAGGAGTGGGTGTGATGTGGTGTTAAACTGGAGGTCTGTGTGCTTCAGGCCCCTCAGGCTGGGACAAAGGAGAAGACGCTGTGCTGCTGGTTCTGTGCTTCAGGCCCGATCTCCCTCAGTGCCAAGATAGAGCGAAAGGGCTACACACCAGGTGAGCCGGACCTCCTTCCAGTTCCTCCATCTCTCCCCCCTCTTTACCTTTTCACTTACTTCACTTCTCTCTCTCAGTCTGACAGACTGATCTCTTCTCCCTTCTCTCCAAGGCGAGTCCATCCAAATCTTCGCCGAGGTGGAGAACTGTTCGTCCCGCGTCGTGGTGCCCAAGGCCGCTCTGTACCAGACGCAGACCTTCTTCGCCAAAGGGAAGGGGAAGCAGATCCAGCAGCTGGTGTCCAATCTGAGGGGGGACCCTCTGCCGCAGGGGAAGAGCCAGAGCTGGGAGGGCAAACTGCTCAAGATCCCCCCCGTGTCCCCCTCCATCCTGGACTGTCCCATCATCAGGGTGGAGTACGCCCTCGTGGTGAGTCCAGGACACTTAAAGGGTAACTCTGGTGTTTTTAAACCTGGGTCCTCTCTGTCCACACCTGATCACAGTAGGTCCACTAAAAGAGCTTGTTTGATCCACTGACAGGCTCAGAGTGTTATTCTAAGTGTGTGACAGCATCATGGAAAGGATCCCTACAGAGAGAGACCTGGAAGATCCTTTTGGTTTAACCACAAACAGCCGTTATATCGCTCTCTGCACACACACCAGACTCCATTGAGAAAAACAGTAATTTTATCTCAAAGAACGCAGGAGCTGCTGGTCTGCTGCTGCCTCGATCGGTGAGTTAGATTGTGCTTTTGTGTGACTTTGGCATTTTTAAGAGTTATTTTGGATCTGAAGCTTTGTGTTAAAACACCCAAATCAGAGCAACTAGACCAGCAACTTCAGTTTTCTGTGAGGTAAAATTACTGTTTTTCTCAATGGAGTCTGGTGGCCTTGAAGAGAGCGATATAAAATCTGTTTCTGGGCAAACAAAAAGGATCTTGCGGATCTATCTCTGCAGGGATCCTTTTCATAATTCTTGCAGGACCCAGGCATGAAAATACCAGTTATCCTGCTAACAACCTGCCTAATAAACTGCAAACTCTGTGTAAACATTGAGCCTGAATCTACTGAGAAAATCAGCTAAAAACACAGTTAACTTAATTTTTTCTGCCTCAACCTCCAAATAAATAAAAAGGAGCATGCACAGTGAGGATCTTGTAGTTTTACAGGTGTGGCAGGTAGTTTAGGGGCCCAACAGACACGAACAGGTAAACCTGACTGAGGCATAAACGTTTGCTAATATTTCTTCTCCTCTGTTTTCGTGCCTGCAGGTGTACGTCGACGTTCCTGGCGGGCTGAATTTGTCTCTCTCGTTGCCGTTGGTGATAGGGACCATACCGCTGCACGCCTGCGCCACCCGCACCTCCAGCATCAGCAGCAACTGCAGCACCCTGAGCTGGCTGGGCCTGCAGGAGAGGCCTGAGGGTACGAACAGCGAAACACGAGCCGCACGTCCTCTGTTTTCATGAACACGAGCATCTCTAACGCTTGTTTTTCTTTTTCAGCACCGCCGAGTTACAGCGATCTGGCGATATCAGAGTCTCAAAGGCGGGACTGTCTGCAGGGCTGTGATAGGTCTGACGGGGAGGGAGAGGACCACGGATCTCTGCTAACATACATCACAGAGTTCAGATATCTGCCGCCGCCACTCTACTCTGAGGTACAGATCACACACACACACACACACTGAACAGTGTCCACGTTCATTTCTCTTTATGCCACCAGGTGTTCAAATGTCTGTTTGTGGAGAGGACGCAGCATAAAAACAATGTAATCAGTCAAACTTTATTTATACAGCAAGTTTTAAACAAATCAAATGCAATTTAAAGAGTTTACAAGACTGAAAAAATAGATTTAGATGCTAATGTGCAGCAAAACAATTAGAGATGGGTTCAGATAATAAAAGATAAAGATAATAATATTTACAAAATAATAAAAAACTAGTAAAATATCAACAAAATAAAATAAATAATAATGAAGATAAGAAATCAGTAGAGAAGATTAAACAGATTAAAACACATAAAAGCCACAGTAAAGAGACGGTTTTTAGTTTAAAAAGATCTTAATATGTTTTCAGCTCAACTAGAAACGTAAATAATCCGTTTTTGTTCTGCTTTGTTGTCTCATAAACTAATAAAAGAAACAGTTTTACACATTATTAAGGTGTTTAGACAATATTCAGCTGAGATTAATCAATATAAAAATAAAGTTTAAAGCAGTTTTTACGCTTTGTTCTTAAAAAAGATATAGAATATTAATCAGGGATCTTTGGAGCTGCGGCTAGCAGTTTCCCCTTGTTTGTAGTCTTTATGCTAAGCTAAGCTAAGCTAGCTTTAAGCTAAGTTAGAAAACCTCAAACAAAACTGTCTTTGAAGTCAATAAAACGTTCTTTTATTCAGTGTTTCATTTTCAGGAGACGTTCTGCTGATAGATGGTTTAGATGCTTTGGTAAAACCACACATGATCAATTAAGATGTTCCTTTATTATGTAATGTTCAATTAGCATTAACATTCGCTAACACGACACTAACATCAAGAGCAACAAGGTTTATTTGATTTTTTTAATTCTAATTTTACACAAATTTACAGGGAAAAAGTGTTTAAATAAAATCTAACAGTGGCTAAAGTTGTTGCTAGGTGTTATTGGAGGGTAAAAAAAAAGTTGCCAACTTTCCAAGTTGCTAAATTTAGCAACAAAATTGCTCCCTGGCATCACTGCTCCTGACCTTTCAGAGGAACATGAGGCGCTTTAATCATTATTTTTCCTTTTGTCTGTTGGATTTGTTAAAACTCAGATTCAAATTCTGCATTTTCACTTTATTATTCTCAGGATTTTCAGATTAAAGTCAGAGCTGAGATACATTTTCTCACTTAATAATCTTTAATTTGACCTTTTCTGTTCTTGTTTTGTCGAGCGCTCCGTCAGCAGCCTGTAAACATGCAGCTCTGTTTCTGTGCCCCCCCCCCTTCAGGTCGACCCTTACCCCGACCCCGTGGAGGTGTGCGAGGCCGTCGACGTCAGGAGACCCGACACGTGTCCGTCCCGCTGAGGAGAGCTCGTGAGCTCAGGGGGCTTCTGCACAAACCAGACACCCGCAGCAGCTTCTCACCAGATTATGTATCACGATAAATACGGCGAGACCCTCCCCGACCAGGAGAGTCAGCTGACAGAGTATTCGGTGACCATCGACCTATGGACCAGGGATTTTGAGCCGTGCTGGATCCTCCACATCAAGACGAGGCGGATAACAGAGTCCTCTCTGACGCCACTGAATGACTCTGACGAGGTGGAAAACCAAGATGGCCGCCAGCGCTCAGAAGACGCCTCCTCCTGCCTCACAGTGAATTTTGCACAAACCGTCATTACTGTTTTTCTATCGGTGGGTTTCTATACTACAGATTGATCGATCGCCTGAACGCCGCAGTAGATTCTGTCCACAGATTTCAACGACATTGTACTCTTTAATCTAAATGGCACATTTATACGACGGTGTATTCGGGGAATTGTATGTATAAAAAACAATCGGGGGAAGGAGTAATATTCAGAGAAAAGATTCAAGTGGTAAAATTACCACTGTGACCAAAAATCAAACTGCGAAAAAACACAAATTTGTGAAGAAAAGTTCTCACATTTTTGAGTTGTTTTCTTGCTAATTTAGGATGTAAATTTACTACTTTCATCTAAAATCTGAGTTTCCCCAACTTTTTTAGTTTTCTAGTAAATTTGTGAGTTTTGTTTCTCACAACTTTACTGTTATATTTGAGTTTTTTCCTCATAAACTTGAGTTTCTCATAAATTTACAACTTAAATCGCAGAGAATCAGTTTTTTCAACAAATTTGAAAAAATAATTTTTCACATTTTTGAATATTTTGTAAGCCTATACACTGTGAAAAAACACAAATTTCTGAAAAAAAGTTCTCACATTTTTGAGTTGTTTTCTTGCTAATTTAGGATGTAAATTTACTACTTTCATCTAAAATCTGAGTTTTTCCCCAACTTTTTCATTTTTTTAGAAAATGTTTTTTCTCAGTTTTAGTTTTTAATTTACCGTTTTAATCGCAGAAAGTCACAGTTTTCTCGTGTAATATTACTCCCTCCCCTACCTCCGTATGTTTTTCCCCTTATACACTGTTGTACGTTTAAGGCAGGACAAAAACTATCTTGAGTTTAACGATAGTTTGAGCTTTGGTGACTCCGCTGTCACCAAACAAGTCTTCAGGTCGAAATCGTCTCATTCTGTGAACAAAGCTGAAATTCACTGAGAGATAAAAAAAAAAAAAAAAAAAAAAAAAGACAGAGACAGACGAAAATAATGTTTCTGACGATTGGCTGCAGAAAAGCATCACGTAGACGACTACCATGTCAACTGTGTGTGAATGTGTGTGTGTGTGTGTGTGTGTGAGAGAGTGTGAGAAAGTGAATGTGGGGGTTTAAACGACCAGGTATGAACCCAAACAGGGTCTAGAGAAAAAGCACAACTCCGACCAACCAAGATAACGTACCACAAGTCGCCTGCTGGTTTCTGCTCTTGAACTAAAGCTTCTCTCGCTGTAGGTTTTTCTAAACGCGGACGTTAAGAAGCTTCAAGCTCGCGAAAAAGAATGACAAAGCATAAAAGATGTTTACAAATGAATATATCAAATTGAGAATGTTGTTCAAACATGACTTCTTCCACCTAAAACTTCAAAGTACTAAGTGCAATATATTTTTGTATTTGTGATTTTTTTGCACTAGTTTTTCATATATTAAATATATATATACTCTGTTGCTGTTTATTCCATTTCTGTGCATTATATATATATATTATTGTCATGCTCTTACTGCTGTCATGATCAACTTTTGATAAAATAAAAGGTTTATTTTATAAAATAACGAGACGTGTGAAGTGTTTTTGTACATGTATTATTCCTAAAATGTGTTGTTGTTGCCTGAAACGTTCAGTTTTTTTCAGCTTAGAATGAATCTTCTATATCTACGTAGGCAGCGGGTCATCTTTAATGGAGTCCGCCATGTTTGTACAGTACAGTAGCCCTGAATGGACAAATTTCACATTTTGAAACTGAAGTGGCAGCTTGAATTTGGTGGCGCGAATTCAACGTTTGGATGAGAATCTGTTTTTTCAACAAATTTGAAAAAATAATTTTTCACATTTTTGAATATTTTGTAAGCCTATACACTGCGAAAAACACAAATTTGCGAAAAAAAGTTCTCACATTTTTGAGTTGTTTTCTTGCTAATTTAGGATGGTTAGGACGTAAATTTACTACTTTCATCTAAAATATGAGCTTTTTTCCCAACTTTTTTAGTTTTCTAGTAAATTTGTGAGTTTTGTTTCTCACAACTTTACTGTTATATTTGAGTTTTTTCCTCAAACTTGTGTTTCTCATAAATTTACAACTGAAATCTCAGAGAATGATTTTTTTTCTCGTAAATTTGAAAAATAATTTTTCACAATTTTGAATATTTTGTAAGCCTATACACTGCGAAAAAACACAAATTTCTGAAAAAAAGTTCTCACATTTTTGAGTTGTTTTCTTGCTAATTTAGGATGTTTCTGACGTAAATTTACTACTTTCATCTAAAATCTGAGCTTTTTTCCCCAACTTTTTTAGTTTTCTAGTAAATTTGTGTGTTGTTTCTCACAACTTTACTGTTATATTTGAGTTTTTTCCTCATAAACTTGTGAGTTTCTCATAAATGTACAACTTAAATCTCAGAGAATCCGTTTTTTCAACAAATTTGAAAAAATAATTTTTCACATTTTTGAATATTTTGTAAGCCTATACACTGCGAAAAACACAAATTTCTGAAAAAAAGTTCTCACATTTTTGAGTTGTTTTCGTGCTAATTTAGGATGTTTCGGACGTAAATTTACTACTTTTATCTAAAATCTGAGTTTTTTTCCCAACTTTTTTAGTTTTCTAGTAAATTTGTGAGTTTTGTTTCTCACAACTTTACTGTTATATTTGAGTTTTTTCCTCATAAACTTGTGAGTTTCTCATAAATTTACAACTGAAATCTCAGAGAATCAGTTTTTTTCTCGTAAATTTGAAAAAATAATTTTTCACATTTTTGAATATTTTGTAAGCCTATACACTGCGAAAAAACACAAATTTGTGAAAAAAAGTTCTCACATTTTTGAGTTGTTTTCTTGCTAATTTAGGATGTTTAGGACGTAAATTTACTACTTTCATCTAAAATCTGAGCTTTTTCCCCCAACTTTTTTAGTTTTCTAGTAAATTTGTGAGTTTTGTTTCTCACAACTTTACTGTTATATTTGAGTTTTTTCCTCATAAACTTGTGAGTTTCTCATAAATGTACAACTTAAGTCTCAGAGTGTTTTTTCAACAAATTTGAAAAAATAATTTTTCACATTTTTGAATATTTTGTAAGCCTATACACTGCGAAAAAACACAAATTTGTGAAAAAAAGTTCTCACATTTTTGAGTTGTTTTCTTGCTAATTTAGGATGTTTAGGACGTAAATTTACTACTTTCATCTAAAATCTGAGCTTTTTCCCCCAACTTTTTTAGTTTTCTAGTAAATTTGTGAGTTTTGTTTTTCACAACTTTACTGTTATATTTGAGTTTTTTCCTCGTAAACTTGAGTTTCTCATAAATTTACAACTAAAATCTCAGAGAATTAGTTTTTTTCAACAAATTTGAAAAAATAATTTTTCACATTTTTGAATATTTTGTAAGCCTATACACTGCGAAAAACACAAATTTGCGAAAAAAAGTTCTCACATTTTTGAGTTGTTTTCTTGCTAATTTAGGATGTTTCTGACGTAAATTTACTACTTTCATCTAAAATATGAGCTTTTTTTCCCAACTTTTTTAGTTTTCTAGTAAATTTGTGAGTTTTGTTTCTCACAACTTTACTGTTATATTTGAGTTTTTTCCTCATAAACTTGTGAGTTTCTCATAAATTTACAACTGAAATCTCAGAGAATCCGTTTTTTCAACAAATTTGAAAAAAATTTTTTCACATTTTTGAATATTTTGTAAGCCTATACACTGCGAAAAAACACAAATTTGTGAAAAAAAGTTCTCACATTTTTGAGTTGTTTTCTTGCTAATTTAGGATGTTTAGGACGTAAATTTACTACTTTCATCTAAAATCTGAGCTTTTTTCCCCAACTTTTTTAGTTTTCTAGTAAATTTGTGAGTTTTGTTTCTCACAACTTTACTGTTATATTTGAGTTTTTTCCTCATAAACTTGTGAGTTTCTCATAAATGTACAACTTAAATCTCAGAGTGTTTTTTCAACAAATTTGAAAAAATAATTTTTCACATTTTTGAATATTTTGTAAGCCTATACACTGCGAAAAACACAAATTTGTGAAAAAAAGTTCTCACATTTTTGAGTTGTTTTCTTGCTAATTTAGGATGTTTAGGACGTAAATTTACTACTTTCATCTAAAATCTGAGCTTTTTTCCCCAACTTTTTTAGTTTTCTAGTAAATGTGTGTGTTGTTTTTCACAACTTTACTGTTATATTTGAGTTTTTTCCTCGTAAACTTGAGTTTCTCATAAATTTACAACTAAAATCTCAGAGAATCCGTTTTTTTCAACAAATTTGAAAAAATAATTTTTCACATTTTTGAATATTTTGTAAGCCTATACACTGCGAAAAACACAAATTTGCGAAAAAAAAGTTCTCACATTTTTGAGTTGTTTTCTTGCTAATTTAGGATGTTTAGGATGTAAATTTACTACTTTTACCTAAAGTCTGAGTTTTTCCCCCAACTTAGGATGTTTTCTAGTAAATTTGAGTTTTGTTTCTCACAACTTTACTGTTATATTTGAGTTTTTTCCTCATTAACTTGAGTTTCTCATAAATTTACAACTTAAATCTCAGAGAATCTGTTTTTTCAACAAATTTGAAAAAATAATTTTTCACATTTTTGAATATTTTGTAAGCCTATACACTGCGAAAACACAAATTTGTGAAAAAAAGTTCTCACATTTTTGAGTTGTTTTCTTGCTAATTTAGGATGTTTCTGACATAAATTTACTACTTTCATCTAAAATATGAGCTTTTTTTCCCAACTTTTTAGTAATCTAGTAATTTTGTGAGTTTTGTTTTTCACAACTTTACTGTTATATTTGAGTTTTTTCCTCGTAAACTTGAGTTTCTCATAAATTTACAACTAAAATCTCAGAGAATCCATTTTTTTCAACAAATTTGAAAAAATAATTTTTCACATTTTTGAATATTTTGTAAGCCTATACACTGCGAAAAAACAAATTTGTGAAAAAAAGTTCTCACATTTTTGAGTTGTTTTCTTGCTAATTTAGGATGTTTCTGACGTAAATTTACTACTTTCATCTAAAATATGAGTTTTTTAGTAAATTTGTGAGTTTCTCAAATTAAATTTTTAAATTTCAGAGAATCAGTTTTTTTTCTCGTAAATTTTTAAGATAATTTTCAAATTTGGAGTTTGTAGGTCGGCAGCGGATCATCTTTCATGGAGTCCGCTATCTTTGTACAGTACAGTAGCCCTGAATGGACAAATTTCACATTTTGAAATTGAAGTGGCAACACAATTATTTCCATTCTCCACCTAAAATAAATGTCCATAAACCAGTAAGGAAATCCTAGAGTTAAAAAAATGCTTAAAAATGCAGAACTTGCCTAAGAATCAACCTGTTTTTTTCCGTATAAAAGTTGTCCAGTGATAAATGTCTGCACATCTACGCCGACGCTGCAAACAGGAGCTGTTAACGGCTAATTCGGCTCACTTTTCATGCCACTTTGTCAAAATGTGAACAAGGATCAAGTTGTTAATTCACAGCTTAACTCACTGAATCCATGGCAACGTCACACTCCCTGTGATTTACTGCAGCAGCTGCTCCTTCATCCTCCGCATCATCATCAGCCTGCCGGACAGATCTCTGCCGTCACACCGCTGCATGTAAAGCAAACCAGGTGAAGGACAACAATCGTGTGAGCCGACGACCTAATTCTCCACTGAAGAACGGCATGCTGGGAAAAAACATAGAATTTTTGAGTAGCGCTACTTTTTTACCTACTGTTTGGTTTATAGAGAGGAAATAGCATGTTAGCAGACAAACATGTGCTGACACACTCACTTATGCACATTAATGAATGAAAGGTTAAACAGTACAAACAGGACAAAAAGTGTCACAGAAAAAGAAATAGAGCATTTTTGAAATTAGTACCTAATTGCACAAAATAAATTCTCAGATTATAAAGTCATAAATTGCAAGAGAATTCTCTGAGAAATATTTTGAGATATATATGTAAAACAATCTCACATTTTTGGCTTTTTTTTCTTGTAAATTTGAGTTTTTTCATGTAAATTTGAGTTTTTTCTCATAAACTCTTTTCTTGTAAATTTGTATTTTTAGTATTAGTATTAGTTGCAGCAGTAGTAGTAGTAGCAATAGTATTAGTAATATTAGTATTAGTAGTTTTAGTGGCAGTATTAGTAGTAGTAGTAGTAGTATTAGATGCAGTATTCGTTGCAGTAGTAGTATTACTTGCAGTATTAGTAGTTTTAGTAGCTGTTTTATTAGTAGTATTAGTTGCAGTATTAGTAGTATCAGTAGTAGTTTTAGTAGTAGTATTAGTTTCAGTATTAGTAGTATCAGTAGTAGTTTTAGTAGTAGTATTAGTTGCAGTATTAGTAGTTTTAGTAGTTGTTTTATTAGTAGTATTAGTTGCAGTATTAGTATTAGTAGTAGTATTAGTTGCAGTATTAGTAGTTTTAGTAGTTGTTTTATTAGTAGTATTAGTTGCAGTATTAGTAGTATCAGTAGTAGTTTTAGTAGTACTATTAGTTGCAGTATTAGTAGTAGTAGTAGTAGTTGCAGTATTAGTAGTATCAGTAGTAGTTTTAGTAGTACTATTAGTTGCAGTATTAGTAGTAGTAGTATTAGTAGTATCAGTATTAGTATTAGTAGTATCAGTAGTAGTTTTAGTAGTACTATTAGTTGCAGTACTAGTAGTAGTATTAGTATTAGTTGCAGTATTAGTAGTATCAGTATTAGTTGCAGTATTAGTAGTTTTATGAACAGCCCTCAGAGACACTCAGAAAAAACTCAGCGCTCCGTCTAACATGAAAATACAGCGTGTTTACATTTGTCTCTGCAAGCTCAGAGTTTTACCTTGACTTGTAGTTACTCGACACGCTCACATACCAAGACACACACACACACACACACACACACAGACAGACAGACAGACACACACACACACACACACACACACACACACACACAGACAGACAGACAGACACACACACACACACACACACACACACACACACAGACAGACACAGACAGACACAGACAGACACAGACAGACACAGACAGAGCGAACAAAAGCTCCCGTGCACACAAGTGATGAGAGGTCACATGAATAATGTTTTGGCTTCTGCTATACAGGCTGCGTCTGTCCGCCTGATAAACAGGAACTGGTTTGAACTGGATGAAGGCTGAAGAGTGTACGTGCGCCAACAGACAGGCAGGCAGACAGACAGACAGACAGACAGGCAGGCAGACAGACAGGCAGGCAGACAGACATCACGTTTTTAACAGACCTGCTCATGCTGCCATGAAAGATAAAGCTTTGTTTTCATTCTGCTGACTGAGAGTGGCGTCGGTTTTCTGTCTGGAATCACTGAATACTGGTATGAGAGAGGACATCAGTGTGGGAGGTGTTCAAAACAACACTTTACTCAGGTACACTTCTAATGTACCTGTACCTTTTCCGTTTTCCGCATTTGTTTTCCAAAGGATCCCTTCAGAGAACGACCTGTGAGATCCTTTTTGTTTAACCACACACAGCCGTTGCTCTTTAAAGCAACCAGACTCCATTCACAAATACAGTCATTTTAGCTCACCGAACATGGGAGTCGCTGTACATATGTTGGTGTCTAAATGACAGGTAGGTACAAAAGGTTTTGGAATTGGTCCAGTGGATCAGCTCAGCTACAAGCCATAAAACAGGCGGTAATGGCTGCCACCAGACTGCATTGTGAAAAACAGTAATTTTACCACAGAACACAGTAGAAGTTGCTGCTCTACTGACGCCTTGATTGATTACTTTGTTTATGTTATTGTGTGACTTTGGTGATGTAAGAGTTAGTTGGGATTTAACTTAATATTTGTATAACAAACAGTAACACAAACAAACCAAGTGATGGAGGCAGCGATAAACCAGTAACTTCCATGTTCTGCAAGGTTAAATTCCTCTTTTTGTGAATGCAGTCTGGTGTGTGTGCGCAGAGAGCGATATAACGGCTGTTTGTGGTTAAACCAAAAGGATCTTCCAGGTCTCTCTCTGTAGGGATCCTTTCCATGATGCTGTCACACACTTAGAATAACACTCTGAGCCTGTCAGTGGATCAAACAAGCTCTTTTAGTGGACCTACTGTGATCAGGTGCAGTTGTCCCAAAGGATCACGTTGCAGCCATTGCAGCCCGTTTGGTGGCTGCTGGCTGAGGTGATCTACTGGACCAGTTCCAACACTTTTGCTACCTACCAGTCACTCAGACACCAAAATATGTATATAGGTTTAAAAATATGGAGTGCTCCTTTAAAGTGATGACCACATTATTTTAGTATCTTTAAGTATTTTCTTGTACTTTTACTTGTTCTAGTCAAATAAAAGCTGAGTACTTCCTCCACTGCATGTACACACACACACACACACACACACACATAAATACATAGGCTACGTCATGTTTACTGAAGTCTTGTGTTAGCTTTCTTCAAACGTTTGCACATTTGTTCAAGTTGCATATGCATCAGACAGCCATGTGCACACACACACACACACTAAGGTACTTCACAGGCATCTGGGCCCGGGGCCAGTTCTCAGGGTGTCCTTGACAACTTCTAAACACAGCTCAGGTTTGGTGGCCCGCACTGTGAGCACATCAGCTGTTTCCACACCGAAAAACATCTTTATTCTAACCTCAACACAACTTTGCATGAGCGAAACCTAAGCCTGCACAAACACAGGTCTTTGGTTACTCCGTTTCACTCCGGCCGTCTGCACGCCGCGGCGACGGCTTCAAAACTGCTGATACCTTCGGCCTTTATTTTGGCATCCGGTGCATCTGCAGACGGCCAGCCAACAAAGTATGGACGCTGCCCAGACTGCCAAAAATAAACACAAGCTGTCTGCATTCATACCGAAGCTGTGAGACAGGATTTATGAGAGGGTTGTACTTTAAAACCTTGTTCCTCTTAAACAACCATTAAAAACAACAACAACAACCCACAGCTGCATTGAAGTGACGAACACATTCATGCATGAGAAATAAAAACTTCTTATTCTGCAAAACGAGCACTTTTATTTTTGAATCTTTGTATAAATATGTTTTACCAATACTGCGTTCACACTGTTAGCGACAAAGCTACAAAGCGGCTACGTGTTGCTAAGCTACGCTGACGTCGAGTAGCTGCTAAAGTGTCGCTCAAGTGCTCGCTGACGTGGTTATTGTCATCGGCTTGTCAATCAATCAATCAATCAATCAATCAATCAATCAATCAAGACGCTTTATATAAAGACCAAACTTCAAGAATCCGTCTTGTGTAGCTACTTATTTTTATTTATCTCTAATAGCTAATAAACATGATTTAGTAGCAATGCAGCTAACGTTAGCTAGCACAATATGAGCTAGCTGAATAACACACAACCACTGCTTGGCACTGTGATTTTAAAGTTGCATTTTTTACGTTAGCGCCAGTAAATAAAACGTTAAACTTGAATAGCTAGTAAACATGATTTAGTAGCAATGCATAGAAGCTAACTTTAGCTAGCTGAATAACTCACTAACACAATTTGCTATTGTGATTTAAAATCCTAATCCTGAATGTTAGTACTTATTTTAGCACTAGTAAATAAAACGACTAGATAGCACGGGGAGGTAGCTAACGGTAATGGTGAAACATAAATGTATGATTAGTTAACGCTTAACAAAACAGTCCAGGTCAGATCAACATGTCGGGTGTTTGTAGCTCAGTTTGAAAACCAAACTTGTTTGTTCACATTTTGTCGCTCGTTGTGTGAACACAGCATGTGACCGAGACCTGCAGCTATGTGTGATGTGGTGTTTAAAAGGGCTCCAGACTGATTCTTTAAAGTCACACAACAACACAAACTAACTAACCGGCAGAGGCAGCGATAGACCAGCGTCAATCCAGTAGATCGCCGCAGCCACAAGCCGTAAAACAGGCTGCAATGGCTCCCACCAGACTCCATTGAGAAAAACAGTGATTTTACTTTGCAGAGCACAGTAGTTGCTGCTCTACCTCTGCCCTGATTGGTTACTTTATTTATGTTATTGTGCAACTCTGGTGTTTCAAAGACTTAGTTTGGATAAAATATAATATTTGTACAACAGACAATGACACTAAAAAACTAACTGATGCAGCCAACGGTAGACCAGCAACTCCTGTGTTCTATAACGTTAAATTACTGTTTTTGTGAATGGAGTCTGGTGTGTTTGAAGAGAGAATGACGGGGTGAAATTATATTCTGGTGTTAGTAGTTAATTTGTCCAAAACTCGTGTGTCAACAGTAAATAAATGTGTCAGCAAATGAAGTGTTGTGCTGCTCGGTATGAACTGATTTAATATTTTGAAAACTGCAAAAGACATTCGGAAATTGTGTTTTAAATTTATTGACTCTTTCCATTATTTACTTGATCTTTATCTTCATTGGTATATTTAAATTGTAGTAAAGCACCTTGTAATACAATTTTGCACAAAAGACGCTGTATAAATAAAGTTTTGACTGATTGATTCTTATAACAGTGGATTCATTAGTCAAATATGAATAAAATACATTTTCTTAAACCTGCTAATTAGTTCAAGATTAAATTGTCTATTAATATAATAATATTCATGTTTGGGAGTTAGAACACAACTGTTTCAATAACAAAATATTCATACATGTTAAATGATCATATTATTGATTATTTTTTATTGAGTATTTGACTTGATCATTTTTGACAATGGTGTTTCAGGCAGAAATGCCAAATATTTTGTATTTCTGCTGCTCCAGTGTGACGATTTGCTGCTTTTTCTTTGACTGAAGACAAATTAAATGAATCTTTGTATTTTGTATCTTTTGTATTGCATCTGAAGACGCCATCTTGGATTTTTTTTTAAAAATCTGGCTATTTTTTTTAACTTTCTTTACGCCCAAATTATCAGTTAAACAGGAGAATAACTGGCAGGGGATGATGATACCTGGTGTGTTTTAGAAACAGATCATGTGATGCTCTGCAGCCTGTTTGACTGAGACGTGATACAGAGTCTGTGGCGCCACCTGGCTGTTAGAGTCTGTGGCTGCAACAGAAGCCATAATCAGTGAAAAAGTGAATGGAGTTTGGTACTAACAGTTCTCAGCTAAACATGCAGCTACTACACAGATGAATGCTGACGTGATCTCTGAAAAATCATGTTATATTATCATTTCTGTCAGTTTTTATTAGATATTTTATTGGTTGTCCAAATGTTTCCAGGCTGCTGTTTACCATTTAAGCACCTTTTCACAAGTTCAGGAACATTCCCAGCGTGTTTCTGAATCAAGTAGAAAATCACAAAAAACATAATTTCTCTGACAAATGTGGGCCGTGTTTGTTCATATCATGGTGTCTAAATGACTGGGAGATAGTAAAAGTGTTGGAATTGGTCCAGCAGATCAGCATAATCCTTTGGGACAACTGCACCTGATCACAGTAGGTCCACTAAAAGAGCTTGTTTGATCCACTGACAGGCTCAGAGTGTTATTCTAAGTGTGTGACAGCATCATGGAAAGGATCCCTACAGAGAGAGACCTGGAAGATCCTTTTGGTTTAACCACAAACAGCACACACACCAGACTACATTCACTAAAACAGGGATTTTAGAGAACAGAACACAGGAGCTGCTGGTCTGCTGCTGCCTCGATCCGCTAGTTTGTTTGTGTTAGAGTGTGGGACAAAAATATTTTGCTGGAGCCAAACTAACCCTTTAAAACACCAAAGTCACACAATAACACAAACTAACTAACAGATCAAAGCGGTGGTGGACCAGGAACGCACGTGTAAAATCACTACTTTTATCAATGAAGTCTGGTGGCTTTGAAGAGAGCTCTCTAACTCTAACACTGTTTCTGGTTCAATAAAAAGGATGCTGTAGCTCATTTTGCACTCTGTTAATATATATATTTGCTCCCTTTGTGTTTTACATTGTGTGTATTTGGCTTCATGCTTTTTACTGTAAAGCACTTTGTAACTGTGTCTTGAAAGGTGCTACATGAATAAGGTTAATTTTTAGTGTTTATATTAAGTAAAAATCTACTTTTGAAAAGTTAAAACCTGCTCAGTGACTGAACAGAAGTGTTTTCCTCTTCAAAATGATGATTTTTTTGAGCAGCATGACTTCACAGAGACGTTTGAAGTTCAACTGAGTGAAATCTGCTTGTTTTTATGCACATTTTCAGTTTGCACATTAAAAATCCAGAGTGCAAACACTAAAAATTAAAAAAAAAAAGAAAAAAAGTGGAAAAGTTTGTAAAAATGGGACAAAGTTTAGTGAACGGAAACGTTTTTTGCTGGTTTTCTTTAAAATCAGTAAAAAAAAATTGCATTACATTTAAAATAAAAAGAAAGTGATGTAGATGAAAGATGAAGAAAAGGAGACTCAGAAAAAACCTGCTAAAAATCCACACGGACGTCTCGGCGTGTTTGACTTCGACGTTTCCTCTCGTCGTTTCCCTGCAAAACCTGCGTGTTCATCCTTTAAGAAAACACAACACAACGCTGAGGAGTCAAAGACGACAAAGCACACGGACACGTCTGTAACAGAGCCTGTATATTTTTGTATATTTTTTCTGCAAAATACAAATACTACCACGTTTCTGAGGGAGGGACTTGCTGTACATGATCTCCACAGAGGTGCACTTTAATCTTCTTCTGAGAAACATTGTCTCCAAGTGGCGACAAAGGCCAGCTTATGCCGCTAACAATCTCTTATAGAATATTTTCCTTGTGGTTATTAGAAGCATCAGTGCATGTAAAGAGTAAAGGGGGGGGGGGGGGGGAAATGCATTTACAGCACAGAGGACATTCAGTGAAGTCGCCAAATCATTTCATCGGGTCGTTTCAGGTACAAGTGACAGATTTGACAAAGTCCAGGCAGTTACTGAGTAAAGAATCAAACCAAAGAAAAACACAAATAAACTGTTTTTTTTTTTTTTTCCACACTTTGGTTAGTTCACACTCCACCAGCACCTCCCGCCTCCAGCGTCGGCGTGGGGGGGGGCGGCGGATCTGAGCTGGAAGCCGACCAACCCGGAGACAACACGGCCATCATCAAAGAAAAAGAGTGCAGGAGAAAACACAGGCGGGCTCTGCCCTTTTTATTCCCACTAAACAGCCGTTAGTTTCTACTGAGCAGCTACACACGGGGTTATTACACAATTTAGTTGCTGATTTACAGCAAGAAAAAAGGGGCGTTTACGGGACAGAGGACTGCGGCCGAGGGCGTGAGCTCCAAATATACAGTTTTTAAACCAAAAATATTCAAATGTGAACAACCCTCGGCCACCGCTCCGCCTCCTTCAAATAAAAAACGGTGCCGTCAGTCAGCCGCAGCTCTGCTCAGCGCAGACTCTTATTCTGGCGGGGTGTCAGACCCGGATGAGGTACAAGGCACAAATTATTCTGAAAGTCACTGACGCACGGCGCGGCGGGCGGGCGTGGGGGGTGAAAGACGTCCGGCCATAAACTTCAGTACGACTCTGAGGAACTTTTCCAAAATAATCCAAATATTTCACTGCTAACATTTTGCATCTTGTTAAATTGAATATTTTTGGGTTTTGGACAATTTGTCATCACACAGAAACTTTTTTCTCTTCTAACCGATCAATCAATTAATCAGTAACCTGGAAATATTTAGCTTTTTTCTGCTCTACATGTATCTGACAGCTTTAGTTGGTGTTTCCAGGTTTAGATTTCACATTAAGCTTGTTTTTCTCTCCTGAAGTGATCGGAGGACTTCC
Organism: Pempheris klunzingeri; assembly: GCF_042242105.1. Taxonomy (NCBI): domain Eukaryota; kingdom Metazoa; phylum Chordata; class Actinopteri; order Acropomatiformes; family Pempheridae; genus Pempheris; species Pempheris klunzingeri. Next base: position 21,533,694 of record NC_092030.1, read on the forward strand.
CCCCCCGGTGCACATCCCGTGTTTTTACCGTGTGTTTTAATAACCACCTATGCGCGGTAAACTAAAAGCGGTGCATGTCGTCCTCCGTGCGCGGCAATAAAACGCCGAGTCTGACACCAGCCGAGCGCCAAAAGGTGAATTTATCACAGCTGACCTCAAATCTCCCTGAATATTTAATAGAAAACGTCCTGCACCTCTCGGCTTTTTTAACAAATCTCCAAGAATATCAATTTGATATAATAAAGAATTCAAAGAAAACAACATAACACTATAAAGTCTGTGCAGCAAAGCATCGCGGTCGCGGTGGATATGGCTTATTTTACTTTACCGAGAGCTCCAGTCTGGTCGCGACTCCTCTCCGTCGTTTATATACGAAAAACAAAAAAAACACAGAAGCTTTTCTGTTTTATAGGAAAATATTGCAGCTTGTTTTATAGTACGGAAGCAAAGAGAGGCCAAGATAATAAGAAATGTGACCACTGCTGGATGTTTAAACACCATTATGCTGGATTATTGTAATTTAAATGACATTTTTATGTGGGTTGAAAAGTTACAGAAGGTCATTTCAAGATTTATTTATTTTTACTTATTTTATTATTTTTTTCAAATAATTCTAAAAACCTGAAGAAGCACAAATATTCAAATTAAATGTTCAATAATCTGAATCTGTGAATCTTTAACAAAACAATAATAAAAAAACTAACAAAAAACGTTCAAAATTTTTTTTTTTTTAAATTGCAGAACTAGAAATAAATAGTTGAACAGTTAAAAAAGTATTTGTATTTATAATAAAATATTTAAATTTTTTAATTTAAATTTGTCGTGTAGCATTAAAAATTGCATGTATATAATTAAAAAACAACTTCCCTTAAAGCTTCCCGTTTTAGCTTACTGTTATCTCACACTTTAACATCTTTAATCTAAATGCGTCTTTTTATATTGATTAATATTTATTTTCTTGCTACCCTGAATTCCCCTGTTTTTGGAAGGTGCTACACAAATAAATGTATTTACATTCATTTCTTTTTCTTTGCTTTGTAGTTTTTCCCTCATTATTTATAATTTATTTACTCCTTTTTATGTCGACTTGAGTTTTCTGAAGACATTTTTTTGTTTAAACTTCCTTCAGCTCAGCTTTATATTTAATTCAAGTTGGAGTATTTGTGTCCGTGTCCTTGCAGCTATAACGGTGCGAATAAAACCACTTTAAATAAATTTACTCAGCGGTGGTTAACCCTCTCGGCCTCTCTTTGCCTCCGTAGTTTTCGTGTATCTGGATTGCATTCACTGAAAATCACATTTTTGCTAAAACAGCTCTGAAAATTACTCACTACTTCTGACAAGCGGCTTCACGTCAAGTGAAATTTGTCCAAAGCCTCTTTTCTCTGCAACCTGTTGCAAAAAACCTTCCTCTCGCCGAAACTTCCACAGTCGCCATTTTCTCTCCCACCGTCCTTCTTCCTCTACTTCCTCTTTGCCACCCTTTGCCTTCCATACACCCATATCTAAATGTGCTTTACGTTTTTTTTTTTTTGTTGTTTTTTTAAATGTGCGGAAATATGTTGAACCTGCAACACGGCGTGGACTGAGCGGCGCCGTTCGCCTCGGCTCGCCTGCTCATGCGTGTTATCAAACTCGCCAGTAGCTTCACCGTTCAGAGTACCAGACTTCTTCACTTCTTCGGTTAGTGTGCATACATGCGCACGTACACGGATGCGCATGTAACATATGTGTTATTTACCCCGAAAACCCACCCCGAACACACACACACACACACACACACACACACACACACACACAACGAGCCAACATGTACACCGACAGACTCTCCAGCTGCTTCAGTGAGCAACAATCTCAGGTGACGTCCTGGAAGACGGCGACTTATCAAACTGCTAAAAACACCACGTCCTCACAGAGTATGATGTGTGTGTGTGTGTGTGTGTGTGTGTGTGTGTGTGTGTTTTTAGCGCCCTCTGCAGGACGGACGGGGAACAGCCAGAAAATAAGTTAATGATGTGAAACAGCTGCAGTTTGGTTTGGTTTAGGCACCAAAACGGATCAGTTTGGGTTTAAATAAGTGAAGTTACATTATGTCGTGTTAAAATATGTCATGAAATGGTCGCAGTTTGGTTACGTTTAGGCACCAAAACTGATGACTGTTTGGGTTAAAATAACTACTTTATGTACGTGAAGTGGACTTATTTTACGTACGTGATGAAATTTAAGTAAGTTAGAATTAGTCAATGTTGCCTTTTGGCGTCACAGGGGACATGAACAGCGGCCTCCTGGGTGAAAGGTCGCAGTTTGGTTACGTTTAGGTTAAAGAAAAAAGGTTAAGTTATGTTTCTGCCGTGTGTGAAGGTCACTGTGATGTGGTCACAGTTTGGTTAGGTTTAGGCATCAAACATTATTACTTTTCCTAATGTTGTTTAGGAAAAGACGATGTTTGGGTTAAAATAAATATGTTATGTGAAAACTAACTAACAAAGTGCAGTTTGGTTATTTGACTTTATGTAGTTACCAAAACTACTTGGCAGGGTTTAGGAACAGTTGATGGTTTAGTAGTATGTTACGTACGTGAGTTACTGAAGTTAGATTATGTACGTAAAGCAAATTTATGTCGGTTGATGAACGTTTTATATTTTGAATTTTCAGTGAACTCCGGTATTTTTAACCTCGGGCCGTATTTGTACAGACATTTGGTGTTTTAAAGGTTTAGTTTGGATCTGAACTCAAACCAGAACAGATGGAGCAGCAGCTCTAAAATCCCTGTTTTAGTGAATGTAGTCTGGTGTGTGTGCTGTTTGTGGTTAAACCAAAAGGATCTTCCAGGTCTCTCTCTGTAGGGATCCTTTCCATGATGCTGTCACACACTGAGAATAACACTTTTACTACCTGCCAGTCATTTAGACCCCAGGATATGAACAGGTAGGTTAAAAATACTGGAGTTCCTCGTTAGTCGTGGTTGTTAGCAGTTTGATGAATGTGTGTCGTGGTCTCCCAGGAGTCGTTCCTCTGGTGCACACGAGCTACAGTACATGTTGTAGATACAGCAGAACATCACTGTGTTCATATGAAACAGACCATCTGACTCTGCCCCCCCTCACGTACATGTTACCATTACACATAAAGCACACCCACTCAGTACAAGAAGAATATGATAATAATAATAATAATAATAATAATAATAATAACACTATACGGTAACTTTACTAACACCCCCTCCCTTCTGGCTGCAGGCCGCCTCCCATCATGTCGCCCACCCCTCTGATAGCCTCATCCGTTTGACTGACGGGCTCTGGCGCTCCTCCTGGCTGGACAGAGGTCGCAGGAGGAAGTTGTCGTGGTGATCCTCGCGGTCCTCGCTGCCCTCGTACGAGCTCCCGCAGCTGGACGCGCTGTCGCCGGGGGAGCCGCGGCCGAGCGTGGTGGAGTATCCAGCCGTGGTCCCTCCTCCTCCTCCTCCTCCTCCTCCTCCCCCCAGGAGTCCAGCCATGCCGATGCTCCGGTCTCTAGGAGGCGAGGCCGGCTCGGACTTGATGTGGAGGTGCTGGTGGGCGGAGGCGAGGTTCAGGTTTGAGTTCTGACACAAGTTCCTGGAAGACGAAGTGAAGGGAATTAAAAAAAAGTGCACTGAGAAAAGTAGGAAAATAACAACAACAGTTTTTTAAAGTTTAAAGTTTTGTACTTTTTATTCTAAGTGTGTGACAGCATTATGGAAAGGATCCCTACAGAGAGAGACCTGGAAGATCCTTTTGGTTTAACCACAAACAGCACACACACCAGACTACATTCACTAAAACAGGGGTTTTAGCTCACAGAACACAGGAGCTGCTGCTCTGCTGCTGTGTGGATCATTTAGTTTATTTTTGTCAGTGTGTGTGAGACAAATATTGTGTTGGAGCTGAACTTACCTTTTGAAACACCAAAATCACACAATAACACGAACAAACTAACCGACTGAGACGAGCAGCTCCTGTGTCCTGTGAGCTAAAATCCCTGTTTTAGTGAATGTAGTCTGGTGTGTGTGCTGTTTGTGGTTAAACCAAAAGGATCTTCCAGGTCTCTCTCTGTAGGGATCCTTTCCATGATGCTTCCATAATCGCTCTCTGCACACACACCAGACTCCATTCACTAAAACAGGGATTTTAGAGCTGCTGGTCCACTGCTGCCTCCATCAGTCTGTGTGTTTGTGTGACTTTTGGTGTTTTAAACTGTTATTTCAGATCCAACAGTTTATTTCCCTGCTCTCTCATTGGATGTTTTGTCTCCATCCTGTTTTTGGTGCTCACCCCATGTGTCCGAGCGCCGAGTGCTGCTGCATGTTCTGGATCTGCTGCTGCTGCCAGTTTGTGACTGATCCCAGACCAGAGCCTCCAAAGCCGGACAGAGAGGACAAGTCGCTGCCGAGGGAAAACTCTGAGGGGACAAACACACGGAGGAAACCCTCTTTTACCGCTCACATCCAACACCTGTTTACCTGTCGACCCGTCGTCTGCGTCGCCGTGCCGAATACTCACCTGTGCCGTAGGAGGAGGAGAGCGTCGCCGGGTACCCGCCCATCCCCTGTCCGGGGAGGGTCTGAGCGGCGATGGACACGGCCGGAGTCGACAGCGTCTGAGCACTCTGAGAGTGATTTATTCTCTGGTTCTGCAAAGGAAAGAGAATCTGTGAGACGGGACACGACGACACTCAGAAAACAGGTGAGAGGAAGGTCTGCAGCTGATTTTAGAGGCTTTTTTTGTCATATTGGTTGAAATTGTGCCGTAATTAACACCTGAAAGTAACTTTTCCTACAATACAGAGGCTTCAGTAGCTGCTCAGTTTGTTCTGCATCATTGTTCTGTTCCAGTTTCAGCAGTGAAGCAGAATACAAACAGCTTGTGACCTGATTCAACATCATGTGCATTTCAGTTTGTGATCCACAATAAACTTGGAAAGTAACTCTACACCCCTAATAATAGTAACTAAACCCTAAAATAGTAACTAAACCCTAAACAGTAACTAAACCCTGAAACAGTAACTAAACCCTAAACAGTAACTAAACCCTAGTTACTGCGGCTCTGGCTAAAACCTGCAGATCTCGTCTGGCCGTCGTCACTTCGACCCCTGAAATAACCTCTGAGGTTTTTCTGGCTCCTTCAGCAGAAAACTCTTCACTAAAAACTCTCATTCTCACTAAAAGCATCTTAAAAAAGGCGACTGTGTAATTTAGGAATCACTCACCAACATCAGATCAAAGTCCTCACACTGGAGGGCAGCGACAAAACACAGACGACTGCAGTCAGTCTCCAGAATAATAAAAATACTAATACTGATATTGATAATACTAATAATACTACTAATACTAATAATATTGATAATGGAGGACATTAAAGTCAGTAAACATGGCGGTGCTCACAATGGTCGGCATGTTGCTGCACTTGTTGGTGGGGGGCATCAGCGTGCGGAGGTCGGGTTTGCGGCTCATCGTCATCGGGGGACTTTTGTCCTGCATGTTTTTGGAGACGCCTCCGGGGGGCAGCAGGCCGGGGGAGGGGCAGTGGTTACTGTAGCTGCCGTTTCCTGTGGGGGGGGTGGGGGGGCAAAATCAGCTGAGCAGATCTTTTACATTAAAGACGACTCAGGAATTAGTCCGGTCCATCACCTCCTCTCTTTAATCTTTATTATTAAATTCAAACATCACTTTAGCTTCGATATTTTTAATGTATTTTCTATTGTTTTATTTTATTATTTATGATATTCAAAATTCTAATTTAGCGTCGATATTTTAAATCTATTTTTGATTATTTCTATATTTTTAAAAAATCTAACATTTATATTTTTTATGTAATTATTTTATTTACATTTTTTAAATTATTCTAAGACGTCTTTAACGTTGATATTTTTAATATTTCTTATTTTTATTTATCATATTAAAACATCACTTTATCTTTGATATTTCAAATGTATTTTTTTATATTTGTATTTTAAATATTTTTATTTTAATTGTCATTATTTACTACACTAACATTATATGTAACATCCCTTAAACTTTTTAATGTCATTTTTTTACTCTAATTTTTATTATTATTAAATTCAAACGTCACTAACTTTAATAGTTTCATGTAATTTTTCATTTAAATGACTAATAAATAATAAATAATATTGATGTAATACTCCATCATAAATACTTTTACTGAATTAACTATTTGACTATAAAGTAATGAAGTCATTGATCTGGTTGGAATATTTATATATTCTTCATATTTATTTAGTTGGAATATTCAGACAAATTAATCACTTTAATGTGTAAATGAAGGAAAGAGATGAAGTGCAGTCGTACCGACGCTGGAGACCACGGTGCTCGTCAGCTCTGAGCCCATCAGTCCTGCACACACACACACACACACACACACACACACGATCAGATATCTATAAATCAAATATTGGGATCGAATGTTTGGATCAAAGTTCCTGTTCACACACCGGCGTTTCCAGCGCTGGCGGGCCGCTGGGGGGACATGCTGTTCCTCTGCAGAGACGGGTGTGTGTGGGAGATGGGCAGCAGGTTGTGGTTACCGAGGCCGCAGCCGACGCCGGGGTGGGGGTACAGCAGGCCGCCGGGGTTACTGCCGGGCACGGACACCCCCATGTCGTAGTTGGAGGAGGACAGACCCTGCTGGACAGTTCAGGAGAAGTCAGCCGGTTTACAAAGAACTACCAAGACTTTTAGGTTTATTTTAGCCACTGACAGGCTCAGAGTGTTATTCTAAGTGTGTGACAGCATCATGGAAAGGATCCCTACAGAGAGAGACCTGGAAGATCCTTTTGGTTTAACCACAAACAGCACACACACCAGACTACATTCACTAAAACAGGGATTTTAGAGAACAGGACTCAGGAGCTGCTGGTCTCAGTCGGTTAGTTTGTTCGTGTTATTGTGTGATTTTGGTGTTTCAAAAGGTAAGTTCAGCTCCAACACAATATTTGTCTCACACACAGTGACAAAAATAAACTAAATGACCCACACAGCAGCAGAGCAGCAGCTCCTGTGTCCTGTTCTCTAAAATCCCTGTTTTAGTGAATGTAGTCTGGTGTGTGTGCTGTTTGTGGTTAAACCAAAAGGATCTTCCAGGTCTCTCTCTGTAGGGATCCTTTCCATAATGCTGTCACACACTTCCGTCCAGGTTTAAAACCAGAGGAAACGTGTGTGTGAACTTACACAGATTCTCTGTCTGTTGATCATCAGGTCGATGTCTTCGTTGATTTTGCGGTATTTGTCGTCCGACTCCGGGCTCTGGCCGGCAGAGTCGTCGGCCTCGATGTCGGGGCTGTCGCAGCCGTTTAAACCTTTCTTACGCAGCGTCTGATCGGGAGGAAACACACAAGACAGTTAAACACCAATCACCAGTTCTACATCAGGTCAAAGGTCACTGATGGACTTTAGAGCTGAAACGATCAGTCACTTTATCAAAGTATCTTCCTTTGATTAATTGGTTTTTATTGCCTTTTTCACTTCGTACGAGATAAATTGAGGCATTAATTTAGTAAAAATGGACGTCTCCTGGTGTATGTTTCATAAAGTGACGGCGTAAAGAGCCACAGACGAGGAAATATTAATGAACTAACTAATAAAAGAGCAGTTTTGGTTCATAAAAATATTATTTCAGTATTTATACACAAAGTTAAAGCAGAAAAATAGTAGAAATAAAACTTCAACTCAGTCTGTTTACATGTAAAGTTGATTAATGAGCTAATTTTTGGGTTTGTTTTAATGTAATAATAATAATAATAACTCATGGTGTACGGACACAAAAAGATAAAAGCACCACGGCAGCACTAAATAAAGTTAAATCATGTTTACAGATGAACAGACTCATCATAGGATGTCAGTATTTGTTCTTAAAGATAAAATGTGCATCTGTCCTTTAAACTACAAACAAAGCAACGACTCTTTTGACCACAAGAGGGCGCCGCCTGAGCAGATATCAACCCTCACAGCATCATCTTCCTCTTTCTCCTCCTCCAACTCTATAAGACCGACAGCAGCGAGTATTTCATCAGACCTGATGAATCTTTGATGAGTTATTTTGACTTTTCTGTCATTTTGATGAGTGTTAAATTTCCATTTGAGGACGTGTGAATGTGTCGGACATGTTGGTGACACCTCCCCTCTCATGCAGGCATTAGACGGTGACGAGGATAATGTGTGTGTGTGTGTGTGTGTGTGTGTGTGTGTGTGTGTGTGTACATTTACTCAAGTACTTCAAGTATTCTGCATAATAAGTTACTTGAAGAATAATTCTGGTAATTCCAGACCAGACTCCATTCACAAAAATAGTAATTTTACCTCGTAGAACACTGGAGTTGCTGGTCTACTATCTGCATCAGTCTGTTAGATTGTTTGTGTTATTGTGAGACTTTGGTGGTTTTAAACAGTTGGTTCAGTTCCAACTTAATATTTGTCAAACACACAATAAGACAAACAAACTAACCGATCGAGGCAGCAGTAGACTGACAACTCCAGTGTTCTGTGAGGTAAAATCACTGTTTTTGTGAATGGAGCCTGGTGTGTTTGAAGAGAGCGATATAACAGCACAATAACCTGTGATCTGTCAGGTTAAATGACTAAAATACTTAAATTAAAGGGTAATTCTGGTATTCTTGTGCAATTCTTCAAAGTATTTCTGCACTGTGATTTACTTCTGCTTAAATAAAAGTACTTCTTCCACCACTGTATGTGTGTGTGTGTGTTGTACAGTATGTGGTTTGGCTCTCGGTGTCCTGCTTCAGCACTTCACAGCCCATTAGTCCAGTCTGTCACTGGTTGGTTGCAACACACACACACACCCACCACACACACACACACACACTCAGGGCTCAGTGGTCGGCCCAGTGCTGCTATCCCATTCATCCCAGTCATGTCCACCTGTTTGGCTTCACAGAGAAGGAGGGGTGTGAGGAGGAGGAGGAGGAGGGTGAGGCAGCTACCACCAATGCTGGCGTGGCTACCGGAGGGATGGCCGTAGAAGGCTATTTTTTGCTCTGCAGCGTTTCTCGTCACTCCCATCCCTCCCTCACAATCTGTCAATCTGGCTCGTCTATTAAAACATAAAAACCGACTCCGGCAGCCTACTTTCCCCTCTTCAAAACACGCTGGCACAAACACACAGTGTGCTCCGCGTTACCGCTGCACACCCACTGCTTCCTCTTTCAATAAAAAAAGATCTGGTCTGGGTCTAACCTCGATGCAGCCGGGAACAGATGGAGGAAGTAGTGAGATTATTCCTTTAAACCAGCAACAACTGCTTTTTTGGCCACCCGAGACCTCAGCTTTATATCTTTTTAAAGAATAACACCAACAACTAGCAGCATTATGGAAAGGATTCCTACAGAGATAAGATCCTTTTTGTTTAACCAGAAATAGCTGTTATGTCGCTCTGCTCAAAGCCACCAGACTCCATTGAAAAAAACAGTAATTTTACTTTGCAGAACAAGCAAATTGCTGGTCTACCGCTGCCTCCATCGGTCGGGCTTTCCTTTGTTATTTTGTGTCTCACAAATATTTGTGTTGATCTGAATCAACCCAATGAAACACCAAAGTCACACAATAAGACAAACAAACAACCAGGTCGAGGCAGCGGTAGATCAGAAACTCCTGTGTTCTGCGAGGTAAAATTACTGTTTTTGTCAATGGAGTCTGGTGGCTTTAAAGAGAGCAGTACAATAGCAGTTTGTGGTTGTTCCACATTTAAATAACACTTTTAATAACATGTAAAACATGTAAAACTACCAAATATTTCAAACAAAGCAGCAGTTTTTCTTCTTTCTTCTCCCATAAGACCCCTAAGAGTCATCAGTCCAGTATTTGAGTAAATACTTGAGTTACTTCCTACCACCAGGACAGGAATGTGTGTGTCAGGGTGTGTGTGGTGGCAGGTGGTTTGAACAGCTTCTGGAGGAGACAGAGAGGAAGACAGCTGAGGGGGGGTAGGATGAGGAAGAGGAGGAGGAGGAGGAGGAGGAAGAGGAGCACCCTCCCCACCCCCGTCCTCCTAAATCCATCCACACCTCCACCCTCACACTGCTTTTCTTTTCCATCGATTTTGTTTTCTCTTCTCTCGCTTCAGTTCCTTCCACTAGACTCTTCCTCGTGGGTGGTCTCCTCCTCCTCCTCCTCCTCCTCTTCTACAAGTACATAAAGTACTTATGTTATTCTAACACGCTCCCTGTTAGCTTCTGGATTAATATCACTGCTGTACGAGCAAGCCCAGTGCATTCTGGGTGTTGTAGGCTTTCTAACCATTTTGAGCTCAAAGGGAACACCACAGCCCCTTTTCTGTTCTCTCTGGTTGTGTGGCACCAGTTTCTACAACATTTCTACTGGTTTTATGAAGAACAAAACGTGTCTTTCCAGCTGTGAAATGCTTCTTTGAAAGGAGGAGGAGGATTTTCCCAGCCCACGTACAAAGACTTCATCCCTCACTTCATCACAAACATGGTTTTGGGATGAAAAACTGTAAATCTGACTTCTGTTTGCAGTTCAACTATTCAGAATAATCACAGTGATTTTTCTTTTTTCTACTGGACACCTTCGTTCTGCACTTTATAAAACCTTTTTTTTGGGCTGTAGGGAGGCTGAAGTGAAGGAAGGCACTCAGAGCTCATAGACATCAAATCCTTTGGAATTTACCTAAAATAAATGTGTCTGGTGACGATAAAGTCGAGGAAAGTCTCATTTACGTGTTGACAATATGAAGACATTAATATATTTAAAAGTGTCGCTCTAAAACATTAAAGCAGCTCTACAAACTGTACTTGTTCAAAAGGGACAGAGGAAGAAGAAGAAGAAGAGAAGAAGAAGAAGAGAAGAAGAAGAGAAGAAGAAGAGAAGAAGAAGAAGAGAAGAAGAAGAGAAGAAGAGGACGTTGTGGGGAACTGAGTCTTGTTACTCAGCCTGAAGTTGCTTCTCTTCCTCCTCTGTATTTTCCTGCAGCGGCTCACACACAGTCATACGTACACACTCAATCATCCACAGGCGAACCACAGTCACACACGCTCACAGCGCCGTCACGGCTAAGAATAGCTGTGTCCCGGCCTATTTTTAGACCACTACCGGTTTCCAGCCATTTAGCTGGGAGGGATCGCAGCCAACACAAAGGAACTGGACTCACTCTGAGCACATGAGAGCGTCACTGTGTGTGTGTGTGTGTGTGTGTGTGTTGAAAACTTCATCTGTTTTTAATCTGAAACAGCAGTTAAACACACACACACACACACGCATTTTTGTCTTTCTACAGTACAGGACACTTAACATTACGTGTTCCCTTCCCCTAAACCATCACAACTAAACCTGACTATAAACTTAATCTTAATTTTGAGTTTAAAACCAAGTCTTAACCCTTTAACCTGCTCTTTGAAGTTGTGAGGAGCAGCCAAAAATGTCCTCACAACACTGGTGGAAAGAAATGTATTGAGACACTCATTGACTTAATGCATTCCCTCACACCTCATGCATAATTTACCCTAATCTTAACCTTGATCTAATGCTAATTTTAACCTTAAAACCAAGTCTTAACCCTAAAACTGCCCTGTGAAGTTGTGAGGATCAGGCAAAATGTCCTCACAACACCAGAGTACAACCACACCAACACAGCAGGCCGAACCAAAATAAGGCTGAAAGTGAGGAATGCAGAACTCCTCAGGTTTATAAATAGCAGCTAGGTTCCCAGGCTAAATGAACACAATACAATAAGCTGATAGTTATCTAGCATGTACACACACACTCACAGGCAGCGCGCCAACCCGCCACATGAGGAAGGGGAAAAAAAACCCGACGATCAAAACAAAGGAGCCTCTCTTCTGCTGAATTCCTATCTGGTAGATGTTTCGGTCTTTTCAGCGTCCTATCAAACAGCACTCACTCTGTGAACCCCAAACAACCAGTCGATCAATCGATTTCATCAACAGAAAATGTATTACAAGTCGTTCTGACTGTCGGCTGCAAGCAAGAAACAACAAAAACATTTCCGTCATCCAGCTTCTCAGCAGTGGGGAGAGATGTTTGCTGCTTTTCTTTGTCTAATGTGGTAGAAAACTTATCTTTGAGTGCTGGTCGGACAACATGGGATATCTTTACTATTTCTAACGTCAGACAGAGGAAGGCTAGCTGTTTCCCTCTGCTTTAAGTCTTTATGCTAAGCTAAGCTAATCACACCCCGACTCCAGCTTCATACTTAAAGAGAAACGCCTGTATTTTTTAAACCTGGTCCCCATTTTTTCATATCTTGGTGTCTAAATAACTGGTAGGTAGGCTGGCTATGTGCTTGTTTGATCCACTGACAGGCTCAGAGTGTTATTCTAAGTGTGTGACAGCATTATGGAAAGGATCCCTACAGAGAGAGACCTGGAAGATCCTTTTGGTTTAACCACAAACAGCACACACACCAGACTACATTCACTAAAACACTGATTTTATCTCAGTACATGAGAGCTGCTGGTCTGCTGATGCCTCCATCAGTTAGTTTGTTTGGGTTATTGGAGGTTACACAAACATTGTGTTGGATCTAAAATAACCCTTTAAAACAACAAAAGTCACACAATAAGAAACCGATAGAGAAAGCAGTAGAGCAGCAACTCCCATGTTCTGAGAGATAAAATTCCTATTTTTAGCAATGTAGTCTGGTGTGTTTGAAGAGAGCAATATAACAGCTGTTTGTGGTTAAACCAAAAGGATCTTACAGGTTAGTGTATTCTTTTTTGCCATGTACAGGGGTTCAACTGAGGACCAGTTCCAACACTTTTTGTACCTACCAGTCATTTAGACACCAGGATATGAACAAATAAGGCCCCTGTTTAAAACCTTTGTTACAACCTAACACTGAGACATGAGATTTATATCCATCGACTCATCTCACTCTGAGAAAGAAAGCCAAAATGTTGAACTATTCCTTTAAAATTCAGCCCAAACATGCTGGTCTCGCTCCACTCACTGTGGCACGGCGAGCCTGACCTTGGCACCGCCGCCTCGGCACCACGCAGAGTCATGTGTTGTTGTTGTCTTACCCTGAGAGGTTACACATGCCTCTCAAACACCTCTATCCCTCTCATCATCCAATCAGAGGGCAGCGAGATTAAGCGTGGTGTGTTGGCCGAATATCAGAGGTGATCAGCGAACACAGGAATCACACCTGAACCATGTGAGTGAACAATAAGAGTCATAATCCTCCAGGGAGTCCATTAAAAGCACCATTTAAACCTGGGCCCTAGTTTTACATATTTTGGATTTGAAATGACTGGTAGGTACAAAAAGTGTTGGAATTGGTCCAGTAGATTGTCTAAAGGATCCCTACAGAGAAAGACCTGGAAGATCCTTTTGGTTTAACCACAAACATCCGTTATATCGCTCTCTACACACACACACCAGACTACATTCACTAAAACAGGGATTTTACAGAACAGGACACAGGAGCTGCTGCCTCTATCAGTCAGTGTGTTTGTGTTATTGTGTGACTTTAAGTGTCTAAAAGGGTGAGTTCAGGAACAACACAATATTTGTTTAGCATACAATAACACAAACTAACTAATCAATCGAGGCAGCAGCAGACCAGCAACTCTCACATTCTGGGGTGTAAAATCCCTATTTTTGTGAATGGAGTCTGGTGTGTGTGCAAACAGAGCTCAGTTTTAAAACATAACAGAGATATTCTTTAAAGTATCTAGACAGAATTAGCATGCGGAGACTAAACCATCAGTAACACGCATCGTAACCGGCAGCGTTGCGTGCTGATAATTATCTGTATGGTGGCGGACAGAGGAACCTGTCAGTGGAACAGCACTAACACACCATTTGTAAATCAGCAGAACGGCAGCAGATCGTTTCATCCATTTCTCAGGCAAAAGCACCAAACGTCCACGAGCTCCAGCTTTTGAAATGTGAGGACTTTGTCACACATTATTATCTTTATTTCATTTCATAAACAAAACAATGAGTCGATTCACGATAAAAAAGACACAGAGCTGCAAACCGTCTGGCTCTTCTCTCAAGCTTCATGTCTCTGCTGTTTAATTTAGAAAACTCTGCAGAGATTTAACAACCCATTTAGAGACATAAACTGTGTCAACAGAAACAGGGTTAGGGCAAAAGTTAGGAAGGATTTAGGTTGGTAGAGGAGTGAGTGTGTGTGTGTGTGTGTGGGGGGGTTACAGGGATAAAAATACAGGAAAAGAGCGAAAAACACTATTAAAAATTATATTATCATTTTTTTAAAAAAAGGCACTAAAGCGACACGTATTCCCTCGTCAGTCTGGACGAAGGTGAACAGAAGCACAAGACAAAAGAAAGGGAATAATCCGACCACACAGGAAAAGGAAGCTGAGCGCGGTGGCGGAGGAACGGAGGGAAACGTGGACGCAGCGTGCAGCCGCGCTGTAAATAACCCGGCCGGTCGCTGCCGTGTGGGCACGCCACCTGCAGACGTGAAGGGGCTGCCTGCACAGATTACAGTAACGAGCTAAAGTGGATTGTGATAGATTACGGGGGGATTACCGAGCGTTTAAGCCTGGTTCTGACAGGGCGGCCAACAGGCCATGTGGTGGGCCGCGTGGAGCGGAAACTGCACATACTGTATGCACATGTGCACACACACACACACACACACACACACACACACACACACACACACACACACACACACACACACACACACACACACACTCTGTCTTCACTACATGATGTCCCACACACACTTTTTCTTTTTGTACGAGTTTACAAGTTTATAACTGGTCTAAACTTTTATTTTGTAGGAATGCACAAGTTTACAACTGGTCTAAAAAAATGTTTTATTTTGTAGGAGTTCACAAGTATGTAAGTAGTCTAAACTTTTTATTTTATTTTGTAGTTCACAACTTTATGACTGCTCTAAACTTTTATTTTGTAGGACTTCACAACTTTATGACTGGTCTAAAATGTTTCTTTTATTTTGTAGGATTAACAAGTTTGCTACCAGTCCAAAATTGGTGTTTTAATTTGCAGGAGTTCACAAGTTAATAACTGGTCTAAACTATTTTGTAGAAATTCACAAGATTATAAACAGTCTAAACATTTTACTTTATTTTGAAGGACTTCACAGGTAATCAAGAACAATTATTTGTACCTTTTTTATGTTCAAATTCTACTATTTTTGACAGATTGTGACCAAAAAAAGGCCGTTTACAATGAAAAAACCTGCAAATCTTCACATTTAATCTCAATTTTTAATCGTTTTGTTGATAAAAAGTGTTCCAGGAGGTAGAAAACCTCCTGCTGAGCGCCCGGTCACGCGACTCCTGGCTGCTCTCTGACAGCTTAAGACCGACCTCTGTGACATGGTGTGCTTAGTGTGTGTGTGTGTGTGTCCCCACACTTGCTATTGTGCTCTGCTAACACTGTTACATAAGAACACGGTTCTGTCCAGTACATACTGTATTACTCTGCTGGTGCAACACCATCACACACACTTTCACACACACACACACACACACACACAAACATGGCGAAGCCGTCGGTCTGGATAACACTTCTGACAAAGAACCGGCACACATCCACTTTCTAGTTTAACTAGTTTTACAGTCGATCGAGCTGCGACTAACCGTTAATGATTGATTATAAAATATGTGAAAATACTGAAATCTTCAAATGTCTTGTTCAAAACCCCAAAATATTCAGTTTACGATCAAAGAAAACTAATAAAACCAGCAAATAGTCACATTTAATATTCATATTTGATTGTTTTGTCTATTTTATTTGCGATTCTGGCGTCTAAATGACTAGTAGGTACAAAAAGTGTTGGAATTGGTCCAGTAGATCACCTCAGCTGCAACGTAATCACACTCAAAGTCTGACACCAGACTCCATTGACAAAAACAGTTAATTCTAACTCACAGGACACAGGAGCTGCTGGTCTGCTGCTGCCTCCATCAGTTAGTGTGTTTGTGTTATTGTGTGTTACACAAACATTATGTTGGATCTGAACTGATCCTTTAAATCACCAAAGTCACACAATAACACAAACAAACTGACCAATAGAGACAACAGAAGGGCAGCAACTCCTGTGTTCTACGAGCCAAAATTACTGTTTTTGTCAATGGAGTCTGGTGGCAGCAGACAAGAAACTCCCATGTAAAATCCCTGTTTTAGTGAATGTAGTCTGGTGTGTGTGCTGTTTGTGGTTAAACCAAAAGGATCTTCCAGGTCTCTCTCTGTAGGGATCCTTTCCATGATGCTGTCACACACTTAGAATAACACTCTGAGCCTGTCAGTGGATCAAACAAGCTCTTTTAGTGGATCTACTGTGATCAGGTACAGTTGTTCCAAAGGATCACGTTAAAAAAATGGGACAAATAGGACCCAGGAGTAAAAACACTGGAGTTTCCCTTTAAGAAGCTGGAAACGGTGCACTTCTTGTCTTTTTTTGTCTGCTGATTGGCTCATCAATGTATCCACTGATCGTTTCAGCTCTAATGCCGGTACATGTGTGTTACTTACATCCACGATGTCGGAGTTGGTCCTGCTCTCGTGGGGCTCGTTGTATTCGGTGTATTTGAGCAGAACTTTGTCCATGTCGGTGCTGGCGTACTGGAACAGCTTGTTGGTGCTGTTGAAGATGATGAGGGCGATCTCACAGTCGCACAGCACGCTCAGCTCGTACGCCTTCTTCATCAGACCAAACTTACGCTTGGTGAATGTCACCTGGAGGAGAAAGAGACGGAGAAAACCAACTATAAAACACCCGTTTGCTCCCACTCATCTCAGCACAGTACAAGCGGATGCAGTACAGATCAATGTGCACTTAAGTGGCATTACCGCACATAAATAATGTAAGTAAATGCACACTTGACGTCGGCTGAGACAGGTTACACAACACTTTGCAAGTTCAAGAGTCTGCTGATTGATTTTCAATGAAAACACTGGGAATCAATGGCTCCCAGAATGGTCCGACGTCGCTAAAAATAGGTTAAATAGTTCAGGAAACGTGAGCAGACGGGTTCCACGGATGATTTAAGATGATTTTATTCGGAGCTAAGCTGCACCTGAGATGCTGGTGATAATCCCTCACAGGACAGGAAACCTGCGCTCACACTACGGTAAGCACAGGGGGTCAAAGTTGAGGCAGGAAGCCGCTCTGTGATGGATGTTTACAAAGGGGAAACTCTAGTGATAATGTTTCTGTTTGGCTTTATTTCGTCTTCTCAACAAGTTGGATGAAGCTGCCGGTTGGTTTCTCATCTGTTTTTATCTTATTTGTTTTATTTTTAAAGATGTTTTTCCTCTTGTGAAGCGTTTTGAGACGTCGTTCTGAATAAATTAGCTTATTTAAGTGTGAAGCATCTTACAGTCCATTCAGGGAGCATGATGAGGTCAGAGCGGCCCTGCTCCGGGGATCAGGAAGCATATGTTCCTGCATTTCCTGTCATAACAGGAAGAGAGGAACCGCTCCCCCAGACAAGACTCGACCGTGTGTGTGTGTGTGTGTGAGACAGTGACACACACACACACACACACAAGCGGTTGAAGTGACAACAAGCTCTCGTCGTTACTCAGTCGTCATATGTTTTCACACTGAGCTAACGAGCCTCTGCAGACTCGCTTACAGTCACTGAGTCGCAGCTCGTGAGGGTCACATGACGCAGCATCATCAGTTTGAGGAACTGTGTTCAGCATCAGGGATCCATTCGCCCCCGTTCATCTCAGCTCAGTGTAAACAGATGCAGAATGATCACCACACCTCCTCCTGAAAGGTGAAGAATCAAAGGCAGAGACGACCTCTGGGCCACAGTCAGCTCTCACTGGAGGAACATCCTGGTCACTCTGCACCACATTCTTTCCCTCAGCTCACCTGAAGCGTCTGACTGTTTGGGGTTCAGCCTCATTCTAAGGGGCCTCAGGCTGCAGGATATCTGAGCCACCGAGCTCAGCGCCCGACGCCCTGCTGACTTCCAGGAGTCGATTTGAAACGATAAAGTAACCAAAGCTTGTGTTTAACCCTCTGATCTCTAAACGCTGCGTCTTTGTTTTTTGTCATTGTGACGTCATCTCTTGGAGGACCTTCTTCTTCTTCATGTCCCTAAAATGTGTCCAACCTCAGCTAGAAGGTTCCAGAAGTCAGTGAAGCAGAATGAGTGAGAAAAGACACACACACACTATAGACCTCCACTACACACTGACACACTGACTAACTAACACACACACACACTATAGACCTCCACTACACACTGACACACTGACTAACTAGCACACACACACTATAGACCTCCACTACACACTGACACACTGACTAACTAGCACACACACACTATAGACCTCCACTACACACTGACACACTGACACACTAGCACACACACACTATAGACCTCCACTACACACTGACTAACTAGCACACACACACACACACTATAGACCTCCACTACACACTGACACACTGACTAACTAACACACACACACTATAGACCTCCACTACACACTAACACACTGACTAACTAACACACACACGCTATAGACCTCCACTACACACTGACTAACTAGCACACACACACTATAGACCTCCACTACACACTGACTAACTAGCACACACACACTATAGACCTCCACTACACACTGACACACTGACTAACTAACACACACACTATAGACCTCCACTACACACTGACACACTGACTAACTAACACACACACACTATAGACCTCCACTACACACTGACTAACTAGCACACACACGCTATAGACCTCCACTACACACTGACTAACTAGCACACACACGCTATAGACCTCCACTACACACTGACTAACTAGCACACACACACTATAGACCTCCACTACACACTGACTAACTAGCACACACACACTATAGACCTCCACTACACACTGACACACTGACTAACTAGCACACACACACTATAGACCTCCACTACACACTGACACACTGACTAACTAGCACACACACACACACTATAGACCTCCACTACACACTGACACACTGACTAACTAGCACACACACACACACTATAGACCTCCACTACACACTAACACACTGACTAACTAGCACACACACACACTATAGACCTCCACTAACTTGTTTACTCTACACACTGAGGATCTGGAGGTCAGAGGTCAACGGACCCCTTTGAAAATGTCTCTGCTGGTTTTTCCCTCCCCAACATGGAGCCTGACTTTAGATCCATTTAAACAGGATCGTGCTAACATGCTAACATGCTAACATGCTAAGTACACCTCTCCAATGAGCGATCTGTGTTCAGAGGCTTAAACATGTCGTCCAACCAAACACCAGAAACGACTTCACTGTGTGTCATGAGCTCTCAGCTGGTAGTTAAATGGACAGAACGTCGTCTTCGGCCTCAAAATCATTTATTGAATTCCCAAACGTTCACTGCCTGGAAAAGAAAAACCTCCCTTGACTTCATGACTTTAAGGGAATTTTCCATGACTCACTGGCCTCTGGTGTTTAACCCCTGACGCCTTTATTTTGGACTCATGACGTGTTTAAAGTGCACAGCGGCGTGTTCGGGCATCGTGGTCGCCTGTGTACTTACATGTCTGTTCCGTTCGTCCATAATTCGCGCTATCTGAATCTTTTTCCTCCCCATCTTGGCGAATTTCTTTCTGCTTTTCCTCTTTTCTTTCCCCACAAACTTCTTCTTCTTCTTCTTCTTCTTCTTTGTCTCCTTTAATTGACTTTCAGGTCCTCACAGTCGCTCACTTTTCAATCCCTGCACACAAACAGACGACAGGAAGAAAAACCTGATCAGTGGGGTTAAAAACATTAAATAAAACTGCATCAATCAATCACACACACACGCCTGCACTTGGCTGACAGGAGGATAAACCTGTTTGAGGAAGAGGTGCACATTTTCCACAGCGACGAAGAAAGACAAAAGGCCGAACACAAACAGAAACATGTATGAGCGCCGTGTTCAATCACCAAAACTGGATTGCGTGTTGGCGCTGCGTCGCGCTCTGATGCAGAGTTTAACCACCGTGCACGCACAGACAGGCGGCACATTAGCTCCATTCATCCACCGCTCGGTCGGGAGGAAGTGAAACCGCCGGGCATGTCACAATGCAAATAATACAGAGTTTGGCTCTAAAGACAAAAAAAGAAACATGTGAAGGCAGCGTTTCTGTTTTTTAATCACTCTGTGAGGAGCAGAGCGGGAAACACCTCCAGAAACTGTATTTATATGGAGCTTTTCATACAAAAAGATGTTAAAAAACAAAGACGGGAACTAAAAAGACGAATCAAAGAGAATTTAAGATAAATTAAATGTTGGAGAAAAGTTTAAAGACTTAATTAATGTGTTTTTTAATGGATGTTTTTACAGTCATCTTGAACATTAATTAGTGGTTCACAGTCACACCAGCAGCTGTGTGTGTGTGTGTGTGCTTCAGGTGTGTTTACACGCCAAACGCAGAGTGAACTTCTCCCGTGAGCGAATCACAAAGACACGATTCGACGTGAGAAGACGATGAATCGCGACACAAATTGTGAAATAATATTCAACATGCGTGAAAGTTTCCTCAGTTTTCCCACAGAGACGCTTCAGTGAACAGGTCGACGCCACACGTTGGTGTGTGTGTGTGTGTGTGTGTGTGTGTGTGTGTGTGTCGGCCTGCGGTTACCCATAATCCCCTTGCCCGTACACTAAGGTGTTTACGTGCGGAGTGTAATTCCAGCTTTAGAGGAAGATCCTGACAGCGGAGAGCAAAACACTTCCTCACACTGTCGCACTTTACAGAACTTTTTACTTCCAAATAAAGCGATTAGCTGCAGATAATCCGGCTGAACTGTCTGATCGTCTGGCGGCTCGTGTTTCTGAACCCGACCCCACGTCTC
This sequence comes from Pempheris klunzingeri, assembly GCF_042242105.1. NCBI lineage: Eukaryota > Metazoa > Chordata > Actinopteri > Acropomatiformes > Pempheridae > Pempheris > Pempheris klunzingeri. The sequence goes on from NC_092030.1 coordinate 21,554,563, forward strand.
CGATCTCACGACCGATGAGGACGGAATAAAGCAGAATGCTCCTTTAATCGTGCACCACAGCAAACATCTGAGCAGCAAACACACACAAGCACTTTCCTGTGGGACAGAGAGCCCCCGTCAGCTGACCTTTAACCCTTTAACCTCCACGACCTCTCGCTCAGAGCCCTCATGTCAAACCACTCGCCCTTTCATTACGGCGAGGAGGAGGAGGAAGAGGAGGAGGAGGAGGAGGTGTTTAAGAAGAGACAGAGAAAGGTGATATTCTCCATTAGCAGTCAACAAATCTGTTGTTGCCACAAGGCGTGAAACTCAGGACGAGACGAGTGTGAAGAGGTGGGAAAATACTGTGTGTGTGTGTGTGTGTGTGTGTGTGTGTGTGTGTGTGTGTGTGTCTGTGAGAGTGTGTGTGTGTGTGTGTGTGTGTGAGCGTGTGTGTGTGTGTGTGTGCCATGTGACCTCCTGAAGTGCAGCTTAAGAGCTTCAGGTCGCAGAGTTAACTCGCTGTTCACACACACAAACACAAACACACGGCAGGTTTTCTTGGCAGCTTTCTACCGCCGCCGTCTTCATCTTCGTCGTCACACTGAGGAAGAGGAGACAGAAAAAAAAAAAGGTGTGTTCGCTTTCAGGAGGTGGCGGCGGCGGCAGTGGCGGTGGCGGTGGCCCCCGGGCTCACAGGATGAAACCGAGAAAGAAGCTGAGACTCATTTAGACTTCAGGGGATGACGCAGGTTTGCTCTCCGAAACAAAAAGGAGGAGTTCCTTTAAACTCGATACGGCTCCTCAGACGTTGTGCTTCATCATCATCATCATCATCAGTAACATCACTAAAGGTTTTCTTTATGTAAGACAGCAAATGGTTGTTTTCATCATCAACTAATCGGATTATTTGGTTTATAAAATAGTGACAACTATCCACATTACTTTGATGTAAACTGAATATTTCTCACATCTGAGAAACATTCTTGACATTTTCATTTAAAAAATATTCTAATGATAATTATGAACAATTAATTGGTTTTCTGTCAGATCCTTTTAGCTCTGGTCCAAACCACATTCATGAAGCTATTTATAGAAGGCAGTTCTTCAGCCGTTATATCGCTCTCTGCAAACACACCAGACTCCATTCACAAAAACAGTAATTTTATCTCTCAGACCACAGGAGCTGCTGCCCCACTGCTTTCTCCATCAGTTGGTTTGTTTGTGTTACTGAGTGACTTCTGGTGTTTTAAAGAGTTAGTTTGGATCCAACACAATGTTTGTGTAACCTACAATAACCCAAACTAACTAAGTAATGGAGCCAGCAGCAGACCAGCAACTCCCATGTACTGAGACATAAAATCCCTGTTTTAGTGAATGTAGTCTGGTGTGTGTGCTGTTTGTGGTTAAACCAAAAGGATCTTCCAGGTCTCTCTCTGTAGGGATCCTTTCCATGATGCTGTCACATACTTAGAATAACAAAATAAATGTTTTCTACTTCTCACTCATCACCAAAATATGTGTCATTATACACAAAACAGACAAAACGAACAATTTGAAGACGTCATTTTGGGTGCAGAAAGCATCAATCAGCTGATCCAGAAAGGCACCAGATCAATAAACACTGATAAGAATCATTCTCCATTAGCACTTCTTCTCTGTTTAATGTGATTGTGTTTGTTTTAAGCTGTTGGTTGAACGATCTGAAGACGTTACTTTGGCTGCAGGAGTCTCACATTTTAAATACTAAAGCGTGAACCTATTGATCCAGAAAATAAACAACAGATCAATCAGTGACGACAGCGATCATTAGCTGCGTCCTCCTTCCTCGGGAATGACTGAACATGAGCCGACACCTTCTGACGTGAAGCAATAACTGATGTGTTTTGCAGCGACAAACCAAAACACTTTGATTAAAACGGGGCGACGTGATTCGATCAGACCCGTCTGCATCAAGCCGCGACACGCCGGCCGGCCGGACGGGGAACATTACACGAATATCTGGCGTCTGAGTCACGCTGCCGGCGAGCCGTCCTCGCTTCAGGAAAACAGCACAAGGATCAACACGGTTTAAATTTAGAGCTCACAGACGAGCACACTCAGCATGTCGTCGCAAAAGGGAAATTTAGGCCAAAGTGAGACGTGTGCTGCTGAGGGAATATTGCATAAAACAATAAAAATGAGTGTGTGTGTGTGTGTGTGTGTGTGTGTGTGTGTGTGTGTGTGTGTGTGTGATCTGTAGGTGTGATTTAACGCAGAGCTTGATCTTTTCCAGGATGACAGCAAATCTCCACCCAACTCACCCTCCACACGCCCACGCGCACACAAACCGCCCTATTTATAGACGCCGTGTAAAGCAGAAGGACTCCAAAAATAAAGGAATGAACTTTTTACCTCAAACAACAATACGACTGGTTTCTGGTTCACAGACAGAGAGAGAGAGAGAGAGAGAGAGAGAGAGAGAGAGAGAGAGAGAGAGAGAGAGAGAGAGACTGTCGAGCAGAGGAAGAGATGGAAATCAGCCATCTCACGCCGTCCTCCTCAGCTGCTCCCACTCGTTCTCGCTGCCTCGCCAATTATTTTTCCAACACGCCGGAGCTCGGAGGCCGAGAGTCTGACTGTGTGAATGCCTGTTTGCATGTGGGCTGTACATTTCAGCGGCTGCCGGGCGACATGTGGCGGTGCCCTTGTATTCCTTGGCAGGACACTCTGCGTGTCTCCGTGTCAGAGGGCCAGGGAGGGCTGGGGGTGTCCGGCTGAAGCCCCGTTTACACTCCTGTGTTGACTGACTTTCATGAGCATTGATACGTGTGTCGCTCTGTGATCACACAAACAAAATGCTAGCTGGGTGTGAGGTTTCCTCGCCTCACAGTTAAGTTCTCTTAATGCAGTTCAATCAGCGGCTGAAACTGAGCAGATATTCAGACAGTTGGAGCAAATAAATACTGAACAAAGTACTGCAGCAAAGTAACACACACACAAAACACTGAGGGTCTCAGAGCGAAATCACCGATTTACGTCCATAAACACTCAGAAATCAGAGAGAAACATGCTGCGTATAACTGCAGAACTTGCCTGAGAATCGTCACAATTTTAAGTTTTTGTCAGTGTCAAAGTGATCCGGTCACAGTTGTTGGTACATTCATGGCTAAACTGCAAACAGGAGCTGATAGTCGCTTATTCGGCACATTTAAAAAGCCGATTTCAACCAACTCATGGAGCTGATGTTAGCTTAATTAGCGAGCTAGCAACAGTCTGGAGCTAATAAATGTTGGACAGTTGCTCTCACTGCAGCAGAGACCTGCAGAGACCTGATCCACGTCTTCACAGAGATGAAAATCTATTTTTAAAACAAGGAGAGTCACAGAAACTATTCCTTTTTAAATATACAATCTAACGACTATTTAAATGTTCAGATATAATCAGATGGTCCATTCCTGCTGTGTGACGTCACAACAGTTTTATATCTTATAGTTTATCGTTTTATATAAAGTTCAAAGTGTCTCATCAACTTTAAAAAAAAAACAAAAACAAAGCAGGCTAAATGACCAAACTACTGCAGGTATTAAGTCGAACACACGTGGTTTGGTTTATGAGGTATCCGCCTCCATAAGCAGCTCAGGCGCCGCCGCACATGTTCAGCATACGTGGGCGTTAACACACCGACATCTGCGCCCTCTTTATGCTAACGTGGAGGCCAACGTTTGGCTTCCACGCACCTTTTTTTACTGTTTAATTCCACCGTTTTAGTGGACGCTTTAAAGGAATAGTTGTCTGTGCGCTTTTATATAAACCTGCAGTGCATCCTGGGACGGTTTGATGGCAATAAATAAATAAAATGCTTCACAAAGATCAGAGACGGGATTTAACAGCTCCAGAAAGGTTTCACAGCAGAAACTATTTCAGCTTTAATCATGACGGCTGCAGGGAAAACAGCACAAACACAAACTCCGCCTTGTCGGATGATGTAACAATACGACAAAAGATGACGTTCAATGGTTTTAATTTCGCAGGAGGTGAATTAGAGTCAGAAATCTCGTCCTAACTCCGCTCATGTCCCTCCAGAATAAACTTCCAGAAATCAGCTCGGAAATCAGATGAAAACAGACGCTTCAGAACTTGTCTGAGAATTTCTCTGTTTATAAGTTTTCTTTGGCATCACGCTGACGCAGTGTTAGCTGTCTGTACGTCAGTGAGGAGCTGCTAACAGCTAATTCGGCTAATTACTGGAGCTAACATGTTCAGTTTCTTCTGTCAGTTAAAAATGATTAAGTAAAGTAGAAAAAACTTAAAGATCCACCTTAAAATATAAGGATGTCGGGCTGTAATGGGATTTAGATTAACAAGTGAAAGTTACTCACATACATACAGTACGTACTTCAGATGGGATTGAAATCACTGACCAGTGCAAGTAATGTTAAAATCATCCCATATCCACTTGAAACATGAATCCAGTCTGAAAATTATTTAGAATATTTTGCATTGCTGTCAGACAGCCCTTATAGACTGAAGAACTGAAGCTGTCGTATCGATCTACGCTCTCTTCAGACTCACCAGACTCCTTTGACAAAAACAGTAATTTTACCCAGCAGAACACAGGAGTTTGTTGTGCTGCCTCTGCCTCAATCAGTTATTTAGTTTGCGTTATTGTGTGACTTTGGCATTTTAAAGGGTTAGTTTGGACCCAAACTAACGTGTTACTTTGCTGATCAAGACAGCAGAAGCACAGAGAACTCTCATGTTCCAGGAGGTAAAATTACTGTTTTTGTCAATGAAGTCTGGCAGGTTGGAAGAAAGCAAAACCAAAGGTATGGAATGGCTTCAATTTCCTATTAGAAAGAGCTGCAGGTAAATGCACTGACAATGGATAAGTAGCTACAAAAATCCAAACTATCCCTTTAAAAGGCACAAGAGAAGCCCCTGAGTGAGTTTGCCTCAGGCCCCCAAATCACTGAGTGCGGCCCTGACTCCATGCATTTGTCATACTGAGGCGAAAAGACAGGAAACCACTGGTGAGACACTAAATGTAATTCTAACAAATGCCCTGAGCAGGAAAAAAATAAAGAACCAGCGTGCATGTTGTGGTTTTTCCATCCGTTCCAAACTCCCTTTGAATTTTACACACTTTTATCAGCTCTCTTAACTAAAACCCCACTTATATCAGCTCTCTTACCAAGTGTCGTTGTAGAAATCAAACACACCCGCACTTTCATTCCTCACATGGCACGGACAGAAAAAACAAAACAAAAAAAGTTCCCGAGTTTTTTCTCAGTGAAGTCAACCGGACCGCGGCTCCGCTCCGCACAAAGCCCGAGAACAGAGCTGCACCCCCGGGCTCCAAAGCGCCAAACTCCCGGTGAAAAAGAGAGAAGTTAAGCAGAGACGGAGACGCCTCCTCGGACTGTGTGTGTGATGGGAGGACCGCAGCAGATCCACAAACTGCGGGATTATCGTGTTTGTTTCCTGTTCATCAGTCAAATGGCGCGTCACACACACGCGCGCGCACACACACACATGCACGCGCACACACACACATTGCGGAGGCTCACCTCGCGCTCAGCTCCGCATGTCTCCGTCCAGCGGTTCAGTCCATCCGCGAGTCTCCTGGAGCACGCACGCGCCTCTCGGGCTCGTCAGCGAAAGCACCTGGGCGTCAGGAGGCACGCACGCACACACAGGTTCACGCACGCGCAGAAACACACACAGGAAATAAACAGAAAAGATGATTAGATGCTTTGCGTGGGAGAAATACTGATGAAACAGAATTAAAATAAAATAAATGGATGATGATGAATTAATTATTAGTGGTTTATTTAAATCAGTTTATTTTAATTCCGGTTTTCAACAGGTACTGTGAGAATAAACTGATTGATCATTTATCAGAATGACTAGCGCCCCTCTGTGGAGGCTACAGGAACTGCAGCTCCATTTAAAACCTTTAATTTTCTCTTTACACCACTTTATTACCTCCTTTAACTTTTTACTGTTACAAAACATTTGAGGAGTTTATAAAATCTGATTTAATTACAGTTTATCCTATTTTCACCATTTTCACAGACCAAACTGTCTCTTTATGGTCGTTTGGTGCCTTTTTTTAATGACATTTTTGTGTCTCTTTTGGTATAAAATCTATATACTTATGAATCTAAATCTTTTATAAGTATGTGAACACATACAAGGAATTCGGTTTTTCCTGCTTTCATGTACTTAAACAGACAAAAAGACAAACAAGTAAACACACATTTAACTTTTGGGTTTATGTACAATGTAAATATGTGAATAAATATAAATATAGGTGTAAAAAAAGTCAGCCATCTTAATCCATACATGATATTAATAATCATTAAGTCAAATGTTGTGGTTTTAAATGACAGTGAACTGAATGTTGTGGATCTTTGGACTGTTGGTTCATTGTGACGACGTTTCTCACTATTTTTACAAACTAATCAATCAGTGGATCGATGGAGCTCCAACAGTAGAAACCTGCTTTTCATCCTTTAATAATTCTGCTTTAACATTTTCCTCATCAGACTCACAGACTTTTACTGTATCAGAGTACTTTTACTGTGTAGTATTAGTACTTTTACTGTGTAGTATTAGTACTTTTACTGCAGTAAATGGTGTGAATACTTCCTCCACCTGTTGTTGAACATGTAGTGGGATAAAAAGTAGTTTTTGCATCCAAAATGTAGTAAAGTAGAAATATAACAAAGAGAAATAGTACAAGAACTTCAAATGTGTACTTAAGTACAGTAGCTGAGTAAATGTATTTGACCAAATTAGGGGGGTTATTAATAATATCTTTGCTTTTTGATTGTTAATTGTGTGGTTTTAGTACTTTTACTGTTTAATACTTCCTCTCTGGCTAATTACTGATTAATCTGCTAATCTTAATCTGAACTATTTGGTGTAAAACCTGTCAGAAAATAGCAAACTGATAAGATAAGATGTTCTTATCTCCTTTATTAGTCCCATGATGGGGACATTTAAATATTTTATTCATTATATTATTATCAGATACACACTGATACTTTAGTGTCATCGCACATTAAAGCACAATGAAACTTAAAAGCACATAGAAATAAATATAAATATTAGATTAAGATTAATGTTGAAAAATGTCTGTTTTCAGTTTATTATTTAAAAAAAACAGCTAATTTTAACATTTGGAGCTGAAACTGAAGCTGCATTTAGTGAATTTTGGCATTTTTTTATTTTAAAAAAATAAATAAATAACTGAACCAAAATCTTTGAGAGTCTAATTATCAGGTTAATGATTAGTGATGCGTTTAAGGACGTCTGCACAGTCCGAACTCTGAGCCTCTTTTCTCTTCACTGAGAGCTTTTACTTATTTATTCAACATCATTTCTGTCACAGTGTTTTATGTCTTTGAGAATAATACAAAAATATTTACTTCACAATAAAGAAAACTATTGATTATGATTCTTACATTTTAGTTGCAGAATTAAGGTGAAATTAAGTTTTTCTTTCACTTCTTTTACCATAATTACTGTTTTCTAGCTAATATATTTTTATTCTTATTGTTGTACAAATAAACTAAACTAGATCAGTTTTCCAACATAGAAACTCAAAGGCACGATTCATATTTATAAAATAAAGGTGAAGACTGAAAACATTAGAACCTAAAAACATTCGTAAAATTAATAGTAAAACTGATCTTATTTTGTTTTAGATACGAGAAATCGTTCGTCTATTAAATGATTTATTCAGCAAAAGTTCGGCCGAAAAAACAGTTTACTAACTATGTAAAATCTAAAAGTTGAAGATTAAAGAAAACAATTAAATTAATTGTTTTTAATCGTAGGAAATACATAAAATAAGTAATTGAGTAAGGGGGTAATATTTAAAAAAAAAGCAGAATAAAAAAATTCTTAAAGTTAATTTACAAGAAATAAAACGTAGAATTCAACGTACGAGAAAAAAATGTACTTAAAAGAATCTAAAATATTCTCTGAGATCGGCTGCTTGCTAACGCTGATGAGAGCTGTGAGACTCAACCAGATCGTTAAAGTCGGGGCCTGTTGTTGCTTGTTGGAGGAGACCAAAAACAGAGCTAAAAGACACAGAATACTAGATTTAATTTTTAAAAAGTGACTACAACGCTAAAATGCGCATATTTTCTCACTAAATGACACAAAATAACTGAAAAAAATAATTAAAAAATGAAATAATTCCACAACCTGTTGGTTTTTTTACGCTGTTGTTCTGTCGTTATCGCGCTAAGCTAGCTAGCTAGCAATACACCACATAAAACAGCCAAATGAAATTGTTCATGTGTGGTTTTACTGTAACTTTTTAACGCAACAAGAAAAATATAAATAGGAATAAAGAAAAAACACAACACAACAAACCTGTGATGAGTTTAGAAAAAAAATATACACATTTTGTTTACATTACATTTAAAGACAGAAATAAATGCTAAACAAATCTAAACAGATTTTAAATAATACTTTTTCGTCATTTGAATAATATCATTTTACACGCTTTCACGCCTTTAAATAACGTTAACATGCAACATAATTACGTCATTTAGCAACTTTTAGCAACGAATCGACCGGCCTGAAGCAACTTCCTCTGAAAACTAATTGGCAGCAGTCAGTTTCCATCTCAGACGCCTCTTTGATGTCCAGTTAACACGTTTTTCCTTCTTCCCCCTCGATTAATTTTTACAATATTCCAGTTTTCCTGTAGATTTAAACACCCAGACGTCGTCCGTCACCACCCAGCTCACTCACCGGTGCTTTTAGTCGTCTGTCTTCACCTGGAAGTTTCCCCAGCAGCTCCAGCTGTGGGGCGTTTCGCCCGATCGATCCCTTGTATCAAACAAGAAACGACTAAAAAGCGGGAGGAAAAAAGAAAGTGAAAGAAGCGACGTTAAAGCCAGACCAGCTGGCTTAGAGAGGAGGGGGAACCCAGAACTGGGCTGCGTTTGGATCTGAGCTCAGTCCACACTGAGCAGAGGTAGTCTACGCTCAAACACCACCCCCTCCGTCACACACACACACACACACACACACACACACACACACACACACACACACACACACACACACACACACACACACATCTTTTACCCCCACAGTCTTACACTCACACCCTGCGACCTCCGGTGTCCGGGCGGGTCGGCCTGTGGAGGAGCCCGGTCACCTGTCGCTGTCACTCGCGGTATATTTAGCTCTGAGGTGTCAGTGATGCTGCCTGTGTGTGTGTGTGTGTGTGTGTGTGTGTGTGTGTGTGTGTGTGTGTGTGGAGAGAAAAATGTGTTGCTGACACTCAGGGCCTCGGCGGGGCCTCGGTGTAAGAGCCCAGGATTACAGCTCCAAAGACCCTGGGCTCTACACATTACATGCAGGGGGAGAGAGAGAGATCAAACCTGCCAGCGTGTCCTAGATATCAGCGCGGCGAGCATCTGCCTGGCGGAGGATTAGCCTCAGCTGTCCGCTCCCGTCAGCGCCGGGGAAGAGGACCGGCAGGCTCGGCTCACGTCCACGATCTGTGAATCCGTCCAGTATCGGTGCAGAACGAGGCCGACTCATTGAAAAGCCCCTGAAAAACAGCACACAGGCAGGAGAGAGCAGGCACAAACAACACCATGACGGCAAAGTTCAGCCGGACGGGTTCACAAAACATGTTGGCAGCTGGCGAGCTAACAGCTAACATGCTAACACACGGTTTCCAGTCAGTTAATCAGTTAATTCATTCATTAAAGAGTTGTAAACCTTTTCTCCAAGATTAAAAACAAAACTGTTGAAGCGAGGAAGCTAGCTAAATGTCTGTTAGCAAAATGAAGTTGCTTGTGGCCACAAAATATGTGGTTTTAAAAGCCATGGGACTACCTATGTGGTTAGCGAGCTAACCGCTAACATGCTAAGCGGTGGGGAAAAGCAGTTACTGACTGCTGACATTTTCTTCTCAGGATTGTAGTAAGTAGTACGTTTGTACTTAAAGTATCAAAAAATATGTGGCTCTAAGAGCTTGGGGACTGCTCGCAAGGCTAGTTGGTAAACAGCTGTAGCTGGCAAGCTAACTGCTAACATACTAACTAGCCGTACATGCTAGTTCCTGTCAGTCAAAATAATTCTGAGCTGACATTTTTAATTCACTGGATTGTGCATCATTTCATTTAATACAGTAAAACAGTTCAAGCTACAGAGCTAGCTGACAGTCAGTTAGCGATGTTGTCACTAAATGTGTGGTTCTTAAAGCTTGAGGACTATTCATGGGGCCAGTTGGTGAAAGACTGCAAGCTAACGTGCTAGCCAAAAATGGAGAGAGCTATCACAGCTTATTTTTAGCGCCTGCTAATTTTATTTACAGAAGCTAATCACACAGGCCTCAAAGGTACAAATGAGTCTCTTGAGTGAACTTGTTACCAATCAAGCTAACCAGCTATCTGACAGTGTCATGGCTTGAACAACTTTTTTATCCCCTTAAAGAAAAGATTTAAGACTCTTTATCAATCCAGAGGAAATAAAAGAGCTATTTAGAACTAGCTAGCACTAGCATGTGTCCTGCTGGCTAGCATGTTAGCAGTTAGCTAACATGTCCTGAGGTGCTTTACTTCACTTGTTGGCTGTAAAGAGCTAAAAGAAGCTAAAAAAGATAAATTAGGCTTCACGATTGGTTGTTAATATGTCAGCACAGGTTCACATCACATGCATCCACATTTAAAGATATAATTGGCAGAATAATCATTACTTAATGTGCCAGCAGCCTCCAGGAGCCTCCACGCTTCACACCGCAGGTCAGCGAGTTTCAGTCGGCGAGGACCTGCTGATGGAAAGGAAACAGTCGAAGCGTAAACGATAATTCCACCTTAGAATAAATCCTGTGCATGATTTCCCTCCTACAACACCCACGGACGCAGACGCAGGGCAGAGCGTTAGTGTTTAGGCTCCAAGGAATGTGTAAAACGTTCTGCTGTGTTAAATTTACTGTGTTTTAACTTCCCCACCGTTGGTTTGCATCCATCCTTCACCTCCTCCTGAAAGAGAAACAAGCTTTTCATTTCCCCGACGAGCTGTTTAGGCTCCTGTCCGCACCATTTAGGCTCGAGGAAATTAACGGAGGCTGGACTGAAGGGAAGGAGCCAACGGTGATTGTTTGTCCTTCAGGAAACACGAGGAAATTAAACTGAATTATTGCAGATTTAAATAATTCTAGTTCTGTAACTTCAACCATCATCAGACTAAACCTGTGCCCCATCGCTTCCTCTTAAATCATCCATTTCAGTGTATTTATACTCAGACGTGCAGACGTCCAATGAAAAAGGAGATTTTACATGAATTATTATGGATTTCTAAAGTAAAGGAAGCAGTGAAAACAGCAGTGAATCCACAGAATTAAAAACTGCTAAGTAATAAACATTATGCTCCTATTTTGACCGACGCTGCAGTTTTTAGAACAACTGACCTGCTGTCACACAAACCACATCATGTATACAGACATTTCTAACATCTGACCTGAATAAATAACCAATACAGCAGCGATGGGACGTTTTATTGGCCCCACACCCACCAGCCATCAGTGACTCTGAGCACAAGTCAGAAATCAAATTTTACCAGCTGTTATTTACACGTTTAATTTGTAATATTGCAGGTTTGAGTACTGAAGACTTCTTATTCTGACTCTGTAACAGGAAATACACCACACTAGTGATAAACTTCTATTATTCTCTGTGTTCATCTGTAAACTTTTGTGCGTCCTCACAGTGTTTGACCTGCATTTGTTAATATAAAGCTGAGAAATCGCTGTAGTTTAAGTTAAGTTCAACATAAACTTAGAATAACGTCGTCCTGTGTGTGTGTGTGTGTGTGTGTGTGTGTGTGTGTGTGTGTGTGTGTGTGTGTGTGTGTGTGTGTGTGTGTGTGTGTGTGATGAAGGTGTTGCAGAAACATAAACAGACAAACGACAGAAGCAATAAACTCCCCGACGAGAGCCAGATGTGTGCGGAGGAAGAGCCTGAAAATATCATGACTGGAAGTCTGTAGACGCTCACCTTCATCCTCCTCCTCCTCTTCTTCACCTGACGGCTCATTAATGCATCCAGTGATTTACTGTCTGAGGTGCTGCTTCCTACTTCTGCTCCTCTACCTCTCAGAGGGAAACTTTACATTTCTACTCACAGAACGTATAAAATCTGATGTTTTGTTCTAAAACAAACCATCAATCTATGAATCAATAATTATTTGTTTTAATGATGTTGACGTTTGGACTCACTGTGACTCACTGTGTCATTTTCTACAAACCGACGTTTCCTGTGTCTTTATAATCTTTTTCTGTAGTCACTAATAATCATTTAGTCATTTTTCATGCAGAAAAGCATCAGATGTTGTGGTTTTAAATGTCAGTAAACTGAATATTGTTGATCTTTGGTCACTTTGGGCTCATTTCTCACTATTTTCACCATTTCTACAAACTAATCAATCAGTGGATCGATGGACAAAATGATCAGCAGCTGCAGTTTGATACTAAATACTTCAAAAAGAGCTCCAACAGTAAAAACCTGCTTTTCATCCTTTAATAATTCTGCTTTAACATTTTCCTCATCAGACTCACAGACTTTTACTGTATCAGAGTACTTTTACAGTGTAGTATTAGTACTTTTAGTGTAGTATTAGTACTTTGACAGTGTAGTATTAGTACTTCTACTGCAGTAAATGGTGTGAGTACTTCCTCCTTCCTGTTGTTGAACATGTAGTGGGATAAAAAGTACAATGTTGGCATCCAAAATGTGGTAAAGTAGAAGTATAATAAAGGGAAATACTAAAATAAAGTACGAGAACTTAGAGTAGCTGAGTAAATGTACTTGTTTTTGGTTTTAATAAGAAATATGAACTGAAATTACTGACTTTTATACTTTAACTACATTTTCCTCATTATACTCACATACTTTTACTGTAGTAACATTTTACTAGCAGGATTTTACTGAGTATTTGACAGTGTAGTATTAGTACTTTTACAGTGTGGTATCAGTACTTTGACAGTGTAGTATTAGTACTCTGACAGTGTGGTATTAGTACTTGTACTGCAGTAAAGGACCTGAGTACTTCCTCCACTGTCCACTGTTTGATATGAGCCTCTGGTGTCTTTCAGTTTACTGAGTGTTGGATAAAGTTCTCTGCTGCGGTCGGGGCGAAGCTGTCGGACAGATGAAGTTACTGTGAAAACCATGAGCGGGTGTAAACCAATCCATCCTCACCCAACTGCCGGGCATAGCCCGCGATCCACAGCCTGCCTCGAGGCATTTCTCCCCCCCCTCACGTCTGCGTCCGCTCCCCTCGTACTCCTCCTCCATGAAGGAAGGCCAGAGTCGACCATTCCTGTTGCTGTGCATCATAACATTAACAGAGATGTTCCCGTCGCTTCACTGTTTTCTTACAAAGTGGACGCTAAGTATGGGAACATAAAGATAACACTCCACTTTAAATATTAAAACAATATATTATTATATTATAAAAGTAGTGTTGTAAATAAAATAGGCCCCTCCTGGCTGCTGAACTGACAGCGGCGCCGCTAACGGCTACGAATCAGCTGTTTGAGTGGGAAAAAAAACAATGAAACAACAAAACTAGAGCAGATTTAACGCTACACAGACAAACAACTACAGTGTGGTGTTGGCAGGTTCTTTGGGAGTTTAGTAAGTTAGGTTATATCATAGAATAGAGTAAAACACTCTGCTCACCTCATGGCTGACTGAATAAGCCATCATGAAGAGATGAATGAGCAGAAATCACTTCTTCTTCTCTGCTCTAAAACAGCAGCAGCAGCACCCAAACAGTGAAGAAGAACTGTCATCACGTAATCTATCAGCGCCTGTTGGCAGAAAATGTCTGTTTTATCTGGGTAAAACAGAAAAGGGGGCTAATAAATGATCAAGTCTGTGCCAGAATAAATTAGATTATATATCATCAGGAGCAGAATAATAAAACAGACAGTTAAGATAATAAATAAGATTAATAATAACAGATAATACAATCAATACACACAGAAATAAAAAGATCAAACTTTGAAACACTAATAATAATAATAATAAATAATAATAATAATACTAAGGGATGAACACAGAATGTCATGTAAGATGTTTTGTATGAAATTCACCGAGCTGCTTCGGATGCCGGTCATGTCACAGCGTGGCTCCATTCATGGTGGCCAGCGTGCAGGTTGAGGTCAGTCCTACGGGAGGGGTCAAAGGTCACGGCGCCCAGCTGGACCCCGGTGTCACGCTCCCAGCTGACACACGCCATAAAAACCCTCATCCCAAACACTGACGTCTCTCTCTGCCCCGGAGCTTTTTACCAGCATTCATCCTCACAACCCAGCACGTCGTTTCAGGGGGAACTTTAGGAAAATCGGTTTTTCTGAGTCTCGTTTTAACGCCGACGCACCGACCACGGGAGTAAACACCCCCCCACCGGCCTCATCCCCATGTTCCCTTGTCTGGGAGGGGGTCAGAGGGGAAGTGTCACATGGTCGGCATATCTCGCCTAATGACTGACAGCTGGACGCAGGAGCTGAACTCTGACTCTGGTTACCGGTGAGACGGTTAACAGGCGCCCACTGTGAAAACACGACGACACGCAACGCCGATTCTGTTCACGCAGACACGAGGAAAAGGTCCAGACTGAGAAAACTGACCATCTAAAGGTTATTTCATCCGATTATTGATGTAAAAAGACGAGAAAGAGACTGTATGATAATTACTTTATGTACTTTACTTGAATATTTACTAAAACTACTGTGATTTTAAAAGCTGTGGTGATTTTGCAGAATCAGATTATTCATTAAAAATATAAATCAACTAAGGATCAAACAGCCGTTATATCGCTCTCTGCACACACACCAGACTCCATTCACTAAAACAGGGATTTTATGTCTCAGTACATGAGACTTGCTGATCTGCTGCTGCCTCTATTACTTAGTTTGTTTGGGTTATTGTAGAATACACAAACATTGTGTTGGATCCAAACTAACTATTTAAAACACCATAAGTTACACAATAACACAAACAAACCAACTGATAGAGAAAGCAGCAGAGCAGTAGCTCCTGTGTCCTGTTCTCTAAAATCCCTGTTTTAGTGAATGTAGTCTGGTGTGTGTGCTGTTTGTGGTTAAACCAAAAGGATCTTCCAGGTCTCTCTCTGTAGGGATCCTTTCCATGATGCTGTCACACACTTAGAATAACACTCTGAAGTAAAATCGTTGTTTTTGTGACTGGAGTCTGGCGGCTTTGAAGAGAGCGATATAACAACAAACAGAGATCAGGTTTTAAAAACTTGAGTCCTCCTTTATCGCTCTCTTCAAACACACCAGACTCCAGTCACAAAAACAACAATTTTACTTTGCATAGCACAGGAGTTGCTGGTCTACTGCTGCTAACTTATTTGCGCTATTGTGTGTTAAATAAATACTGAACTGACCCTTTAAAACATAAAAATCACACAATTTAAAAATAGCTAGCGTGATCCTGTAAGTTTCTACTAATACTGATTAATTGTGAAGTGGTTTAAGGACCTTTGTGCTCCAACACAAAAAGCAGTTTTTTTCTCATACACTCCCTAACCGCCCTGTAATTGAGTCAAGACAATGATTTGTTTATGCTCTTGTTAGCGGGTCTCTCTTCTGGCGCTTCATGCTGGATGTTCATTAACAGGACGGCTGACAAAAGGACTACTGTTCCTCAGTCTTCACCGTGTCGCCCCTGCAGTTACATAAATTCAGCTCTGACACCAAAACCAGTAACGTTTCTGGCTCTGCAAGTTTAAATCCTGATTAAATCATCAACACAAAAGATGTTTAAAAAAAAAAACTAAAACTAAATCTGGTTCTTTGGTAAAAAGCTCGTGTAGGTAGAGACATTAACTACGACTCCCATGATGCATTTCGACAAGGAACGCTCAATCAAAGAGCTTTAAAGTTATGATAAAGATTTACAGTGCTGGGAAAACTAATAGACAAGATGCTGTTTGAATCAACTCAGTTTTAATCTCTAGGTCAGGTTTGGATGAATTCAGCCACATTGGCGCCGTGTTTTGGTGTTTTGATTATTTAAAGTTCATAATTCTGAGTTTTCCTCTGTTTTTCTGTGGGGTGTCCGTCCATCTGCTGAAGTATTTATATTACAGTATATAAATATAACACATTAATCTATAATTTAGCTTATATTTAATTGTGTTAAAACCATATAAAATTACATTAATTATGCTGCAGTCAGAATATGTAATAACAGTTAAGCTAGCTACATTTTAGCCGGACTAGCTTAGCTTTCTTGTTTGTTTTGATGTGATTCAGCGTTGAACTATGGGGGATAACGAAGGTATTGATCAAACGTAATATTTTAATATTTTCTCTGAATAATATTTGGTGAATATGAAGGAAAACTACGACTAAACTGTGTTTTTAACATGTTAAAGATGATGCAGTGATAGGTGCATCTCTAGTTAGGGGAGTTCATCTCTTATCATTACAGATGCACAGTGATTTAAATCTAACATGGTTTTGGCTCGCTGGGCGCTGATGTTACTGTAAAGCTACTTATTCGTGTTCTTGCTAGCATGTTTCTCCCTCCATATTACCATAAGCTAACGTCAGAGCTGGAGCTAACGGGCACTAAAATATAATCTACCAACATTTTAAAAATCTTAGTTTAGTGAAGAACAAATTAATTTCTGTTTTTAAACAATTTGCACAAAAATTCCTTATTTTTTTGCGCCAATAACTGATGAAACATTCCCTGAGTGGAACAGACTTCATTGATCAGCTTCTCAGTCGTCCTCGTGTTTGTCTGCAGCCGTTAAAGTGATCAGAGGCAGCGAACAGAGTCCTCAAAGGCAAAACCACTGCGGCGTAAAACACCAGTAAATGTTCGCTCGTCTCGTTTAGCCAAATCTAAATGTGGAGCCAAAGCTAACCTGCACTATTACCCCAAACCAGGGAGCAATCAGACCCTGGCCAGCTCCGCCAGACAGGGGTATTTTTAGAAGCCTCATCAACACAGATGATTACCAGCAATACAAAAGAGAGTGTGTGTGTGTGTGTGTGTGTGTGTGTGTGTGTGTGTGTGTGTGTGTGTGTGTGTGTGTGTGTGTGATGGTGCAAACCACAGGGGGGCGACTCTGAGGTTGTAACTGGGGAGGAACTGGGTTGGTTTATTTCTGGAGCATGTGTTGCTCCGGTCCGGGGACCAACAGCTGAGCATGTGCCAGTGCAAGGGCAAGTCACGCCGTCCGACCGTCCCTCCGTCTGTCCGACCGACCAGATGCAGGTTTCTGATAATCAACATCGGCGCTGACCTTCAGCCTGTGTGTGTGTGTGTGTGTGTGTGTGTGTGTGTGTGTGTGTGTGTGTGTCTCTGTACTCTCACTGCACTGAGTCCTCCACTCTGTCATTGTGTGATTGGCTCAAGTTATTACCAAAGCAAATTGGGTTAGCTAACCACAGTCCTCTTCATCATCTGAGCAGCCAGATGGGGGAGGGGAAGCACATGAAGAAGAAGAAGAAGAAGTTTCCATCTAACTAGCTCGAGACCGGCGACCGGCGTGTAAATCAACATGTAGAGGTCTGCGGGGAGCCAAATGACAGGGAGCTCATGAGGATCCGCCTAAAGGGGGGGTTTTGTGGTCGGCTTTGACTAACTGACTTTATCATTTCAACACAAATATCTCACATATCCTGATGTTTGCTGTTAGGATTTGACTCACTTGTGGTTTTAAACATCAGAAACTCCAGTGCAAAGTTTTCCCTTTTATCATTTGTAGCTGCTTATAAATTAAATCGTACCGAGCGTTTGGATTAAATTACAGTTGTTTACACAGACGGAGCCGAGCTGGCAGCTTCTACCCGACCGCACGAATGTCGGGACACAAGCAGAGACGCTGATTCATTCAGGGGGGAGAGGAGCCGTGGCCGAGTGCCTCCCTCTGGAGGACGGGGGAGATGCGGCAGGAAGGACAAGGGTACAAAGAGACACAAAAGAGGGCGTAACACAGATAAAGAGACGTTACATGAAATAAAACACCTGAAAACAGAAGTAAAATGATTAAAGAGAGGCGGAAAATGAAACACAAACAAACACAAAACACCAAAAACCCTAAAAAAGAGATTCAATTAAAGAGGCAAAACCATAAAAGAAACAGAAAAAAGATGTAAATCAGGATGTGAACCAACTAAAGAGAAGTAAAGAGACAGAATAAGGCCCCAAAAAACAACTGAAAACAGATAGAAAGACATAAAACTAAAAATAAACATAAAGCAGCAACAAGACGCTAAACTGAATAAAAACTGACTAAAGAGGAGAGAAAACTAAAAAAGAAACACAAAAAGAGTAAAGAAACCTAAAACCACAGAGGCAAAAGCACAAAAAGACCCAAAGTGACTAAAGAGCTGCAAAAAGAAAAGAAAACAGACGTAAAATAAATAAAGAGACGAAAACCCAACAAAAGACATACGATTAAAGAGGTAAAACAAAAAAAAGAGGACAAACTACAAAACAAACACAAAACAGACCAAACAGAGACATAAAACTACCACAGAAAAGAGTTCTCGATGGTGTACTTTAAATCTTGGATTTTTTGAATGGAGTTTGGTGGAGTGCAGTAAACATCATCAATAAAAAGTTTGTTGGCAAACAGATTTATTTAGTATAAAATAAATAACACATTCAGACAATCACATGTAAAAACCAGCTAAAGAAGAATATAGAGGCAGAATCAGTAAAACACGTGTTTGGATCACGTGACACAAAGCGAACATCAGATCTGGAGAACAAACTTTGTGAATCACCCTAATGTGAACAGTTCTACCGTCTGTGTTATCTCAGACAGTCCGGTCCTTCTGTGTCACGAGTCCAGTACGAACTATAAGGCCCATAAGTGAGTCCAGTCCACGTCAGACCCTCGTTCACCTCCTTTCATACCTTCATTCACGCACCGACAGACGCTCGGTCACTCAGCTTCCTGCCGTGTGGGCGACCGGTCCGACCCAGCGGTCCTCATCAGGAGTCTCCGGTCATGATGGAGAGAAACTCCTCCTGATTTACTGGAAGAGGAGAAAAAAAAGTTCAGTCGCAGTAACTTTATATATTTATGCTCATTTATAATATATTAGAACACCTCACAGTACATTTTATGATGTTAGAAATAAGTGTTGTTACTTAGGAGGACTGCACACATTTGTTCAAGATGATTCTCTGTCTCCTCCTAGAGGCCAGCAGGGGGCACAACACCCAACACACCAGACTCCATTCACAAAAACAGGAATTTTACCGTGCACAACAACAGGAGTTGTTGGTCTACTGATGCCTCAATCTGTTAGTTTATTTGTGTTGTTGTGTGATTGTGGTGTTTTAAAGGTTTAGGTTGGAAGCAACACAGTGTTTGTACAACACACAATAACACAAACAAACTTACAAATTGTGGCAGCAGCAGACCAGTAGCTCCTGTGTGCTGTGAGGTAAAATCCCTGTTTTAGTGAATGTAGTCTGGTGTGTGTGCTGTTTGTGGTTAAACCAAAAGGATCTTCCAGGTATCTCTCTGTAGGGATCCTTTCCATAATGCTGTCAGAGCTGAGCTGTGCAGCAAGTGTGACCGTTAGCTTTGTTACCGTGATGTTAAAGCCATGAAACAGACGCTTTAAATCAGATTATTGAAGACGATTTAACACAATAACAGACAGATTATCATGATTTTCAGCATCCTGCTTATGTTATTCCAATAAAAATGTCCATCTTTATTGTTGTTACCTGAGTAAAGGTAGCTGAGGTTTGTGTCTGGACAGTCACTTATCGTTATGTTAGTTTAAAAGGAGGAGAATTTATTGTAAAATATCAAATTCACCAGGTTCCAAACTGTTAAATACTGTAAAATAAAACTTCTCAGCTGTGAAGTGTTTTAGTTTCGGTGTTTCTTTCATTAAAACATCCAAAAGCAGCACGAACGTCTGATGTTTTCTACTATTTGACGGGTCAGAACTGGATGGACGGACAACTTACTTTCACCGTCTCCGTCGGCGTCAAACTCGTCGATCATGCTGCGCAGCTCCTCGTCGCTGATGTTCTCCCCGAGCTCTCGAGCGACCCGCCTCAGGTTCCTCAGGCTGATCTTTCCGGACTCGTCGTCGTCGAACAGCTTGAAGGCCTTCAGGATCTCCTCCTTCGGGTCTCGCTCCAGGATGCGGTCGGTCACTGTGGCGGAAGAGGAGGGACGTTAATCCTCGGTGCGCCACATTTAGTCTTAATAATCTCTCTCCCTCTCTCTGAACTCACCAACTTCATTGAAATCCTCAAACGTTATTTTGCCGTTTCCTTCTCTGTCGTAGTCTTTAAGGATCTTCAAAACATCCACTTTCTTCACTTCAAAGCCGAGGGCACGCATCGCCACCTGAGTGACATACAGGATAAATAAAAAGGTTTTATCATCATTTATCAAGTGTTTTCATGTACGTCTCCTGTCCTGGTTTTGATGTCAACCAGACTCCATTGAAAAAAACAGTAATTTTAGTTTACAGAACACAGGAGCTGCTGCCTCAGTCTGTTAGTCTGTTTGTGTTACTGTGTGACTTTGGTGATTTAAAGGGTTTGTTCAGATGAAAACAATAACAGATGGAGGCAGCAGTAGAGCAGCAACTCCTGTGTTGAACCATCAACAAAACAATGAAACATTTTCCTCAATGTGTGCATTTCTCACCTTCAGCTCGTGGTAATCAATTTCTTTATCTTTGTCGGTGTCAAACAACTCGAAGGCTTCTTTGATTTCATGTTTCTGATCCTCGGTGAGCTCCCTCCTCTTCTTGCGCTTCGTTTTGTCCGCCGTCAGCTCAGTTCTGGGAAGACAGACGCTGCCGTTAAACCAAACTCTGTGACCAAATCAGCTGTTTTTAGCTTAACGGCCACTGCCAGCATTTCTACTATAGTTTAGCACGTAAATTAGACGTGACAGGTGTAGTCGGGTCCACCTGTCAGTGTTTGGTCAACACTTTGTCTTTTCCATGTACGTTAATCTGACCTGATACTGTGGAGGTACCATAAGGACAAGATTGGCTGATTGATTGATTGATAATTATTGTAAACATGAAAGTTTTCATCACTTTAATGTTGCAGCTGGTAACGAAGGAGCTACTTTAATGAGTGTTTATGCTGCTCAGTGCATTAATGTGTTATATCACACCAGCATTTATTAGTTACTATTCTTGTTTCGGTTTAATAATCTGAATTTGCAAAGTATCTAAAGCTGTCAAGTAGATGTTGGGAGGGAAAAGCACAATATTTGCTTCCAAAATGAGGATAAAAGTGGAAAAAACCAAGTTAAGTAATGATAATACAGTTGTAGTCTTTTACCTGCAGACTTACCTGTGAGGAAGGTGCCACTAATATCTCAGCTGTAGTATTGATTAACGTGTTGACACATTAATTAGGAAACTCTACATTCATAATAATTAAAGTATCCCAATAATAAAGTGTTAACATTTCACTTTTAACAGCATTTAACGTTACATCGCGGCGTGGTAGATGGATAAAAATAACCCCCAGTGTCCACTAAAGTGCTTTTAGTGTAAGTAAACTAGTTAATCGTGGTTTTTCAGACAGTTTAGTCATTAAACACTGATGCTAACAGCCAAACATGCTAACGCTAGCTAACGTGAATGAGCTAGCTTAGCGTTAGCTTCGCTTCTATGCGTTTCGCTGCGTTAACACGAGCCGCAGCGAAGAGATTCTCGCTAGCAGGTGAGACAGACTGGTTTACCTGAGAGACAGACTGGTTTACCTGAGAGACAGGCTCATGGTGGCTGGATTTTAAGGTCTCAAAACTGAACGTTGCTGTCTCTAAACACGCAAATATCACCGCAACACAACACAACAACAAATCCGTCTCGCCGCGCTCACACCGAGGATTCCTATTGGTCGCTTGGTCACCAGGCAGCAGCGAACTGGTCCCTGATTGGTTTACGACTTCTTCTTCTTTGGTGGTTTGACTGCTACTATCCGGAAGTAGTTCGCTCTTACAGGCTCCAGTTTGTCCTGTTAAATTAAAAAGGTGTTTCATTATTTATTTATTTATTTGTTTATTCATGTGTAACAGATGGAAAATGTGCACACAAAGACAGGCATTAAATATTAAAAGTGAATAACAGAATTAATTCAACAGTGGTGGAAATTATACAACAACATATTGAATTTTAAATTAAATTAAATTATATGTTCACTGCATCTAACAAGCTTATTTTCTACAGTCATTAGATTGTTTTGCCCTCTTTTCATTCAAGTAATAATTAAAACCTCCTCTTTTCCATTTCCTCACATAACGGCTGCTTTACTTTGGACTTAATGTAAATGTTTTCCCTGAGGACACCAGCAGAGGCTGTCCTCTCTGTGCCAGCTCAGCTCATGACCAACTGTGTGACTTTCCTCTGAAACAAGGCTGAGAGTTTACTGACATCTGCTGGCTGATGTTTAGTACTAAGACTAAACTAAATGGACCTCTAGACTCAGCTCTTGTTACCACACTGCAGTCATGTTATTGGCTTGTTTTCTGTAGGCCGACACTCTGCTGTGGCTGTTTATTAAGGCTGATGACTTAACTCGACTATTAACTTGAAGTGCGTCCACTATAAGTGCTTGTTTGATCCACTGACAGGCTCAGAGTGTTATTCTAAGTGTGTGACAGCATCATGGAAAGGATCCCTACAGAGAGAGACCTGGAAGATCCTTTTGGTTTAACCACAAACAGCACACACACCAGACTACATTCACTAAAACAGGGATTTAACCTCACAGAAAACAGGAGCTGCTGGTCTAAATCGGTTATTTGTTTTGTGTTATTGTATGTTACACTAATATTGTGTTGGCTCTGAACTAACACCAAAGTCACAATAACACAAACAAACTAACCAATCAAAGCAGCGGTAGACCAGCAACTCCTGTGTTCTGTGAGGTAAAATTGCTGTTTTTGTAAATGGAGTCTGGTGACTTTAATGAGACCAAAAATACAGCTGTTTGTGATTAAACTAAAAGGATCTTACAGGTCTATCTCTGTAGGGATCCTTTCCATAATAATCACAAGCAGCCGTTATTAGCACTCTCATCAAATCCACCAGACTCCATTCAGAAAAACAGTAATTCTACCTCACAGAGCACAGAAGTTGCTGATAAGTTTGTTTATGTTATTATGTGGCTTTTGTGTTTTAAACAGTTAGTTTTAATCCAACACAATATCTGCGTATATCACAATAACAAAAAACAACTGTCCAATTAAGGCAGCAATAGACCAGCAACTCCAGAGTTCTGTGAGGTAAAATTATTATTTTTCTCAATGGAGTCTGGTGGCTTTGAAGAGAAGCGATACACTGGTTGCTTCTGGTTAAAAATACTGAAGTTACCCTCTAAGACTTAAACAATTATGATATATTAATATGTTTGGAGGACAAAAGCCCCCTCTAATCCGAAGAACTTTCATGCCAACTGTTGAGGCCAATCGGCTGTTATGAATAAGGGAGTTAAAATAACTTGTGCACAGTCACAAAAGACCAACCAGCAGCACACAGACACACAGAGAACAGAGTGTTTCTGGTCCGACTGCACTCACCACCACCAGCCTCCTGTGGAACAACACACAGAGGCCTGTTGTGCTGCAGGTATGGGCCTCAGCAGAGGGAGGCAGACGGGGGAGACAGAGGGGGAGACTCCTTTCTAAGATATAAACAATATATATATATTCCCCTTATTATTTAGAATATTCTAACTGCTTTACTTTGCATCAGACAGTCTTTTCAGATAAGCAATTAGATCTGCTTACGCTCTCTTCAAACCCACCAGACTCCATTGAAGAAAACATTTTACCTAACAAAACATAGTAGTTGCTTGTTTAACACAGCCTCCATTGGTTAGTTTGGTCGTACTGATTGTGTACATTTGGTCTTTTAGGACATCAGTTTGGATCCAAACTAACTAGTTAAAACACCAAAGTCAGAGTAACTGGACCAGCAACTCCCATTTTTCTGGGAAGTAAAATTAGTGTTTTTGTCAATGGAGTTTGGTGGCTTTGAAGAAAGCAATAAAACGGCTTCAGTTCTCTGTCAAAAAGAGTCGTCTGACAGCGATGTGACAAAGAGGAAATATTCTGAACATAACATACACTTAAAATGATGCTGATTTGTTAAATACGTGGATTTTGACTTTAGGGTGTATTTGTTGAAGACGTTTGTGTTTCTTCCAGTTATCTATCGATAAGTCCCCAGTAGCCGACTGGAAGAAAGACAAGCCCCAATCTCCAAAGACTCCCTGTTGACCCACAACATCCTTTTCACCACTATCATGGCTTTCCCACAGAGTGTTCTCACAATATTTTTACCACCTTACCTTGCATTCAGACTGGGAACTGAGGCCGTAATATCCATCAATGCTCTGTTCATAGCTACCAGACTCCATTGACAAAAACATTAATTTTGCCGCACAGAACATGGGAGTTGCTGGTTTACAACCGCCTCGGTTGATTAGTTTGAATGTTTTTATTGTGTGACTTTGGTCTTTTGAAATGTTAATTTGGATCCAAACCAACTAGTTAAAACAAGAAAGTCAGAGCAACTGGACCAGCAACTCTCTTTCTTCTGCAAGTTAAAATTACCGTTTTTGTGAATGGAGTTTGGTGGCTTTGAAGAGAGCGATGAAACAGCTTCAGTCTCTCAGAAAAAGGCTGTAAAGTCATGTCTCTTCAAATCCACCAGACTCTATTCACAAAAACAGTAATTCTACTTCACAGAGCACTGAAGTTGCTGGTAAGTTTGTTTATGTTATTAAGTGGCTTTTGTCTTTTAAACAGTTAGGTTGGATCCAACACAATAATTGTGTATATCACAATAACAAAAACCAACTGTCCAATTGAGGCAGCAATAGACCAGCAACTCCAGAGTTCTGTGAAAACTTCTGCAAGTTAAAATGATCGTTTTTGTCAATGGAGTTTGGTGGCTTTGAAGAGAAGTGATAACACAGCTTCAGTCTCTCAGAAAAAGGGATGTAAAGAAGTGCAAATATTCTAAATAAAGAGTAAAAGGTTTAGGGTGGCTGAAATTCACTGTCCTGCTGCCCCCGTCCACAGCGGTACATTGCTTGTAATATTTTTGGATTTATCACAACTGTCCTGAGTATGACTGTTTTCAGGACTTTCCTCCAATCACTGTAACGACTGGAAGACAGACAAGCCCCAATCTTCAAAGGCTCTCTTCCCCTGTTGACCCACGACATCCTTTTCACCACTATCATGGATTTCCCACAGAGCGCTCTCGCCGGCGGTGACAGTCCAGGGTGCCGCCGGGTCTCTGCTTATCTCAGAGCGAGTCTCCTGTTTCACATGTGTGTGCTGAGATAGAGGCCGTGGGCAGAAAGAGCTGCACCTCGTCCCAGGTCTTCCTCACTTCCTCTCCCTCTGTGATGCAAGATCAGTGCACAAAGAACTAAGTTACGTGGTCGATCTGCTGGTGCACGCTTTCTCTCCAATATCAACTGCAAAAAGTTCACTGAAGGTGCTAATATAACACTATATATATTTACATACATTTGATACTAAATGTATGCAAGTATAATCAGAAAATGTAGTTAAAGTAAAAGTAGTGGAGCAGAAAAGTGTCTTCAGTGACTACTGGATTATATATTCTATCATTAGATTAAATCCACCCCTAACGTCAGTGATTCTTCAGGAGCTGCTCCCCACACCAGACTCCATTGACAAAAGTACTAATTTTACCTCACAGAGCTCAGGAGCTGCTGCTCTACTGCTGCCTCGATTGGTTAGCTTGTTCATGTTATTATGTGGCTTTGGTGTTTTAATGGGTTAGTTTGGATCCAACACAATATCTGTGTAACTCCAAATAACACAAACAAACTATCCAATAGAGGCAGCAATAGACCAGCAACTCCAGTCTTCTGTGAGGTAAAATTATTATTTTTCTCAATGGAGTCTGGTGGCTTCAAGGAGAAGCGACATAATAGCTACTTCTGGTTAAGAATACTGTTACTGTATGTATATGTTGGACTCAAACTCACCCTTGAAGACACCAAAGTCACACGAATTCAGTCACACCCAGCTCTGTTCAACCGGAGGCTTTAGTAGACTTGAGGGAGATCACCATCCTCTGCTGGGTGGGACTGAGTGCTTTAAAACATGTGGAATAACAGCTGATAAGTTTGTCAACACTGTCATTTTTCAAGTGCATCGTCCAGGATTCACAAATGAGTTGGGAGTGCTGCATTTTTCACCACATTGTACATTCACTATGGGACTGTGCTTAAACACACAGGTCTTTCTCTGTAGGGATCCTTTCCATAATGATGTCACACACCAGACTCCATTGAAAAAAAGAATCATTTTACCTCATGGACCAGAGGAGCTGCTGGTCTACCACTGCCTCGATTTGTAAAGTTTGTTTGTGTTATTGTGTGACTTTGGTGTTTTAAAGGATTCATTTGGATGTGACCTAAAATCCCTGTTTTAGTGAATGTAGTCTGGTGTGTGTGCTGTTTGTGGTTAAACCAAAAGGATCTTCCAGGTCTCTCTCTGTAGGGATCCTTTCCATGATGCTGTCACACACTTAGAATAACACTCTGAGCCTGTCAGTGGATCAAACAAGCTCTTTTAGTGGACCTACTGTGATCAGGTGCAGTTGTCCCAAAGGATCACGTTGCAGCCATTGCAGCCCGTTTGGTGTCTGCTGGCTGAGGTGATCTACTGGACCAGTTCCAACACTTTTACTACCTACCAGTCACTCAGACACCAGGATGTGGACAGATATAGATACAGACTCTCTGCTGCTCTCAGACAGAGCTTGTGCTTGAACTCGGCCCTTGTTGCTGAGCCACCAGACTCCATTGACAAAAACAGTCATTTTAGCTCGCAGAACACAGGAGCTGTTGGTCTGCTGCTGACAGGATCTGTCCAGGATCTGTCCAGGATCTGGAGCACCGACTGCGAGCCCGGTCTCATGTGAGGTCCTGAAGTGACCAGCGGACTCTCTGCTGCTGCCCCGTGTGTGACCCCCCCCCCCCCCTCCCAGGCCTGTCAGACCACTCAGACGAAGGGGAACCTTGAACTCGGCTCTGGTTGCTGCCGTAATGACCGTAGCGTATTTACCTTATCCAGGATCAGCCGGCTGCACAGAGGCGGCCTTTTCTGGAGGCCACATGTGAGCGTGCCGCCCTGTGTCGGCGTGCTGGGGGGGTGGGGTCAGAGGGTGGGGGGCCTGGTCTCAGAAAGCAGCTTCTGTTTGGACTCTGACAGGGTTTGATTCAGTCCCCCCAGAAAAAGGGCCACTGAGGGTCCTGATGAGGAGGTGATCTGATTGTTGAGCTGCTTGTTTTTCATTCAAAACGTTTGAGCTTTTTTAAGGTTTAAGTCATTTTCAGCTACAAATGAGTCTTTTTCTGAAAACGATGACGAAAACGTGTTGCTTCCAAAGAAACTTTTATCCAGACGGCAGCTAATTTAGGATATTTAATCTCAATTTAATACCATTTTATACAAACTGTGATTTATAGTTTTTATTATAATCAGCTGGAGTTAAACAGCATTTTGTCTAATCAATCATTTATTGCTTCAGTTCTTGTAAATACATTTTCATGAACCTGATGAGCGTTTTTTTATTCACAACCGAGGTTTTGAATAAATAAAATTATAATGATGATATTAAAGTTTTCACCGTGACTCTGTGGAGTCATTTGTAGCCGAGGAGGAGTTCATGTTCTGGGGTTCACTCTGTAAAAGTGTCCGGCTAACGCTGAAATCAGGTTTGACTTTAAAGATTTGTTGCTATGACAACAGCTCCAGATTAAATTTAATCCGAATCAGTTGAGGCCATGTGGGGAGAGCAGGACCCACGATGGTTACTCTGCCTGAAAGAGTAAAAACATGACGTGTAAACAATTAACTCAGCATGAATTGTGAATGCGCTTCACTACGAGTCCTTTACTTTGGCGGGGTGTGGGGCTGCAGCATGTTAAAGTCTCACTGTTCGGCGTGTGTGTGTGTTTGTGTCGTTAAAACCAAATTCCCCTGAACCCCACCCTGAGCCGGCACAAAGACCCCCTGTCCACACTACTGCACACAACTACAGACGCAGCACTTGGTTTTACTGCTTTGAATGAGACGGTGTTCAATAAAAGGCTTTTAGGAAACAACAGCTAATGAGAAACACACACTGCACACACAGGACGACCTGTGCTTTAAACCTGGGTCCTCTTTGACATGTTTGGGTCACGTTTCAGGGCAAAAGTAGTCAAAGTGGGTCCACTAAAAGAGCTTGTTTGATCCACTGACAGGCTCAGAGTGTTATTCTAAGTGTGTGACAGCATCATGGAAAGGATCCCTACAGAGAGAGACCTGGAAGATCCTTTTGGTTTAACCACAAACAGCACACACACCAGACTCCATTCACTAAAACAGGGATTTTAGCTCACAGGACTCAGGAGCTGCTGCTCTGCTGCTGCCTCTACAGGCTGGTTTGTGATTATATTATTGTGAGTTACACCAATATTTTATTGTATCCAAACTATCTCCTTAAAACACAAAAGTCACACAATAACACAAACTAACTAAATGATCCACGCAGCAACTCCTGAGTTCTGTAACGGTAAAATTGCTGTTTTTGTGAGTGGAGTCTGGTGTGTTTGAAGAGAGCGATGTAACGACTGCTTCTTACAGGTCTCTCTCTGTAGGAATCCTTTGGAAAGATCCTTTCCTGTTTCACAACGAGAAAATACATCAGTGCACAGTGAACTGGAGCTCGCCAAAGGCCTGATTGTTGGTTAATGGCACACATTTGGAAGTCAAAGTTTAACCTGATCAGTAATACGGTAGCTCATGTGGATTTACTTCCCTGTTGTTGGGTGTGATCAGGCCTTAAGGTTTGGGAACACCAGTGACTAAAAACTAAAAACTAAAAATGACACAGACGAAGCCGACGTGTAGTGTGAGCTGTGTTTCATCTCTATACTAAATAAGCACATTTCCACAAACCGGAGCCTGTTGCCTTTCAAATGAGTCCTCAGACACTCACTTTGGCCTCACAGTTCTTCTGTTACAAGCATCTTTATTCAACTATACCAATGATGAAATGTAAAAATGGGGATTCTTTTTACAGGGGGGTTAAAAAACGGACAGCAGGGACTTTGATGCTGTTTCTTCCTTTGCTTGTAAATCCAGTATTCGCTGCTCTGGTGGCTGAAGGTCTGATGTTCGGTCCAGTCAGCGCTCACTCAGCTCCGCCTCCATCACATGACAACAGTTTATTCCGACTGAAACTCATTAAGTTCCCGACAAGATTTACTCTGTGAGACAAACCTCTTGCTGACAGCCTGATTGCTGACCTTTTCAACTCTTTATTACTTTAACCTTCTGCTGTAAAGCTCACTGACCGCAACAATGGTGCCGTTAATGGTGCACTTTTAGCAGAATGAGCGGGAGCGGAGCGCAGGGCTCGTTTGGCTTTACGGCCCAGAAACCTGAGTCCTGCAAATTCTCCACAACTTGGAGGAATAAATCTTCTATATTAAGTGTGTTTTTCTTCCGTCTGTTGAGACTCACTGAGAGAAAACTTGATGAGGCCAATCATGATGTAAAACCACTGTTGGTGTAAGTATCCAGATCCGAGTGGCTGCAACGTAATCCTTCTTAACAAATCCACTAAAAGTGCTTGTTTGATCCACTGACAGGCTCAGAGTGTTATTCTAAGTGTCTGACAGCAGTATGGAAAAGATCCCTACAGAGAGAGACCTGGAAGATCCTTTTGGTTTAACCACAAACAGCCGTTACATTGTTCTCTTCACACACACCAGACTCCATTCACAAAAATCGGAATTTTACCTCACAGAGCTCAAGAGTTGCTAGTCTTACTAATTTACTCTCTTTGTGCTATAATGTGTTACAGAAATATTGTGTTGGCTCTGAATTCACCCTTCAAAAACACCACAGTCACACAATAACCCAAAGAAACTAACAAATCGAGGCAGCAGTAGACCAGCAAGTCACATGTTCTATGAGCTAAAATTACTATTTTTGTCAATGGAGTCTGGTGTGTTTTAAGAGAGCGACATAACGGCTGTTTGTGGTGAACTGAAAAGGATCTTCAGGAGGTTCATCTCTGTAGGGATCCTTTGGAAAGTCACTCTCCTGTTTCACAAAGAGACAATCGAAGCTTCATCGTCGAACATCAGTGTTACACGTTTCCAAAGGCCTGATGGACTCTGTCAGAACAACCTGCTGTTGGCTAATGGCACAAAGTTAATACTCGTCCACTATATTCGATTTATTTCACCAGAAACAGCCAGTAAATCGCTCTCTTCAAAGCCACCAGACTCCATTGACGAAAACAGCAATTTTACTTTGCTGTCCACAGGAGTCACTGGTTGATCAGTTCATTTGTTTGTGTTATTGTGTGACTTTGGAGTTCTTAAATGGTTAGTTTAGATCCAACACAACACTTGTGTAACACTCAATAGTGCAGCAAACTCACAGATTGAGACCAGCAACTCTTTTTGTTCCGTGAGGTAAAATTACTGTTTTTCTCAATGGAGTCTGGTGGCTTTGAAGACAGCAATTTACTGGCTGTTTGCGGTTAAACAAAAAGGAGGCCTGTTACAAATCCATTGCACAACACTGATTACACAAGATTACAGCCAACATATTAATGTGGATGCTTTGCTTCATCTGTACCGTTAAGTCCTTTATGAAATGTTTTCGTTGCGTGGCCAATAAGTCAGAGAAGCTGTGAGAGTAAACTGTTTGACATCTGGCTCAGTGCCCATCCAGCCTTTAATCGTCCTCTGAGTCCCTGAAATAACAGATGTGATAGCGTAAAAGACTCAAGATGTAGATGTAGTGTGAGGAAAAATGTCATAAATCAGATGCTGAAGAGGCAGTAAGACGGATGGAGGGAGGGGGGGTGATAATGGGAGTGTAATTAATTCTCGGGTGAATATGTTGTGAAACAGCATGTGGTTAGTCTGAGCGGGGACCAGCCCAACACCAGGACCTGTTCCTCATTACTCTGAAGGGTCCGGCCTCTCTCTCCTGCGCACTAGTCTCCACTTCTGAGTTATTGATTTCTTTGTTTATGTGATTCTCTGCGTTCCCGATCGTCTGAGTCAGTTTAGGTGTGTCTCACTGAACTCTGCTGGTCACTGGTAACTGAGGAGGGGGGCAACAATAAGAGTTATCCTCTTCAGAGGACAAAGTGCCCTCTAGGGTGGCCCCCCAGTGGAGAAAACACTAATGTGGGTGCCCCCCCAGTGGAGAAAACACTAATGTGGGTGCCCCCCCAGTGGAGAAACTTCTACTTCTCACTTTATAACCAACTTTATAGTGTTTTATAGAACTTTAGTTGTCTTACAGTGCTCTTGTTTATCCTCTATCCTCTGTGGCTGATCCCCACAGACCCCAGTGTTTAATGTGGCGCCATCTCATGTGGAAATGTGACAGTAAAGATCCTTGAGTGACTTTCTAGTGGAGAAAACATGATGGAGTGGGTGCTTTGCAGTGGAGAAAACCCAAAGAAGTAGATGCCCTTGTGGTGGAGGAATCACGGTGAAGTAGGAGCTCTTTAATTGGAGAAAATGTGATGAAATTGGTGCCATTTGATTGGAGAAATCATGTTGGAGTGAGTGACTCTCCAGCGGAGAAATCATGGCGCTGTGGCTGGAGAGAACAAGACAAAATGGAGGGTTTGTAGGTGAGAGAATACGTTGAAGTAGGAGAAAACATGAAAACCTTCCAGTGGAGAAAATGTAATGATATTGGTGCCATTTGATTGGAGGAATCATGGCGCTGTGGATGGAGAGAACAAGACAAAGAGGATGCTGTGAAGTGGAGAAAATCAAAAGGAGAAATCATGGTTAAGTCCCATCCAGGGTTCCTTTCCGATGGAGAAATCATCAAACAGGATGAATCCCCCTCTAAGATGTCCTTCCTGCCCGTCTGGTGGAGAAAACATGTTGTTTTGCCCTTTGAGTGACTGTAACTGATGAAGAGCCTCTGAGTCTGAGTCTCACTCTGACAACTCTAATCTTAACCAGCGTTTGTTCCTGTTTCTCCATTTTTATGACAGGAAACAAACTCATTTTTCACCTTTTAGACATAAAATTCAACACAAGAGTAAAAGATGCGGCACAAACTTTCTTCTTTTGAAGGTAAAGAGCGTGTTTGCTGTAAGCCCAGTGTGGACCAGGAGGGAGGGCAGCAGTCAGAGGGAGCAGCTCTCCAAATCAAATATTGAGCAACACGGGCTGGATGCCTCCTCAGGGTGGAAACAACCCAGACGGTTTAATTTCACCCACTTAGAGTCACTTTCCCACTTCGGACCAACAGATCCGGACACAAACCGGCACGTTTCACCGGTTTGCGTAAAAACAAAGACTCACCTGCGTGCGTCAGGGCGCGTGCTGCAGCTCCTCAGCGTGTTTCCGCTGGTTGGAGCCGACAGGAGGAGGCTGTCCTGTCCTCCTGTCTGTCCTCCTGTCTGTCATCCTGTCTGTCCTCCTGACCCACCTCCACCAGCCTCATCTCTCTGCACAGCTTCAGTCCGCCGCAGGAGTCCAGGCAGCGCACCGAGCAGAGGTAGGACACTTCTACTACTTCTGATGGGGATTTTAAAGACTTTCAGGCTCTTTTCCCCTTTTTGATTTACTGGTGAATCATTTTATGGCACAAAGAGAAAACATTTAAGAGCTCTCTCGCTCTTAAATCAGTGTTTGGCCGCTTTCTTCCCCACAGTAAACACATTTAATCATCTTGTCGGGCTGATTAGCTGCTGTGTTCAGATGACTGAGACTTTAATGAGAACAACAAGGAACAACTTAGTGAACTGCGTTTGATGCAAAGTCAGCAGGAAAAGATGTGGAAACACTTTAAAAGTAGAAAATAACATAATTTATCATGACCATAACCAGCTGCACCATCATAACCTTACTTGTTTATGTGTAGATCATTTAAAAAGGTTGTTTTCACACAGAATTAGGAGGAAAAATGTGAGTTTTTGCATAAAAGTATCTGCTGATGGAGTTATTTTGGATCCAGAATGACAAAACTGCTTTAAACAAATGTGAATTAAAGCATTTTGTCACTAAGAGTTTGTTATTATCTGCTGATTTTGAACCTAAATGAGTTTCCAGTTGACTCACAGGATGGACTTTAACTGACGGAGTAAACTGAGTGATGACGTCTGAATTAACTGACTTTATCTGCTAGAGATGTTCTGTGATGTGAGAGTGCAGCATCCAGGACTTCAGACAGACCTGCTGCTGGAGATGTGCCACAAAGACAGAAGTACTTGTACTCTTGTACTTTATAGGAGTATTACCACAGTATCACCTCAGTATTACCTCAGTATCACTTCAGTATTACCTCAGTATCACCTCAGTATTACCTCAGTATTACCTCATCGGCTTTCATTTGGCTCAGTGAAATAAATGTATGAGATAAATTAGAGTAAAATGTCTTTACTATATCTGCCAGCGTTTACAGATACTGTGAGCTGCAGAAACTGAATTTTACAGTATTGAAGTGTGTGTGTGTGTGTTTTGGCGGTGTGTCTGACCTCGGCGCTGTCACGAGTGTGTGTGTGTGTGTGTGTGTGATATCTTCCTGCAGAGGGAGGGTGGAGGTGTTTCACATGTCCGACATCCTGTGACGAGCTGATAGAAACAGTGACTTCTTCCTCTGTGACGTCATAAACGTCCATGTTTGAGCTTAATACTCTGATACAGTATAAAACAGTCCGTACAGCAGCACCACACTGTGGAGGCGGCCATTTTGCATCTGTTATTTTTAAGACTTTACGTATATTTTAGTGCTTAAACTTGCTTGAATGCAGGAATTATACCTGTGGCTGAGTATTTTTATAGTATTTGTACATGTTGATGTTTTTCAAGGCGTCGGTGAGAGTGAAGCTTTTGTGTTGCTGAAGGCAGAAATATATGAATATATAGCAGAAAAACACCTGAAGACATTTGTGTTGTTTTCCTCGTCTGCTGAAAAGTCAAAGGAAACAAAGCTAACATTAGCTAGCTAGCTCACAATGTATAAATATTCCTCCATATTAGCCACAGCGTCTGTAACGGGGCCGGTTGTTGCTCCTCACTTCAAAACAGAATCGGCGCAGCATTTAGCTAGCTAGCTAACAACAGCGCTAATCAGAAACAAATCAACAGAATCATGCTAACAACAGTGAATGTCGCTATAAATATAAAGTGTGTTTAAAGCTAGTTTGTAGCTTGCTAATTGCTGCAGTGCTTCTGGGGTCATTCATGTCGTTTTGAAGTCAAGTGATTGTTTCTCTTTTTTTTGTTTTCCACGTCTGCTAAAGTAAACAAAGCTAACATTAACTTGCTAGCTTAATATACATGTTTCTCAATATTAGCCACAGTGTCTGCAAAAGGACAAATGACCTCAGAACCGGAGCAGCATTTAGCAAGCTAGCTAGCTAGCAACATTGCTAAACGGAGATAGATCATCAGAATCATGCTAACAGCAATTCATGTCACTATAAATATGAGGCGTGGATGAAGTTTGCTAATCACTGCACTGATTCTGAGGTAATTTATGCAGTTTTTAATGAAGTTGCTGATCTTTTTGTCAACAAAAAATGCAGTGATTTGCTCCTCGTGTCCTCGAGTCTGGACTGCGCTAAGTTGTCGCACAATTAACTATAAAACCACAACTTCCTGTTTATAGACATTTTTGTTGTTGTTTGTACGGATCAAACAGTTTTGGTAACTTCTGACGGAGCCATGCTAGCTCTCTCCATCTGCTTCTTCTCTCTATGCTACGCTAAGCTAACCAGCAGCTAGCTGTAGCTTCATATTTAACGTACACTCAAGAAATGTCGAACTATTCCTTTAGTTGTTTATATCGACATTTTCTGATTTGATTTATTGGCCCGTTGCATCAGCTCCATGTGAAACCGCCTCCACAAACCGAGGTCTCGCTCGCTTTCCCCACCGATCGGCTCGTCAGCTGTCAGCGCCGTCGATCACATGTCGGAGTCGTCATAGTTGTGGTCGACCACGCTGAGGACGGCTGATTTAGAGCCCAACAACATGGACTCTCAGCCCAACAACCCCTCTCTGTGTGCTGGCTTAGACTTGGCGGCTCCACCCTGACCCCCACCCAACACACACACACACACACACACACACACACACACACACACACACACACACACATGGGCTGTGGCCTGTATGTCAACCCCCCAAATGAAAAGGGGTGTGTATTCTCTGCAGTCACTCACACACACACACACACACACACACACATGCAGTCAGCTTCAATTTGTGTGAATTGCAGGAAACAACAGGTTAAATGAACGCTAGTGTGTGTGTGTGTGTGTGTGTGTGTGTGTGTGTGTGTGTTTAGATGTTAATTAAGACTTCTCTTCATTTGCCTGATGAATAGGAGTTTGTGTTTGCCGTCTACTGGCTGCAGCTTTTAAAGGAAATGTTCCCCTTAAATAGTCCGTGAGTGTTTTTCAGCGCTGTTTGTGCAGCAAACACCTTCTTCAAGACACGTTTTCTGAACTTTGCCCCCCTTTTTTTTCCTTTTTAGCAGAAATATAAACAGAGCGAAAACATTTATTCAAGGTGAAAACATCAACAGACTTTGTTTCCTGCTCAAACAAGTGAAATTGAGATGAGCTTTGAAATATAAACAGCTGTTTGGAGCTGGGTGAAGACACACGGCCCACGTGACTATGGGGAAGGCATCTAGTTATTAAAGCTGGGCCATATCTGCACATATTTTAGTGTCTAAATGTCTTCAATCGTCCACTAAAAGAGCTTGTTTGATCCACTGACAGGCTCAGAGTGTTATTCTAAGTGTGTGACAGCATCATGGAAAGGATCCCTACAGAGAGAGACCTGGAAGATCCTTTTGGTTTAACCACAAACAGCACACACACCAGACTACATTCACTAAAACAGGGATTTGTGTGACCTGAACTAACCCTTTAACACACCAAAGTCGCACAATAACACAAACAAACTCACCAATCGAGGCAGCTGTAGATCAGCAACTCCTGTGTTCTGCCAGGTAAAATCACTGTTTTTGTGAATGGAGTCTGGTGGCGTTGAAACAAGCGATATAACGTATGTTTCTGGCTGAACAAAAATGATAAATAGAAAAAATTGAGTCGTCCTTCAACACCTGCTGATGGTGCTCATTAGTGAAGAAGGTATTCACATCTAATGACATGTTATATCATAAGATCTTTTGTGTTTAACTGCAGCTGTTGCAGCACTCACCTCGGAGCCACCAGACTCCATTGAGAAAAACAGTAATTTTACCTGTCAGAAAACAGGAGCTGCTCGTCTACTGCTGCCTCGATTGGTCAGACTGCTTCAGGCAGCAGTTGACTGGTAATTCCTTCATTCTGCCTGGTAAAATCACTGCTTTTCTCAATGGAGTCTGGTGGGTCAGGTGTAACTGGAACTATTTCTTGACAAACAGCTGTGTATCCATCCGCCTACTACTTCTGCACAGCTGCTTTTGGTTAGTTAAGTTTCTGTACAGATTAAAGGTTTGATTATGTTGCTAAGCAAAGTTAATCACCTGCACAGCATCTTTTATATGAAATATTCCTAATTTTTCCTTTTTCATGAACTCACATGCCACTCAAGCCAGAAGAAGAGGACATGGGATTCTCACAGCGTTAACCTGTTTAATATCATCCCTAACTCTCGGCTATGACCAGCGCTGAACTCTGACCTTTGGCTTCTCACCCCCGGCACCTTCAGAGGGGGTTAAAGACGAGATAAAACCCCTCATATACGTCCGTCTCCTTCTCAAAAACACAGAGGCATGCTGGGAAGAGGAGCTAGATTAACTTTTAACGGTATGGCTCTCCTCAGGGTCAAGGCAGCGGCTCAGTGGGAGAGAAAGTGTCGTAAATTAGGGGGAGGATGGGGTGAGGAGAGAGGAGAGAGGTGAGAGGTGGGAGGAGGGTGAAGGGAGGGACAGGAGCTTCACCGGCCTGATTTATTCTCTGGTTCATACAGTTGGAGCCAATAAATATAATTAATAAAAGTTACTTTTACTGAAATTACTGCAGCAAAGTAACACACACATGAAACACTGGATCTCAGATGTAAAACACCAATTTTACGTCCATGAACACACCTAGAAATCAGAGTACAACAGACGCTCCTTATAACTGCAGAACTTGCCTGAGAATCGTGACATTTTTAATTTTCTTTCGGTGTCAAACTCATCCACTGATCGCTGTCAGTACGTCCATCGCTGCACTGCAACAAGGAACCGCTAGTCAATTATTCGGCACTATTTAAAGCCGTTTTCAACCAAGTCGTGGAGCTAATGTTAGCTTAATTAGCTAGCTAGCAGCAGTAAATTAGATGTGCCAATTTCACTTTGAATTAAACTGTAAGAAACAGAAACCCCAAATCAACCAGCACTGAAATATTTAAAGGACAAATAAAGTATTTCTAATCAGGAGCTGCTAACAGCTTATTCGGCACTTTTCATGGCATCAGTTTGCCAAAATGTGAACAAAAACAGGGTGCAAAGGAGAATAATGTTACCAGAACCTGCACACAGCTGAGAAAATAGATCCTGTAAGAAACTATAATGACTATAATGACTTAATATCTCAGAATAATGACTTAATATCTCAGAATAATGACTTAATATCTCAGAATAATGACTTAATATCTCAGAATAATGATTTAATATTTCAGAATAATGACTTAATATCTCAAAAAAAAGATAAACTTCCTCAAAGTATTCCCTCAGTACCTAAAAACAACCTGCTGCTGAATATTTGGGGAAAAGGAAGAACCGTTTGGACTTTTCCCATGAAGTTTGTGTGACTGAGCGTTGCCGTAGCGTGCGGCGTGCTGAGGTCACAGGGACGATGTTCAGGAAGCTGCATCCTTCAGACGCAGCGTCCTGATTGGACGTTAGAGCCTTTGAGCCACCGGCCACCAAACCTGCCCTCACAGGCCCACTGTGCTCCACACTGAGGACTCTTTGTAGCCGCGGGGGTGTGACGGTGACGGTGACGTGCCGGCGGGCAATGGACTGGATTGAACCCGCCACTATAACCACAGAGGAAAACGTTCTGTACGGCGAGGAAACTGACTGAGCTATTTGTGAGCACCGAAGGGTGTGTGTTCGGTAAATACCCCACCCATGGCTTCCTACCCCACCCACAAACACAAATACACAGAGTACGAGCTGTCACGAGCGGCGGCGTCCGTGCGTTTGGCGAGGTCGACTTTTCCAGAGCAGGTCGTCTCACAGCTGCTGAGACCTGTTACATCAGGCTGCTCTGGGACAGAGGAGCTGAATATAGCAGCTACAGGTGGAGATACCTGCACACACACACACACACACACACACACACACACACACACACACACACACACACACACACACACACAGGAGACCAGGTTCACTACAGCAGCACAAATGTTGGATGGAGACGACGTTTCTGAGCTATTTCGAGGGCGGCTTTAGTGGAAGAATGACGTAATTTTTGCTATTTTTAAAGCAGAACTCTGGTATTTTTAAACCTGAGTCCTATTTTTACACATCCCGGTGTCTGAATGACTGGTGGGTAGTAAAAGTGTTGGAACTGGTCCAGTAGATCACCTCAGCCAGCAGCCACCAAACGGGCTGCAATGGAATTATGGAAAGGATCCCTACAGAGAGAGACCCAGAAGATCCTTTTGGTTTAACCACAAACAGCACACACACCAGACTACATTCACTAAAACAGGGATTTTAGCTCACAGAGTTGCTGATCTAGTTTGTTGGTGTAACAGTGTGACTATGGTATTTAAAGGGTTAAATCACATCCAAATGAATCCTTTAAAACACCGAAGTCACACAATAACACAAACAAATTTAACAAATTGTGGCAGCAGTAGACCAGCAACATCTGCCTTCTGCGATGTAAAATCCCTGTTTTAGTGAATGTAGTCTGGTGTGTGTGCTGTTTGTGGTTAAACCAAAAGGATCTTCCAGGTCTCTCTCTGTAGGGATCCTTTCCATGATGCTGTCGCACACTTAGAATAACACTCTGAGCCTGTCAGTGGATCAAACAAGCTCTATTAGTGGACCTACTGTGATCAGGTTGCCCCAAAGGATCATGCTGCAATAATTATTTAGACTCCAGCGTTCTCCTTTAACGTTTTACGCTGTCAGACTTTAATTTAAACGTGACTTCTATGGCCTGAGGAAACGTGTTGATTGTTTGAATCTCTGCAGTGACGCTGGAGGTGACCTCTTATCTGTGTAACGGCGTCAGCTGAGCGTCCTGCAATGTTCTCCAGAGCTCTGAGCAACAGCGGCCCTGCTGGAGGGAAGACTCCACAGAGATAGCAGCACATTAAAGACTCCGCCACCGTCTCTCCTGCTATTTACGCCATCACACTGTGCAGCCAACCAGAACAGCCTGATTCAGCTCCGTCAGCCTGAATAAGAACGAGGAAACTCAGCATCTAGTCTTCTGTCTTTGCTTCTTTTGACTTTTTATGTAATCATGTCGCGACAAAATTAGCAACAACCTCAACATTTGAATCCACTGCCAGTCAAACCAGATCCAGCAAAGTAGCAAGGTTTGTGCTAAGCTAGTAGCAGCTAAAGTGTCCTGGAGGAAAAATGACAATAATAATAATACTAATAACAAGTTCATTTGTATAGCATCTTTAAAAACAAACAGACAAAGTAAATAAAGACGAAGAAGAAAAAGACAAAACCAGTAGAGAGAGAGGGCGGGGGAGGAGGTAAAAGGCATTTAAAACATTTAAGAACGCAAATATAGATAAATACAAATGAAAGAAGAAAAGCAATAATAAAAAAACGATCAAATAAAACGATAAAAACCAATACAGAGTAAAAATAGAAGGGTGACTTCACAAAACGTGAGTGACACAAACTGATGGAGGCACCAGACTCCATTCACAAAAACAGGAATTTTACCTCACAGAACACAGGAGCTGCTGGTCTGCTGCTGCCTCCATCAGTTAGTTTGTTTGTGTTACTGTGTGTTACACAAATACTTTCTTGGATCCAAACTAAAGCCAGTTTAGACTCTAAAGTCACACAATAACACAAACTAACAAACCGATTGAGGCAGCAGCAGACCAGCAGCTCCTGTGTTCTGTGAGCTAAAATCACTGTTTTTGTGAATGGAGTCTGGTGTGTGTGCAGAGAGACACTCTGAGCCTGTCAGTGGCTAAAACAAGCACTTTTAGTGGACCTACTGTGATCAGGTGCAGTTGTCCCAAAGGATCACATCTACTGGACCAGTTCCAACACTTTTGTTTTTGTGTTGATGCACTCTCTCTCATGTTGTGGATCAGGTCTAACTGTCCTGGGATCCCTTTCAGATCTGTTAAATCTGTTAAATGACACCTTTACTGCTCTCGTCCTCTCACTGTAACATAACTCCTTGAGCTCTTCGGTCTCTAACCGTCCCCCCGGGTCTCTGTCAGACTTTGAGGCTTTCGTCGTTTCACAGCTCGTTTATTTCTCCTGCTGAAGGAGGTTTTGCGAGGATCAAGCCTGCGTTCGCTCTGTCGTAAACATCAGTGGACAAACAGGCTCAAAGCAGCAGGACGCCGCCGCCGTTTCTGGAGAGACACGTGAAACTCCTCAAGTATCAGTGTCAAAGATTAACCCCACTTAAAACAACAATAAAACCAAAACAGCACAAGACAAAAAAAGGTCCATCTCTATATAAAATAGTTTGTAGATGATAGAAGAAACTATTTCTATAAAATACAAGTTATTATTATTATTTATGATGAAATTGTCTCGATTTGGTCCTTTTGAGCAACACGTTGACTCTTATTTCTAATAAATCGATGCTGAAATGAGAAGTTTGTGTGCAGAAATGGACTTTTTTCTTTGTTTTGGGGGGTTTTGATTCCCTGAGAGTCACAGCAAAGTGGTGTGTGTGTGTGTGTGTGTCGCCATCCACTCAGTTTAAGAAATAATGTTATTGTGTCCTCCTAAGGGTGTGTCTTCCAGAGGAGGTGTTGGTGGTCCGCTCATTGGGAAATATCTGCTGGTTCCTCGTCTCTGCACTTGAATACTTGCTTTGTTATTTGTCCGCGCTGAGTGAAACAAGGAGCTGCACTGAGCGGTCAGCTCGGCCAACGGCTGCGTCATGTGGCTGCAGCCTGGTTTCTTTGTGGGCGCCAGATGTTGTGATTCAAGCACGTGTGAAACGGAGGATGTGTTGCAACTGAACCTGCAGTCAGCAGTCGGGTCTGAGGGTGAAAACAAGTTGTCAGTGAGAGATCTGAGAGCCTCGGACAGACGCGGTCAGGCTGTCAAAGAGGCTGCAAGCAAGTGCATACACTCACGACAAATGGTGGGACAAAATCTGCCAAACCCCATAAGAAATTTAGAGCAAATTATAGAAGTATTTCACTGCTAGAAAGATAAAACAAGGCTGTCTATACAGTAGAAAGGTGCAAGGATTTGGATGTTTGGGTTATTTTGGACCCAACACAATATTTTTATGACACACAGTAACACAACAAACTAACTGACTGAGGCAGCCGTAAACCAGCAGCTCCTGTGTTCTGCAGGGGTAAAATTACAGTTTTTGTCAATGGAGTCTGGTGGCATTTCAGAGCTGTTTCTGGTTACTGGCTGAGATTGTTATTCTAAGTGTGTGACAGCATTAAGGAAAGGATCCCTACAGAGAGAGACCTGGAAGATTCTTTTGGTTTAACCACCACAAACAGCCATTATATCGCTCTCTGCACACACACCAAACTCCATTGAAAATAACATTGTTTTTACCTTGCAGAACATAAGAGTTGCTGGTCTACTGCTGCCTCAATCAGTTAGTTTATTTGTGTTATTCTGTGTTATACAAATACTGTGTTGGATCCAAACTAACCCAAAGTCACACAATGACACAAACTAACTAAACAATCGAGGCAGCTGTAGGAGAGCAACACTTATGTCCTGTTCTCTAAAATCCCTGTTTTAGTGAATGTAGTCTGGTGTGTGTGCTGTTTGTGGTTAAACCAAAAGGATCTTCCAGGTCTCTCTCTGTAGGGATCCTTTCCATGATGCTGTCACACACTTAGAATAACACTCTGAGCCTGTCAGTGGATCAAACAAGCTCTTTTAGTGGACCTACTGTGATCAGGTGCAGTTGCGGACCAATTCACTTTTTGACACTTTTTGTACCTATCAGCCATTTAGACACCAGAATACGTGAAATTAGGATTAAAAATACTAGAAACACAAGGATTATTGAGGTTTTAAAGCTCTTATCACACTGATCTCTACATCAGAGGTTTGTGCTGGTGGACTCGTGTT
Source organism: Pempheris klunzingeri (assembly GCF_042242105.1). Taxonomy (NCBI): domain Eukaryota; kingdom Metazoa; phylum Chordata; class Actinopteri; order Acropomatiformes; family Pempheridae; genus Pempheris; species Pempheris klunzingeri. Next base: position 21,596,893 of record NC_092030.1, read on the forward strand.
GTGCTGCAGGTACAGGTGCAGGTTTACACATTATGACTAACAGCCAGAGGAGCAGGTGTGCCTCTTCACTGGAACAGCTGATCCATTTTCAAAGGAAGACTGACTGATTCACAAACACTTGTTCCCCTAAGAGGATTTCCAAGCAGCACGATGGCGTCTTCGACATGAATGAACACCTTGTAGATGCAGTGAAAAAGAAAGAGGTGCAGCTGTGCGGTTGGACAATCATCAGGTCCTGCATGAAGAAATGTAGCTGTTTGAGTGTTTTGGGTGTTTTCATGTGTGGGTAAATACATCTTGAATTAATCTTCTCAGTTTACACCTCTTAATGCCAAACAGGCTGCAACGTAATCCTTTGGGGCAACTGCACCTGATCAAAGTAGGTCCACCAGACTCCATTCACAAAAACACTCATTTTACCTCACAGTAGACAGGTGTTGCTGGTCTACTGCTGCCTTGATCCGTTAGTTTGTTTGTGTTATTGTAAGTTACACAAATATTTTATTGGATTGAAATTAACTCAAAGTCACATAATAATACAAACAAACTAACTGATCAAGGCTGTGGTTGACCAGCAGTGCCTTTGTTCTATGAGTTAAAATTACTGTTTTTGTCAATGGAGTCTGGTGACAACGTAATATTATCTGGTTCCAAAACTTTTTATACCTTAGACAAACAGAGTCCAGGCTTAAAAATACTGGGATTACCCTTTAATGTGCTTAGGGGTATTTTGCAGAATATGATCGGGCCATTTAGATGTCTGAACTTGCTTAAAGTGTTTTACATTTGTAGAAGAGGTGAAAGTTCGTGTAAACACAGCTCTAATGGACTCCATTACTGTGCCGAACGGCTGTTCTCCTGTGAATAGAAACCGCAGAGGCCAAATAAAAGAGAATAACCAAACAAGGAATGGAAACTCTTAAGTGTGCTCACCAGGCGGACGTCTGTGTGATGGTTTGTTCTCTTCTCGAACACTTCAGAGTATTTACATTTTTGGGGATCTGACTTTGTTGTCTGGCTCTACTCTGTGACATACGTATACTGGATCCAGCCTGGTGAAACAAATGTGGATCCTCAGAAACCAGATGAAGCCACCAGCTGTTCATGTTACTCCTGCCAAAAAATTGACACGATAGTTTTGAGTTTTGCCCGAAATCTGTTGATCTTATGAGCATATTCATAGTTATTCTGGTGTAGCTTTGGGTTTAAAATGCATATAAAATCTTGATGTAACCTTAGATGCATAAATATCCCAAGTTTAAAGGATAAATTAACCCTATTTCTACATTTTTGGGGTGGTTGAAGTGACTAAACAGCCATTATATCGCTCTCTGCACACACACCAGACTACATTCACTAAAACAGGAATTTTAGCTCACAGAACACGAAACTTCTTGTTAGTTTAGATCCAAGTTCAGGTCAGTTCAGGTTGTGACTAAAGGGTTAATTCAGATCCATATTAACCCTTTAAAACACTTAACTCATAAAACAACACAAACAAACTAACCAATCGAGGCAGCAGCAGACCAGCAACCCTCTGTGTTCTGCGAATTAAAATGACTGTTTTTGTCAATGGAGTCTGGTGGCTTTGAGGAGGGCGATATCACGGCTGTTTGTGGTTGAACAAAAGAGTTATCCTTTAACACCCGCTGATGGTGCTAATCATTGAACAAGGTTTCCTTATATAATGATTTAAGATCCTTTTTGTTTAACCACAAACAGCTGTCATATCTCACACCAGACTCCATTGACAAAAACAGTCATTTTACCTTGCAGAATATATAAGTCGCAGATCTACTCTGTTTGTGTGACTGTGTGACTTTGGAGTTTTAAACTGTTATTTTGGATCTAAACTAATTCCTCAAAATGCCAAAGTCACACAATAACACAAACACACCCACTGATCGAGGCAGCAGAAGACTAGCAGCTGCTGTCTACTGTCAGGTAAAATTACTGATTTTGTCAATTCAGTCTGGTGGCTTTGCAGAAAGCGGCGCATCAGCTGTTTCTGGATGTTCTTTTTTGTACCTGCCGCCAAAAAATATGTAAAAACAGGGCCCAGGTTTAAAAATACTGGAGTTATCCTCCTCCTAAATATATAAAACATAAGGTTGGGAGGCCGTTGTGTGATTTCTGTCAGCTGATGTAATTTGTGAATTTCCAAAATAACTGTGGTGAAGAAAGAAATAATAGAGTGACATGCAATTTTCATCATAGAGGTTTTTTTTCTCTCTTCATTTTCATGATTAGCTGCCAAAGTCATACAGGTACACACACACACACACACACACACACACACACACACACAGTGCTGACCTTGCAAAATCAACCTCCCTCAGCTCAGTGCTGGCGTGTGTGACTGTGTGTGTTCTTGTGTTGGCCTGTTCCTGTTGAATCAGGGACCGGGAGGAGTCCCACGTGTCTCTGAGGGACAAAAGATTTCTTCAGATCCAGCTGCAATAAATCTGTTTCTTCACCCATCAGTGGGTCTGACCTCATCCGAAGACAACGGCTCTTTGTAGTCACAACACAAACTGTGTGATTCGTCTTATTCCTGGAAATGTAATCCTAATTACTTTTACAGTTTTAGTTTTACAGTTTTATAAAAATCTGATGCAGGCAGGAGTCCTGGTACAGACACATTGTACTGCTGTGGACGGGGGCAGCAGGAAAACAATCTGAGTACTGCTTCCACTACCGTTAAACTGAATTAAATAAAAGACATATGTAATCCAGCCGAAGCTTAAAAATAAAATGTGACACATAAATTAAGTTGAGAACGTGTTTCTGGGGACTGCAGGCCAAACTTCATTGGGCAAACCCTGAATTTAGTGTTTTCTCTCCCTCACGTGTTGAACTCGTCGGACGTACTGTATGTCCTTCTGCTGAGCTGTGAGAGGAACCATCAACATGCTGTCTGACACACACACACACACACACACACACACACACACACACACACCTGGCCTGTGAAGACTTTGGCCTTGTTTACCCTCCACACAGATGGATGCTGAGGAATGCCGTTACTTTGGAAGACACGTTTACTAACTGCTGTGTTTGTGAGGCCTTTTCCCATTTATGTCCACATCCTGGTGTCTGAATGACCGGTTGGTACTAAAAGTGTTGGAACTGGTCCAGTAGATCACCTCAGCCACCAAACTGACAGGCTCAGAGTGTTATTCTAAGTGTGTGACAGCATCATGGAAAGGATCCCTACAGAGAGAGACCTGGAAGATCCTTTTGGTTTAACCACAAACAGCACACACACCAGACTACATTCACTAAAACAGGGATTTTACCTCACAGAACACAAAACTTCTTGTTAGTTTAGATCCAAGTTCAGGTTAGTTCAGGTTGTGACTAAAGGGTTAATTCAGATCCATATTAACCCTTTAAAACACCAAAGTTACACAATAACACAAATAAACTAATCAACCGAGGCAGCAGTAGACCAGCAGCTCCTGTGTTCAGTGAGCTAAAATTACTGTTTTTGTCAATGGAGTCTGGTGGTTTTGAAGAGAATGATACAGAGGCTGTTTGTGGTTAAACCAAAATGACAAATAGAGCTCAGGTTTAAAAAAACTGGAGTTATTCTTTAACACCTGCTGATGGAGCTAATCAATTAATGAGGTTTATATATTACTATTATATATTATTCCTCATCATTGATGGAAAAGCAGGATTTTACTGTTGGAGCTGCAGCTGATGATTATTTTCTCCATCGATCCATTGATAGTTTGTAAAAAATGGTGAAAATAGTGAGAAATGGCGTCACGATGAGTCAGAGGGCAAACTTTAGAAACTGTCAGATAGTTAAACTTATAACAGAACATCATGTTTTTAAACTTCTTCACATGTTTTGCATGTAAAATGTTAATGTCAGTGACTAAAGTCACCGTATGAATGTAGTGGAGTTAAAAGTGGAGTTTTTTTCTATGAGGTTTGGTGGAGTATTTGTATATTTGTACTTCGGCTCAGTACTTGGAGCTAATGGAGCCTGACACTCCGGCTCTCTGCATCATTTCTGCTGCTGCAGTCGTCTCGTCCTCCCTCCCTCTCTCCCTCTCTCCTTCCTCCCTCCTTCCTCCCCCCTCCCTCCCTCCCTGCTTCATCTGTTTTTTTTCCTGCTGTATCTCATCGTCTTCATCTCCTCTATTCTCATTTCACACATCAGCTGCTCTCCTCCAGTCCTGCAGAGAAAAGTCAGACTCCGAGTTTTTACCCTTTTTAAAAAGGACGAGTTACAGCCCCCCCCCCAACACACACACACACACACACTTACACACACACACACTCCATCCACCTACTTATCGCTGTAACCCCACCTTGTCCTGTCCCAGTGCACGTAATGACTATTTTCAGGCAGGGAGGGGTAATAAGGGACGTGTGTGTAACTGGCCCAGTGTGTGTGTGTGTGTGTGTGTGTGTGTGTGTGTGTGTGTGTGTGTGTGTGTGTGTGTGCTGCAGAGTTGTTCTGCTGACTGCAGGAGCTCCACCTGGCAGAGGGGGCCATGCAGTGCATCAGCAATTTGGGGTGGAGTGAATGAAGATAAGGGGGTGTGTGTGTGGGGGGGGGTAAGGATCAATCCAAATGACAACCCCCTCACACACACACACACACACACACACACACACACACACTCCCTGAAACAATACACTCAGTCTCAAAAGCAACACCCAGACTCTCTATGGAAGTCCAGAGCTGCCAAAATTAATATCAAATCATTTAAAGGCAGAGACGCACTGTTGGAGAAACTAGCAAGAGGTGCTAATACTCATGATTAAATACCCCCCTCCCTCCAAAGCCCCTCCCCCACCACACCTGAACGCTACCTGACTAATGTTACTGATGCGCCGGGTTCCTCGTTCGTTCTGTTCACAGCTGCTGACTGAAACTGTTTCCACCAAACTCGAAGTGCTAATGTTTGTGCTAACTGTGGCTAATGTTTGTGCTAACTGGGGCTTATGTTTGTGCTAACTGGGGCTAATGTTTGTGCTAACTGTGGCTAATGTTTGTGCTAACTGGGGCTTATGTTTGTGCTACCTGGGGCTAATGTTTGTGCTAACTGGGGCTTATGTTCGTGCTAACTGGGGCTAATGTTTGTGCTAACTGTGGCTAATGTTTGTGCTAACTGGGGCTTATGTTTGTGCTACCTGGGGCTAATGTTTGTGCTAACCTTCATAGTAAAGTGGAGCCTAAAGCTAGAATCAGTAACAGAAGCACGGATCAGGACAGCCAATCAGAGCGCAGATTTCCCCTCCAGGTTACATTCACTAAAGCGTCTCTGTGGGAAACCAGAGCTTTCTAGCAGACCAATTTTTAGCCTGTTTTCGTATTTGCAGTGATTTTGTACGTAACTGGCCTGCGGGAAAAATTAGCTTTGCATTTGGTGAAAACACACTTTTAGTTTTTTGCTATAGGACGTGATAAAGCAGCACTATTTTACATTTATGTTTATTATTTTGCATTTATTAATACAGTATTATTTCTGAAAAATGACATATTTTAATTTAATGTGTGATTTTTGTCAAACACTCTGTGGAGACAAAAGAAAAGTTGAATTTGAACTTGATTTGATTTAATATCGGCAGCTCTGGCCCTCCGTACACACACCCCTGAAAGTGGAGGTGAAGTAGTGACTCCCCGTCTGTTTGGGACGAGTGTGAAGAGGATGGGCTGCAGTGAGTGTGTGTGTGTGTGTGTGTGTGTGTGTGTGTGTGTGTGTGTGTGTGTGTGTGTGTGTGAATGAAGCCTGAGGACGGGTGGGGGGGGTGGTTAGTGGTTGTGGGGGGGTGACGCTGCACTGAGGCTCAGTCTGTGTCTGAAGTTGTGGACTGTCAGTGTCACCGGGACATGCTGCCGCCGCCTTGCTCTGCTGGATGACAGCGAACAATCACCGCACAGTACGTATGTGTGTGTGTGTGTGTGTGTGTGTGTGTGTGTGTGTGTGTGTGTGTGTGAGTGTGTGTGTGGTCCACCCTCTCTCAGGACGTCCAGGATCATTCTTTAGTTTTTGTATTCTGGCTCTTTGGGGTGAGGTTTCTTTTTGGTTTTTCTTAGCGTGTGTGTTTGTCTGTAGACGTGATCGGTGGCGAGGACGCCGATCACTCTGCACCCCCCCCACAGTGATTACAGAGCTCTGGGGGGGGGGGAGAAACAGCACTGCAGATAGAAACACAGCATCTGTAGAAACTCTGAGCTGAGCTGCAGGCAGAGAGCTTGTAAATGACCAACTTTAACTTCTCTATGTGCTGCAGCAGACCTGCAGGAAGCATCACGCTGCTGGTCATACGTGTGCTCATCTCTAACCCACCTGTGTGTGTGTGTGTGTCTCTGCAGTGATCACACCCCCAGTTTGGTGAGCGAAGATGATTCCCGTGCTGATCAGTGCTCTGATCTCACTCAGCGTAGCAGCCAGCAGCGACTTGGACGTTCTCTACCCTGAACTGGAGCACTCCAGAACCATCTATGTCACAGGTGAGTGTGTGTGCAGGTGAGTGTGTGTGTGTTGTCGTAGGGACCTGGGTGATGGAGCAGGCCGAGCAGCTCCAAGCACCAAGAGGAGCAAATGTCTGTTTTTGCATTCCCACTTTTTGATCAGACAACTTTTTAAACATTTTAGCAGGTTTGGATCAAAATCAGTTCGTATCATTTTGTAGGATGTGAATTATAAATGATGTTTTTTTTGTCCTCACTGAAGCTGTTTTCTCATATAAGCTCTGAAAAACTCCTGCTGAGGTCGTAGTTCAGCGTCTTTAAGTGTTTAACCGAAACAAAAACAGCTTTTATTTCACTAGAAATCACAGGAAGTCTCTGTGCCATCAGAGGGGCGTTCAGGTCCAGTCGGAAATAACAGCTTCAGCACTGAGGTCCAAACTAAACATCAGAGAACTACAAAACATACAACAACTAACTAACTAACTAACTATGTTACTGCTCCCTGAATATCTTTGAGCTCGGCTTTCAGCCACTGAGCATGAAGAAGTTTGACCTTCAGGGTTTCTGGTAGAAAAACTTCAGTCCCAAGTTGATGTAAAGAGGCGATAGTTTATTTTTACACACTAGGATCAGACACTGAAATGCACATGATGTTGAATCAGGTCTCAAATGTGTCCAGATGAGTGAAGCAGCTTTGCAGTTTGTCTTTATAAACTATGAAATATCTGCGTTACACATCACCTTTAATCTGCCTCACTGCTGAAACTGGAGCAGAACAATGAAACGCTGATATTTTATGCTGCAGAACAAACTGAGCAGCTTTATTGGTTTAGGAAATGTCATTTTCTGGTGTTAATTAGATAAAGAGTTTCCTCCCCGTGTCCATCACTCATCATGCAGCCCCACTTTTAACTGGAACTCGGCGTCCGTGTGTGTTTGCAGAGTTTTTAGAGGTTATTTCCTGTGTTTTCCCTCCCTGAGTTCAGCTCAGCAGACTCACTCTGCAGCAACATTCGCCTCCCGGTTTATCAGCTGCTGCGGCTCGGAGATAACGCTGCTATGTGGGGATTATTAGCTCACTGAGATAAGAGCTATCTCATCAGCGCTTAGATTTCTAACAGAGAGAGGAAAACACAGCGTAGGTTTTATAGTTTACCCAAGAAGGTAAGAAGTTTACGTGGCCTGCTGATAGGCTGTTTAAACACCGCCGATCAGTCAGTCAACGTATCAATAGCCCTGGTAGGAGTAAAGCCAGCTGTTAAACTTGTAATGATTTGCAGCGTTTTATTCTAATGATCCAAACAACATGTGAGCACCAGTTTAGAGCAGGCGTCCTCACAACTAGTCGTGTTTTCAGGGGGTTAAAACAGCCGATGTTTACGTAGGCGACCTCTAGTGGCCGCAAGTGAAAGATGAGTTACTTTAACACATGAAAGTGTAACTCAAGTCACAAACGGAACCAAAACCATCATCTCATTCACGTTTTGCTGCCCAAACTTAACGTACATCACATAACGTAACTTCAGTAACTAGCGGACTCATGCTAACCCATCAGAGCGTCCTAAACCTAACCAAGCTGCACTCGATTCGCCATGGTAACGTACATCACATACGAAAACATCCGTTGTTTTAGGAAGTCGACCTGCTGTGTTGATTCAGTGTGACAGAGTTCATTTAGTGATTATGATGCTTTAGTGGACGATTCATACTCGAGGAGTTGACCTTTGACCCCTGAGACGTCAGAAAGGTTAGTGAGAAGTTTGATTTGTTGTTTATGAGGCCTTGAGATGATGAAGGAAGCACCTCGTGGGCAACAACCGTTTGCTTCCTTGTGATAACGGGTCGATTATCTCGTTTTCTCCAGATAATTAACTTGTGATCTGGAGCCGCTCTCGGCTTCAGCGCTCAGGAACTGATGAAGCAGCTAAAATAAAGTGCAAACTCTCCCTTTAACACCTCGACTGTTCAGAAACATGGGATCAATACTCCGTCAGTCAGCCGGATCGGATGGACGGTGACGCAGCAGATGTTAATGTAATGTAATTGTGTATTATAACATTTTATTTATGTTCTTATTGAGACTTAAACACACACAGCTGCTGACTTTATCTACAGGACATCATTTAATGGCTCCACTACAGTTACCATTCATTTATGTCACCTTCAGGCGGCTGCAGCTCCGACAGTGTACCACTGAGTGCTAAAGGAATAATTCCACATTTTACCTGAGAGCTCCAGTATCGTGGAGGCTGCTCACCGCTACATGGACACCACACTGAGGGAACAATGTCAGTAGATCTGGATAAAATACAGAATTACTTATTAGTGTGCTGCAAAAACAGAAACATGAGACGATACTAAATCACATGAGGTCCTCTCGTAATACTACACCTGTGCAAACTGGGGTTTAGTTTTGTTAAACTTTAGAGACCTAGACGAGCTGTTTCCCCCGTCTTTCAGTGTTTATGCTAAGCTAGGCTCAGCCTCTTTTGCTTCTATAGCTGTTTGACTGTAGCTTTTAAGTTTAAAAACTAAAAACTTGCATAAAAGTCTAAAAACTTCAGATGTGCTTTGTCCACCATTTCTGCTATCGCCGCTGGTTGGTACCAAAAGCATTCTGGGATACGTGGCTGTCAGAAGTCCACACAAGTCACCACCCGATGCATCCTGGGTAAAACTCGACTTAATGCAGACTTTGAATTGGAGCAGTACTTCTGCTGCGAATGATGACGTTTCACAGTTTCACGAGAACAAGAACGCAGATACGTATGAGGTGTGCTGTTGTCTGTGCCGTTACCATGGAAACGTCAGATTCACGCTGTCGCTCTCGTACGGAAAGAAAAGCAGAAAGAAGTGTTTTTCTTTTTACCTTCTGAAGACCGAAAAGTTGATGCGACGGTCTTGACTGTGTTTCAGAGAACGGCCCTCGGCTCTCGGTGACGGCGGATCAATCGAAGGTCGTGTCGAGGCGAGGCGGAAACGCTACGCTGCCATGCAGGATCCACAGGGACCAATCGCTGGCGCCCAATCGGAAGATGAGGATCAAGTGGACCAAGCTGACCTCCGACTACCTGAAAGAGGTCACAGTTTATATATTATTCATCTACACCTGCTGCACCTGCTGATTTTAGCCGCTGGAGTCCAAAGCTAGTTAGCATGGAAGCTAACAACAGCAACAGGTCGACAGACTGTCTAGAAATGACTGTTAGCCTGTCGTTCTTGTTAGCTTACATGCTAACCAGCATTGAACTTAAAATAGAAACAGGAAATGACTCTTAAGTGGAGTGTTTCTTTGCTGTATCATCTTCATTTTAAGATAAGCTAAACTATGCTAAGCTAAGCTAAGCTAAGCTAAGATATTCCTTTATTGGAAGTGGAGACCACAGCATGTAGTGATTCATCTTTAGTTATAGAGGATCTTTGACCTGAATTTGCAAACGTACAATGGCAGCAAAAGATTGTTTTACAGTAGAAAACCCGGTGAAAACTGTGACACTGTGCTGAAATAACAGAACAGATCGGACATTAAACACATCCTGAGCATGTCTACTGGTGTTGCCATGGAGACACATGCATGGTACGGTGGCTCGTGACGACCAAACAGGACAATTATTCAACACAAAAATCAAATCAAAATGTTTGAACAGAGAAGTTATTTTAGAGGAACTTTGGTTTAAATGCAGAGGAGCAGAACGAGTGAGCGGCAGATCATTAAATTAGCAAAATAAAATGACAAGAAACACCCGAACAATCGATCAATAGCTGATATATTGGCCCAATCGCCACAACAGGCTGACCCTCCTTCCTCCCGCTCTAGGTGGACGTCTTTGTCGCCATGGATTACCACAAAAGGAGTTACGGCAGTTTCCACGGACGCGTCCACCTACAAGGCTCCTCCCCCGCGGACGCCTCGCTGGTCATCACAGAACTCACCCTGGAGGATTATGGGAAATATAAATGTGAAGTCATCGACGGGCTGGAGGATGGAACGGTGGTGGTGTCCCTCGACCTTGAAGGTATTCAGTGATAACTTTAAAATGGGAGCAAATTTTTTTATTTGTCCAAAAATAAAATGTCTGTTTAACTAAATTTAGCCCGGCGAGCAGAGACTGCTGGGGGGAAAGTCAGGAGTGTTTCTGCAAGCGTCGTGTACGTCGTTTTGTTTCAGAGCAGACGAGACGAGCTTTCATTCACTCATCAATAACTCTTTTATCTGGTCCCCACCTCTCCATGTAGGCATCGTCTTCCCCTACTTCCCCCGTCTGGGACGCTACAACCTCAACTTCTACGACGCCGAGCGGGCGTGCCGCGACCAGGATGCCATCGTGGCGTCCTTCGACCAGCTGTACGAGGCGTGGCAAGGAAAGCTGGACTGGTGTAACGCCGGCTGGCTGAGCGACGGCACCGTCCAGTACCCCATCAACACCCCCAGGGAGCCCTGCGGGGGCAAGAACACGGTGCCGGGCATCCGCAACTACGGCCTGAGGGACAAAGACAAGAACCAGTTCGACGTGTTCTGCTTCACCGCCCACTACAAAGGTGTGTGTGTGTGTGTGTGTGTGTTTACCTTCATTTAACCAGGTCGCTCCTAAACACAATAGTCCAATAAATCAGAGCAGGCTGGAGAATCTGACCCCTGAACAAAGAAAGTGAGTTCTCAGTGTTCAGAACCAGACTCCATTGACGAAAACAGTCATTTTATCCAGCAGGACACAGGAGTTGCCGGTCTGCTGCCGCCTGGATCTGTTAGTTTGTTTGTGTTTATTGTGTGTTACAGAAATATTCTGTAAGATCCAAACTTAACATTTAAAGCACCAAAATCACACAATAACACAAACAAACTAACTGGTGGAAGCAGCAATAGACCAGCAACTCCTGTGTTCTGTGAAGTAAAATTGCTGTTTTTATGAATGTAGTCTGGTGTGTTTGAAGAGAGCAATAAAACAGCTGTTATTGTCTCTGCCTCTGGAGGGATCCAGCTGTCTCTGCTGTCATCTTGATCCCTTTTGGCTCGAGGTTCAACGGCGCCAACCGAGATCTGGCTGCCACAGCGGCGACCTGCTAGAAGGCAAAATACGCTGCCTTTCAAACAAAGTTCCTGAAAGAGACATTTAATCAATAAATGATGATTCCCAGATAAACACTGCAGCCTTTACTTATCTTTGTGCTCACCTGCCCTCCTCTTCTTCTCCTCCCAGGTCGGTTCTACTACCTGATCCACCCCTCCAAGTTAACCTACGATGAGGCGGTCAGGGCGTGCCAGAAAGACGGCGCTCAAATCGCCAAGGTCGGCCAGATGTACGCCGCCTGGAAGCTGCTGGGCTACGACCGCTGCGACGCCGGCTGGTTGGCCGACGGCAGCGTCCGCTACCCCATCTCCCGCCCCCGCCGGCGCTGCAGTCCCACGGAGGCCGCCGTGAGGTTCAGCGGCTTCCCGGACAAAAAGCACAAGCTGTACGGCGTGTACTGCTTCAAGGGCCAAAACTGAGCCGCAAAACACACACTCTCACTCACACACACACACAACCTGCAAACACACATCAGCATGCACACACACACACACACACACACACGGTGGCTCACTAGTGAACACTAGTGGGGTGAAGAAGAGACACAGGAGGGATTTTTGGAACAAACACATTCAAACTGTGATGCTTTACTTGGTGGAGACCTTGAGAGAAGAGTCGTGTTGTTGCTTTGTGGGACCTGATGCTCTACGAGGGTAGTTTACACATATTTAAGGTCCATATTATTTAATGAGTGGCTTTGGAGGGGGGGGGGCAGGTGGACTGCAGCCGTACCGTCACGTGACGAGGAAGCGGGACGTCCGGCCTGAGAAGACGACTCGTGCTCGGACGGATACTTTGGGCACTTATCTTGTTTTGTTCAAGACCCGGAACAGCGACAGCAACAAAGCCACAAAACACAGCTGAGAACAGGCGACGAGAGCGAGATGCATCCCGCCACACTCGTCAGGAGGCGGGAGAAGAAGCCGAGCACAACTAAACCGACCTTTGCTGTCCATACTTAACAAGGTGCTACGACCGGTACTTTGTACTCCATCTTACCGTCCAGTATTTTACGTTTTTATACAAATGTGTTGGACCAAACATCAGCCTCATCACCTAAACGAGTAAGAGAGAGGAGAAAATAATCCAACTGTTAGCATTGTTTATGTTTTCTAAGTATGTAGAATATTATTATCTAGAAATGTATTTCTGTTTACGGCTATTTTTTGATATACTGTAGAAATATTTACATTATTATTTCCTGTCTTCTTTCGGCCAAACTATCCAAGTCTATGAAAACACACGACGTAGCAGTAACAACGGTGGGAAAAAAACCAAAACAATTCCACAATAGAACAGAAAATAAAAGATAAAGCAGGAGAGCAGCAGTAGAAGATGCCTGGCATGAATAAAAACAGTTCAGTACACAAAGGCGTCGACCTTTGTGGCTGCATCTCTGTTTGGCTTCATCTTAGACTTCAGAGCATGACTTCGCTTCTACGAGCAGATCTACTCACACTGCTATCTAACTAGCGCCTCCATAATATGAACACTGTAGTTTCTCATGGCGGCCGAGCAGAGCCACGTCCTGCTTGGTTTTGTTGCTGCCTTCGTCAGCTCGTGTGCAGGATGAGCTTAAAACACTGCTGCTAGGCAACACGGATGCCAAAAAACACCTTTGCTGTTGGAGTGTAGATGCCACCAACGCTAAGAAGTTAGCGAGCTAGCAAGTGGGTGACGTTAACGCAGGAAATGTGAGGCTGTTGGGACATAAAATTACTCTTTATACGGCTAAAATTAGAAATATATTCACCTCTGTGGTTTCTCGAGGGCGTCAACAACACGCTAACTAAGAGCTTCCAGAAAATTTCCACTTCTGTAGTCGTGAATACCAGAAGAAGGAAATACAGAAAACACGACAGCATCTGAAGGCAGCATGTAACTCCACTAATGTTTAATCTACGTTTGATTTAGTGGGTTCAGATCTTTAATGGTGTTTTATCGTGATCCTACCGACGTCGCCTGTCCGCCCAGACTGATAAAACTGTTGCCCGTGTCTGAACCAACATTTAAATCCAGTATTTCCACAGACCTAGTGGCCAGCCCAATGTGTGTGGAAATTTTGGATTTAAAAGTTTTTAAAAAACAGTTCGATTAATGTTGATTTCTTCATCAAAACCACGACGAAGCGTCTTTGTCGTTTTGTCTGTGACAGTAAAAAAGACGAGCTAGACGAGCAGAGCATCACAAGTTTCTTCAAATAGTAAAATCTAAAGAAAAGTTGCCTGAAAGGACATTTGTTAATGTTTTTAGTGCCGTTTTATCAGTTGTATTTCACACGGTAGCTCCTGAGTGATAAAACATCTACCTAAGCTACCGAAATTCAGAACTGAACTTGAAAAGCAGCTCATGCTAACACTAATGTTAATGCTAATGCTAATGAGGCTTGGGAGGTAAAAGTAGCAGATTCATGGACCAAATAATCCACAATCCCAAATGAGTTCAGGATTAACGTCGGCCGTCAAGCATCTAAATCTTCCTCTGAACTCCACTGAATGAATTTCGCTGTGTTGATGTCACCCGACATCTTAGCTGCTCGTCTAAAGCCGATATACAGTCTGCATCTCTCCCGCCATCGCCTCATATCAAAGATGGCGGCAGGCAGGAGAGCAACAGCTGTAACCATGGTGACCACATATCAGCTGTAGCCTCGCCGAATGCTCAGCAAATTTTTTTTGTCTTACGTAACGTAGCAGAAAAAGAAAGAAAAAGTAGAAATTCTTCCTTCTTATTTCTTTAAAGAGCTTTTATTCGCTTAAAAAACCAGAGTTTGTCTCTTTTGTATACATTTGGGACGTTTTCACTGTTGATGCGTTTTCAGCTTGCAAATTTGCATCTTTTGCATCTGTACGCAATCGCTCCACCTCTGTAATCCACTGAACACACAGTCGTAATTTCCCAGAGCCGTAAAGATTACAGATAAAAAAAATGAGGCTAACATTTCGCTGATGAAATCTAGACTGAAGTATCTTTAGTTTTTGTTAAATAACAATAGTCAAACGACCAAAATGTGACTAAAACGCGCAAATTTTTGTCAAAATCTGGTGCTAAAAGTAACATTTGACTTGACTGTGCGATCATAAAGATGCCTCTGGAGACGCCGTCCACTTCTGGATAACTTCAACAACAGCGTGTTTACTTGAGGGAACTCTCAGTGACTGGATGTGTACGTACGGCGTGCTGAGGTCACAAATGGGACGAGGCCAGGCCACGAGCGAGCATTGCTTTTCCTGGCAGCGACCGGCTCCCTGATTGCTATCTAAGCTCTGCACGACACGTCTCCGAGGCCCCGATCGCTCCCTGCATGGAGCCACTAAGGACCATGTACGGGTATCAGAGAGTAAACGGGGCAAACCTTCACGCCGTCCCAGCTGGCCAGGACGCCGGTTTAGGTCACTAACTTGGGCCTGGTGCAGCGTTAGCTTTACTTTGCTCCACCCGAACAATCAGGAGTCCTGCTTCACTTATCAACGACTGTATAATAGCTTTCTGTAATGATTAGCCAGAGACGCTGTGGGGAACGACATTTTATAAGAACAACAGCTGTGAAGTAAACACTTAGCGAAGAGTCTTCTGCAGAGTTGCAAAACTTAAAGATTTCTTCCTTTTAACTTGTGTTGTTTTCATTAATTGTAAACAGTTTGCAGATGATGTTTGAAGGGTTTGACATTTATGGAAGATCACGACTTGTTTCTAGTAAAATATTTGCATTTTACTTTTCTGTTGGTGTAAAAACTGAAGAAACAAAACACAAAGTGTTAAATCAGTGAAGCTTAGAGGTGCAGATTGACACCAAACTCATATCTGTGTGTTAAATATGAAGTTACAGCTAGCAGCAGTTAGCTTAGCTTAGCACAAAGACTGGAAACAGGGGGAAACAGCTAGCCTGGCTTTGCTAACGCTATCAAAGTCCACATACAAGAAGCATCTAAAGCTCACTCAGTTTACAGATTAATAAAACTGGATATAACATAATTAATGAGCGTTAGAGGTGCTGGTAGGCTAGCTGTTTCCCCCTGCTTCTAGCCTTTATGCTAAGCTAAGCTAAGCTAATCCCCTGGTGGCTGAAGCTGGGAGAGAGACGGGAGGTGTGGAGCTTCTCCTCTAACTCTCAAAGTGATGAAGTGAATCCCCCAAAATGTCAAACTGTTCCTGAAAAGACCCCAAATCTGTTGCCTTTTACTTTGTGTATCTGACCGAGCTGTTAATAACCGCAGGAAACTTTAGGGACCCAAAGACAAAAGGACAATAAAACAGTACATAAACCACGACTCTGCCTCCGTCTCTTTGCACCTATTACCCCAAACACACCATGACGACTGGAGATGGAAATACGGCCGTTTGGCGGAGGTTTGCCAGGTGTAGTTCCTGGGTAATGCAGTAATGTGGTGTTTCCAGAGGGAGGGGCGCCGAGGAACACCGAGGCCATTCATGGTGCTGCTGTCGGCCGTTCTGCAGCTGAAACGCAGCTCGTGTTGTCAAAGCATGACGCTGTTTTAGGAGCCGAGCGACGTCATGTTGGTTTTGTTTTTTCATGTCGATTCATGTTCTCACGCTGGAATAACACAGGTGTCAGGCCACCATTCATCTGTAATGTGTCTGAATGCAGGGAAGTAATGGAAATGAACTCATACGGTACATTTTTCTGTTCATATTAAACATTTTTCTTATTATGACTTATTGCCATAAAAAGATGCAAACCAGCAATTAACTGATTCTGTTAACTGTGATGTTTCTAAAGGGTCAGTTCAGCTCCAAAGTAATATTTGTGTAATACACAATAACACAAACACACTGAACGATTGATTGAGCTTTAGAGCAGCAACTCCTGTGTTATTGTTTTTGTCAATGGAGTCTGGTGGCTTTGAAGAGAGCGACGTAACCTACAGGATTCCTGAAAGATCCTTTTGGTTTAACCAGAAAATGTTGTATAAGAGCTGTTACAGTGCTTAATTCATAAAGGCACCAGACTCCATTAACAAAAACAGTCATTTTACCTCGCAGAACAAGGAGCTGCTGGTCTGCTGCTGCTTCGATTGGTTAGTTTATTTGTGTTATTGGGTGTTACAGGAATATTGTGTTGCATCCATACTAATCCTTTAAAATACCAAAGTCGCACAATAACAGATCGTGGCAGCAGTAGAGCAGCATCTCCTGAAGTAAAATTACTGTTTTTGTCAATGGAGTCTGGTGTCTTTGAAGGGAGTGATGCAACAGCAGCCACTTGACGTCACCCACTGGTTTGTTAACTGAAGCCTCTAGTTTGGCTTTATGGACGTTGCCATCTTGTTTTTTTTGGAGCCAGAACCCTCCTCTGATTGGTCAGTGAGCAGGTAGCCCCGCCCTAAAGCCCCCCCCCCCCCCCCCCCTTCCTGGTGTATCTTCCTCTAAATGGACCATCATTTACTAAATGAACATCCTGCTGTGCTGAAGAAGACTGTAAACAAACACTTCTTTACTCAGACTGTGGTCCAGGTCTGATAATACGTCCATGGTTCAAATGGAGACAGAGGTCAGAGGTCAGAGGTCAACCAGGCCAGGCAGGAAAAATCATTCATCTACTCTCTAATCAACATTTGCTGCCGTTTTAGGAAATCATTGAAGCTTTTAAAACATTAAAACACATATTTTTGAGCCGTTTTTTTTAATGCTGCACTTGGGGGCAGCAGAATAAACAATAAAAACCAGGATAAATTGACTTATTATCCACATTTTAACAAACAGCTGCCTGGATCCACACCCAGCAGTCCCAGAGCAGCACCATCATTAATTAAGATTCATGTTTGATGCATTTAAGTCCAATATTCTCTCTGTTTTTTCTCTTTTAGCTCTATTTTTGGTCTCCACCACTTCCTGGAGGAAATCTTTTAAGCTTTTAAATACTCCACTGTGTTCACCAGCTAACCCCTAACTAGCTAACTAGACGGCTGGTAAAGACCTTCTGAAGCTTTGGGCCTTTAAACGCAGCAGCACGGTGACATCTGCTGGTTTTTAGAAACCATGGCAGCCGTTCGACCCTGGAGCCGAACCACTGCAACGGGTCGCTGATAAACTGGAGCAAAAAGCTAATGCTAACGATTATTTCAATATACTCAGAAGTACTCAGATGTGGTACTTGAGTAGAAGTATTAATACCACCATTTTATTAAGTTCAGGAGTAAAACTACCATATCAGAATGATATATATGACATTATAATATTATTGGATATAATCTATGTACTGCTGGGTAGATTCATCTGTAATAATATTAAAATAAGTAGTAACTACATATTTTAGATAACTGTAGTAGAGTAGAAGTATAAACTAGAATGGAAATACATAAGTACCTCAAGATTGTACACACAGT
This sequence comes from Pempheris klunzingeri, assembly GCF_042242105.1. Classification (NCBI taxonomy): domain Eukaryota; kingdom Metazoa; phylum Chordata; class Actinopteri; order Acropomatiformes; family Pempheridae; genus Pempheris; species Pempheris klunzingeri. Next base: position 21,614,748 of record NC_092030.1, read on the forward strand.
ACTACAGTGTCATTTTTAGTGTTGTTATGATCAATAAATGCATATTATTGTGTAATATGCATCACTAAACAGGACGTTGTGTGACTTTGGTGTTTTAAAGAGTAACTTATGATCCAGGATGACACTGTAAAACACCAAAGTCACACAAAAAGATTTAAAAAACTAACAAATGGAGGCAGCAGCAGAGCAGCAGCTCCTGGTGATCTGCGAGATAAAATCACTAGTTTTTTCAATGGAGTCTGGTGTTTTTGAAGAGAGCGACATAAGGCACCAAACTCCATTGACAAAAGCAGTAATTTTACGTCACAGAACACAGGAGCTGCTGTTTGTACTGCAGTCTCCACCGTTGGTTTATTTGTGTTATTGTGTGTTACACACATATTGTGTTGGATCTGAACTAACCCTTTAAATCACCAAAGTCATCCAATAACACAAACACACTGACTAATGGAGGCAGCAGCAGACCAGCAGCTAAAGCTAAAATCCCTGTTTTAGTGAATGTAGTCTGGTGTGTGTGCTGTTTGTGGTTAAACCAAAAGGATCTTCCAGGTCAGTTGATCCAGGTCCCAGTCTGTAACTTCGACTTCAATTAAAATCATAATTTAGCTAAATTTATGTTTAGACAAAGTTAAGATTCAGCCGCTTGGGCTCAGATCACATTAAATATTTGTGAAGTTTAAGGCAACAACTAATGATTCTTTTCATTATTGATCTTCTCAATCTGAGATGATCTCTTCTGAAATCTGAACATTTTTCTACCTTCTAGTTTTACGTCTCAAGCAGGAACCAACGGACAGGAAGTCAGGAAGCACTGACAGACGCACTGAGGTTGTCGGTGACCTATCGTTTAACTAAAGTGGCTTAAAACAAAAGTACACAGAACAACACAGGCGGTGTTATAATAGTTCCTATTATTGCACACACAGCTGACGATGACAGTGAAACCAGGATGATGGACATTTTTACAGTAATGGAGAAAACAAAACACACTGATTACATAAAAATGAGCTCTTGTGCCACAGATACAGTGAACTCCCATTAACCACGTGCAGGAAAAACAATTAAAAAAATGCATATACACGGACGAACAATATATGAAAAGGAGGATGTGTGAAGATCGTGAAGAGGAGGAGAAGGTACGATGCATTAAAGTCACAGAAACAGTCTTGTGGAGGACGAAGGAGTCGTCTGAAAGTTGCACATTTTTCACATTTCCTTGTTCGTTGGATTAAAAACACAGATTCCAGATCTGCAGCATAAAGCGACCCAACACGGCGTTTTTAGGAAAAATGTTTAGGACGGTCAGGAGCGTCTCGGCGGAGAGTCGGTCGGGTTGATTTTTCGAGTCACAGCACGATTAAAAAAAACGTAAAAAACAAAAGAAAAGAAGCGAAAACAAAATGAAACGTGACGGCAGCGAGTACTACGTGATAAAAATCTGTAAACAGCAAAGTCGTCATTAACAGAATCGCTTCAGTTCCAATGACCTTTATTTAATATCACAGTCCATTCATAGTTTTAACGTATACAATAAGTTAAATTCATATGGCTTCATATAAAGTATCTATATTTTATATATATATTCAGAGAAATCCTATAATTAATCGCACACATCCAGAATCCTGCGTGTGCCGCTCTTTAAATCTCACCTGCTCCCTTTAAAAAAAAAAACACAAAACCTTTTCTCAGATAAACATTTTGTACAAAAATCTACACAGAAAATCAGTCGGAAAAAAAAAAAACAGGCGGCAACAAACCGGAAAAACCTGGAAATGTTTTATGATGATTTGAAGCGATGAATCCAATATCATTGTTCGTTATGTGCCGTATGGATCCTCTATTATCATTATTATTATTAATATTATTATTATTATTATTAAAGGTACCCGGTGGAGTTTAGAGGCTGTGGAGCAGAGTTTTATTCAGGGTTCCTGCATCGTAACACAAATTTGATTTAAGAGTTTTAAAATCAAATCAATCAAATTAAGGCAAATATTGACAGAAAAAGCATCAATTAATTAAAGGGGCTTTCGTCAATAAGGTCCAGAACTCTCTGGTGTTATCGCCCCCTGCTGGTCGGAGAGTGAACTGTATTAGATGACGTGTTTTTTAATTATTATAATTATTAGATAATTATTATTATTATCATATTATAACAAAAGTTTATGATACTCTGATAATGATTTAAAGTGATCCATGGTCTTTACGTTTGATCAGCTGTGTTCAATAAATCCTCAAACTTACTGGAAAACTAAAAATAAACCACGTGTTTGTTCGTTTGTGCCGTTTGGATCCATTTATCATTATTATTGTTATTAAAGGTATCCTGTGGATGTTCTGTGGAGCAACGTTGTGTTCAGGGTGTTCAATTTTAGACGTTTTTAATGAAATTTAAGGAAAATATTGAAGCAGAAAACATCGATTATTTAAGGGTCTTTCTTCAATAAGGTGAAGCAGGTTTTATCGCCCCCTGCTGGTCGGAGGTCTGAAGCATTAAGTCAGTCACCAGAAGTTAAAAGCGAACAGTGTTGGCTATAAACAAGACGTCACCCCCCAAGCATCACCTCATTGTGGCGAGAAACAAAGAGTGAAGGTGAAATAAACTCCACAGGGTACCTTTAAAACAGAGAGGGGACGCTCCTCCCCCTCCGGTGGACCGCCGTGGGACCTTATTACAGAAAGAATATACAAGTTTGTCAACGGCGAGAGACAAAAAACTTTTCAAATCTGTTTGAAGTGAATCACACACGGTCTAAAAGATCACTTCACAGTCGACAGGATCCAAACTTTATTTGTCTCCCGCCGTTGACGGCCGTGCAGTCTTAATGAAATCAGATCCACCAGGAGGGGGATGAACTTCACCTCTTTATAAGATGCACTGACGGACCAAACGTAGAGAATTTAGTTTTTTAAGGCACCAGTCATCCTGTTCAGAGCGTCGATCTAATCAGTGAGCCGACACTCAAACGTCTCACTAGTGTTACGGTTCAGATGCTGGAGTGTGAATGAAAAGATGCTGGTGAAACTTGTCCCTCGTCCCTCTGAGAGCCATCGATAGACAGTTCAGAGCGTCTCTCTGTCTATCGATGCCTCTGGACCGACGGAGCTGGCCCGGCTGTGTTTGGCTGCCGCCGCTGAGCTGGTTTGCGAACCCACAAACCCCATCAGTGTCTCATCGGGTCCTCGTTGTGTGTTTGGAGCTGATGGCGCTTCTCCCTCTGGTCTCGACTCTGGAAGAGGTCCTGCAGGGCGTTGTCACTCTGCTGCTGCTGCTCCTGGTGTTGGTGGTGCTTCTGGTGACTCTTGGCGTGGTGGATGTGGTGGTTATAGTGCCGGTTCTGCTGCTCGTTGTTCTGGTTGTTGCGGCGCCGGAGGGTGAACGACTTGTGGTAAGTTGCTGCTGATGAAGACGAATGGAGAAGTTACGGTTAACGACGTTTGGACGCACCGTGCAGCCTCGTGACTCTTAACCACGGCTCTTTAAATGTCGGTACTCACGGCTCGTGCAGGTGACTTTGGGGGCGTCCCATTGGCCGTTGGCGCGGCAGCGTATGGTGGGGGTGTGTCTCTGGATGAAACCCTGTTTACAGTGGTAGCGGAGCAGGGAGTTGATCTCGTAGCGAGGCTTCATGGCCCCAAACACACGAGCGTCCTTCACCACAGGCGGCTGCCCACATGAGACTGACGGCAGGAAACAGAGATATTTAACTTTAACCATCCATCTCAAGTCGTGTTTGTGTCCACAAAATGAATTTAAGTCCAGTATTCTCTCCCCACATGAATATACTTTGGTCTCTAAATGTCTGACAACAGTATGAAAAGGATCCCTTTAGAGATAGATCCTTTCTGTTTGACCAGAAACAGCTGTTATAGCAGAGTCTTCAAATGCACCAAACTCCATTAACAAAAACAGTGATTTTACATTCTCTCTCTCTTTTAGCTCCATTTTTGGTCTCCTCCCCCTAATGAGAAACAACGCTGAGACTGAAAGAGAAAACAGTGAAGTTGTGGTGATGGCGGAGCAGGAAGTTCTCTAGTTCTCTAGTAACTTAGTGCTGTATGAGTTTAGTCCTCAGTAAAAGCACTAAATCCTACATTTCCCATAATGCAACATGTAGAAATGCACATTTAAGCTCCACACCTCCAGACAAATGTTCCTCTGAGCCCCGGCTGGGACGCCGTGCATGAATTTGTCCCGTTGAATCTCAGGCGTGTGTGTTTGTGTTCGTACCTGTTCCCTTTTTGCAGGTGAAGGTCAGGTGATAGTTGCAGGGCACGTCGTTCCACTGCCCCCCCTCGTGCCAGATCATCACCACACAGTCCTCTCCAGACTGGAAGAAGCTGTCCGGCTGGTTCGGCCTCCAGTAGTCGTATTGCTGTCGGGACACATGTTCATTATTCGACTTTATTGTGAAACACCCAATAAACATCTGGTTTCCACGACGACGTCATGCTGAGAAATTCAAGATGCTTTCCACAGCTATCCTGCCACAATCACTGTGTGTATAAGAGCTGTGAAACCACCTCCTATCCCCACGAGGAGACGGTGCTTATTCAACAAATGTGACTGTAATTCACAGACGGAGCAGACAGTGGTGCTACTGGGACAACCAACACACACCAACACACACCAACACACACCAACACACACCAACACACACCAACACACACCAACACACACCGGAGGCTTTCAGTAGCTCCACAAAGCTGCTTTAGTGTGTTTAAAGGGGAACTTTTTTAACCCTGGGTCCTACTTTTACATATCCTGGTGTCTGAGTGACTGGTAGGTAGTAAAAGTGTTGGAACTGGTCCAGTAGATCACCTCAGCCAGCAGACACCAAACGTCTCTACAGAGAGAGACCTGGAAGATCCTTCTGGTTTAACCACAAACAGCCGTTATATCGCTCTCTGCACACACACCAGACTCCATTCACTAAAACAGGGATTTTAGAGAACAGGACACAGGAGCTGCTGGTCTGCTGCTGCCTCCATCAGTTTGTTTGTTTGTGTTATTGTGTGTTACACAAATATTGTGTTGGATCTGAACTAAAGCCAGTTTAGACTCTTAAGTTACACAACAACAGAAACAAACAAACTGATGGAGGCAGCAGCAGACCAGCAGCTCCTGTGTTCTGCAGGGTAAAATCCCTGTTTTAGTGAATGTAGTCTGGTGTGTGTGCAGAGAGCCATATAACGGCTGTCATTTAGACAACAAAATATGCACAATTAGGACCCAGGTTACCCTTTAAAAACAAGACCATAAAATCTACATGCATGCTATTGTGCAGCCGCTGACTCCCAAACATGAGACAAACTTCCCCCCAGTAAGGGCGTGCCTCCACTCTGAATGATAACACATTACGACAGCAGAGTCTCCCCAGCATCAGATTTCAGGCCCCGATTTCACTGCATAACTCGGCTCACATGCTTCAGCAGCTGAGCGTTCCCAGCAGATACAACAATGTGTGTGAGGATGTGTCATCATGACTAAGGAACACACAGATGAGTGCAGCGCTCGGTCAGGAGGTGGTGGTTCAGGCAGGTCTCTCCCCAGCACAGTGGAGAGGAGGTCTGGCTATTGTCTTACCATTGGCTTGCCGTCAGTCCATCTGAAGTCTCTCTCAAACATCTTGTCATTGAGGCCGAGCCACTGGTAGTCACTGCCCAGACCTGCAGGGGCAGAACACATCACAGTCTGTAGGTTAAAGGGTAACATCAGTGTTTTAAGACAAGGGCCCTACATGAATATACTTTGGTCTCTAAATGTCTGACAACAGTATGAAGAGGATCCCTTTAGAGATAGATCCTTTCTGTTTGACCAGAAACAGCTGTTATGTCGGTTTCCTCTAATGCACCAAACTCCATTGACAAAAACAGTGATTTTACATCTCAGAACACAGGAGTTGCTTGTCTACAGCTGCCTTGATCGATTAGTGTGTTTGTGTTATTGTGTGGTCAAAAAATATTCTGTTGCATCTGAACTAACCCTTAAAAAACAGTAAAGTCACACAATAACACAAACAAACTAATCGATTAAGGCAGCGACCATCCATGCTCCGCCAGGTAAAATTGCCATTTTTTTCAATGGAGTCTGGTGATGGTTTTAAATCTTGGAGTTGCCGTTTAATTTAACCCCCACAGATGGAAGCATATGATCAGGATTGTTGCTACACAAACGTCTGAGGGTCTGACAGTGAGTTGATTCTGTTTCACAAATTTGTGGTTTCAACATGTGGGTGGCAGCAGCAGCAGCGGTGAATAATCAAGAGTGTGAACAAACAAGAGAGGAACCGTTCAGGCTGAGCTGCCTTCAGGAATGACTCGAGTCTATTTCGTCTCAGTCAGCAGATTTCCCCAATAAACTGAGAGACATGTCTGCATGTTGCTCAACACAGTCAGCTTTAATCGACTGTTTAAACGACTTCATCTGATTTCACTAACACTCGTCAGTGGACTGCAGCAGAGATACGACGGGCCTGTTTCCAAACACGCTGCTCTCTTCAAGTGTACTGACGGGAAGTTGCTTTAAAGACTAGATAAAGATACTTGAGTTCAGCTCATCAGTGAAGGCACAATGAACCATTAAAAAACAAAACTGGATTGGGAGCTTTGCCCTGGGAGCTTTACAGAAGAATCCGGTGTGAGAAAGAGATAATCTCATGTCGACATTCCCAGGAAAAATCACAAGTGGCATCCATCAGACCGTCAGAGAGGCTAGGCGGAACCTGGCGGTGCTGTTTTCTCCCGTTTCTGCTGAGTTGTGAGTTAATATCATCGAACAAAATAAAGATTGATGACTGATACCTCAAAATCAAGTGCAAATCTAAAGCTAAAAAAAAACAAACACCTGCAATTACTACTTCTCGCCACAGGTGCCGCCAAACAGAACAAAGCGGAGATCTTCGAGACTGAAGCTTTAACCAGTAAAATGTTGGGACGGCTGGTGGCGATGATGGCGAAAGCTACAGAAAGGTTAAAACAAGCCCACGGACATGCTAGCTAGCTAGCTCTGTGAGGCTGTGAGCTAAATGCTAAAGTTAGCATGCTAACACGCTCATGCTAAGCAGGTATATTCATCATCTTAGTTTAGCATGTTGGGACGTAGTAATGGGACTGTCTTTAGTATTTGGTCATAAAACCAAGTACATGTTTGACCTGATGACTGCGCTGGATGATCCCTCCCCCTGCCAGTGGACCACCATGGGACCATTTTGGAAAAAATATGTTCGGTCAACGGCAAGAGAATAAAAAAAAAGCGACAATTTTGTAATTCAAGAAAGTCAGTTTGGTGTAAAAGTGCTGAAGTCTCAGACTGAGAAAATATCTAATCAAAAAGACCAAACGTGTGATTTTTTCTAAGCTAAGGCCTCATGGCAGTCCACTGGAGGGGGCGGGGCTTCGCCTCAGACTTACGGTTGACGAACAGCTGCTCCTCCTGTGACAGGATGCTGGCCAGGTGGGCGCCGTGCAGCCGGCACTCCCTCTCAGCGGCGTCCCAGGTCCGGCGGTGGGTGAAGTACTTGTAGCAGTGAGACTGAAACTTCTGCCATCCAAACCCACAAACCTCTGTGTCTGCAGCCAGGGAGGAAATAAACCATTAATTAACTGTTAACGAACGACAAGCTGCTCTCATTATCTACTAGTTATATACATACAAGCATAGAGAAATTATAAAAAAAAGTCAAATAAATAATACGTTAAAGTGGAAAGGATCCGTACAGAAATAGACCAGAAACAGCCGTTATAGCGCTCTCTTCAAACAAACCAGACTCCATTTAAAAAAACAGTACTTTTACCTTGCAGAACGCAGGAGTTGCTGGTTTACTGCTGCCTCGATCATTAAGTTTGTTTTTGTTAGTGTGTTCCATTAATATTATGTTACATCCAAACTAACCCTTAAAAAACACACCAAGGTCACACAATAACACAAACAAACTAATTGATCGAGGCAGCAGTAGATAGTCAAACCCTGTATTCTGCAAGGTAAAATTGCTCTTTTATTCAATGGAGTCTGGTGATGGTTTAAAATATTGTTGCCCTTTAATTTAGCAGCAGTAAAATCATTTTCAAGTTAGTATTTTGTGTCAAATTGTCAATTTCTTTAGTATGAAGCCATGTAAAAAGCGGGATGATGTCCCACTAGCAGTGACATTACTGCAAAACAAACCCCTTCAGGATGATTTTTGCAATAATGACCGGTTTGCTGTTCGATATCCCTTATGTATATAACAACAATATATATATAGAGAGTATGTAAAAATATGTGCATCATACTACAAAACATTACAACAGTGTGATAATAACACTGAGAAATAAATCTTTAAAAGCAAGAATGGTAACAATAAGAATATGTATGCAGAATTAATGGCAGCGTATGTATTTGAATTATTGCACAAAGTGATTCTAACGTGCAGAACAAGAGTTTATACTTCTATATATAAATATATAGCTGCCCAGAGTTGCTTTGGACCATCGCTGCTGTAACAGTGAACGCACTGCAGCTGCACAATAACTTTGATTTGTTTATTTCTCATCTGACTCTGTTGTGGAGGCCAAAGAGGCCGAGACGGAGACAGAGCGCCGAGGTCCAGCTGGGGGATAAAGGCCCCCTTCGCTGAATGAGCTCAATAACACACAGTCAGACTTCATTAACCCTCACAAGCCTCCATTAACACACACACACACACACACACACACATTTAGCTCCACATACGATGACTTTAAGCCACATAATCAGCTCTCTGCTTTGTCAGACTCGGTAAACAATGCCTGGTTTGTATCGGAGGCTTCAGAACAACTTGTGTGCCAACGAAGCCGTGATGGAAAGTTGCTGTCGAGGCTTCGGGGTATGAGCTAGCGTCAGCCCGCCCTCGTCTTAATAACTCCACTGTGCGGCCACCTGGAGGGTCAGGTGAGGCCTCCGGGCTCTCTAATAAATGCAGAGCTTTAATTCGTGACTCTCCTTCTGGCGAAAGAGCAGAGCACAGAATCAGCCTAAACAAACAGAAGATGAAGGAGGCAGCGTTTACCACTGATTCAATGCCACACAGCTGCAAAAGCTTTCCGGCAAGAGCCAATTATCTGTTTTTTCCTCCTTATTTCCACTGGCTGAAAGCTCCGAGAGGACAGCTGTGTCTTTCTATCTCCTGCTGCATGTATCAGGATGGACAGAATACACAGCACGCCTGTGCATAGCTCACATCTAACTGTGTACATGACGCCGTGCACACGCCATACATGCTGCACGCATGGATCGTGCACATGGAAACACCCTGCACTCTGGGAATTGGGGAGTTACACTTTATGCTCACTCCACCTTCTAGCAAGGATTTACCAGAAGAGGTCAAAACAGTACTGCAAAGATTGGAGAGAAAAGCATTTATCGTGTGATGAAATATGAATATGTAACCCGGTAAGAGCTTTAAGCAGCGGAGGAAAGCAACTAAACACATTTACTGAACTTAAAATGGAGAATTTAGTGTTTTTACACCTATTTGTACATATTCTGGTGTCTAAATGACTGGTGGAAGGGAGAGACCTGGAAGATCCTTCTGGTTTAACCACAAACAGCCGTTATATCGCTCTCTGCACACACACCAGACTACATTCACTAAAACAGGGATTTTAGAGAACAGGACACAGGAGCTGCTGCTCTGCTGCTGCCTCCATCAGTTAGTTAGTTTGTGTTATTGGGTGACTTTGGTGTTTCAAAGGGTTCGTCCTGATCCAACACAATAATTGTGTCACACACACTAATGCAAACAAACTAGCTGATGAAGGCAGCGTGTTTTATGTTCTGTGAGGTAAAACTCCTATTTTTCTCAAAGGAATCTGGTGACTTTGACAAAAACTGGAGCTGTAACATCTGTTTGTGGTTTTCTTCTGTACATTTGAGATGTACATATTTCACTTTACATTTATCTGTAAGGTTGTGGTGAGTTAGTGAATCAACTGCTAGCCAACAGCATTAAGAACATTAAAAGCTCCTTATATGTTTCCTGTTTGATTTATTAGCACTCATCCCTAAATAATTGAAGAACTTATTTTCATTCACTGACAAAACAAACAAAACTTTAACAATTCATTTTTCACCCTGCCTATTAAATCTGTCAGTAAATTAGTCCAGTGTTACGACGTTACAATAACAACCAAACCTGGCTATAAACAGGGAATATGGCCTTATCATTTCTTTTTAAAAACATAATAACACATTACTTTTGCTTAAAGAACACTGGGAAAGACATCAGAAATTCTCTGAAAGCTGGTACATTTTCATGGAAAACATTAATCCTAAGGGTCTGTTTGGATGCCTGAATGTCGATTACTTGCTGAGTAATGGCAGAAATATTGGACGGGAAGCTGGAACTAATCTGCAGAGGAGCCGACGCCCAGAGCTGGAGGACACCACCACTGTAAGCCTGCAGCCTGCATCCACCTGTGTGCACTGAATCATGCACGTTCGCTCTGATTTACCAACTTGGGTTTTGTTTTTGTAGCTTTGACCGTCACTGTCAGTGATAATAAGTCTGTAAAGTCAGCAGACAGATTGGAAACAGCCATTTTCAGACCAACTGACCTGCTGTGATTACTATACTATACTATATTACTATAAGTACTGCTGTGTGCACTGCTTTACTGTTCATTAAAGGATCATTACCAACATTTCAGGTGAGCTCACATTCAGTTTGACCCCAAAATAAAGGTGTTAAGATAAAAATTGCGTGTGAAAAACGTAAAGATTTGACCCGTGTGGAGCACTGCAGGCCGAGCATTGTCCTCCTGCAGGGGGCATTTAGGAAAATGCACCAGTTGCATGCAAACATCACAACCCCTGCTTAACGACTCTTTTTATTATGAGCATTTGATCCATTTGCTCTGATGATATTTGGAAAGTAAATCCTTTAAACCCTGTTCAAGTTAGTGGGGGACTGAACTGGAAGTTAACCGAGTGCCCGTGGTCCTTTGGTCTGATCTATGAGCTTCACAATGACCTGAGTGATTTTACACCGAAAAGTCAAACTCAGGGAATAATGAGGTGAACCACCGTTTCCTTTGCCAATACAAAATGGACGACACTAGCAAGTCCAGAATGACCAGATTATTACGACACCAAACCGCCTGAGACATAAACAGACGGCTAAATTGCAGATATGTAGGTGAAGCTGTTTGTTTCAAAGGCCAAGAGTCTGGAGAGCTAACTGCTAACACAAGCTAGTGCGAGTCAATCACAGTAGCTCTCTTAGCTAATGAGCGTGCTAACTGACAGTTAGCTAGCAGTGCAATAAGCTTACAGTTTATTCAACAGATGTATTTGTACCATTGACTCCTGTCTAATTAATGTCTAAAAATATGTCCACATAAAAGTATTTACTAAACCAGAGGAGGTTAAATAAAAGTGGATGGTGCAACGCAGCTAACGAGCATGCTAACTGTCAGTTAGCATGCTAACGAGCATGCTAACTGACAGTTAGCTAGTGGTACAATGAGTTCACAGATATTCAAAAGACGTATTTGTACCATTGACTCCTGTGTCATTACTGCCTAAAAGATTTCCACAACAAAACTGGAAAAACACAATAAAAACTGCATAATTTGTGGTAGAACAAGCTAACAAACAGCTAACAAGCTACGATAGCTCTCAGATCTCTTGATATTGTTCAGTGGTGCAAATCTAAAATCCACTAATCATTGTGATTCAGTTGTTACTGATGGATTTTACCACATTTTCACCTGCAAACATGTCAAATTAACGTAAATTCCTCCACAAAACGATAAAAATAGACCAAAGTTGGAAGAAAAGCCTGGATTCTTTTGATTCTACGCTTGTTTTCATGGCTCAGACTGCAGCACCAGTGTGGTTCTGTGACCGCTCACCTTGTTCACACAGCTCTCCTGCATAGCTGGGCAGGCAGAGACAGGTGAAGCCGCCGACTCCGTCCTGACAGGTGGCTCCATTCAGACACGGGTTCGACTGGCACTCGTCAACATCTGCAGACACAACACAAGCCTGCATTATCCCACATGGTCCGTCTGTCAGTACGGGGTCAATACGGTGTGTGTGTGTGTGTGTGTGTGTGTGTGTAGGTGTGTGTACCTGTCTCACAGTACTGCCCAGTGTATCCAGGTGCACAGACGCAGATATTTTGTGCTTCCTTTTTGTAGCAGGAGCCTCCATTTTGACAAAAACTGGTGGAGCAAGGCAGGAGGTCTAAAAAACACAATGAACCTACCGTCAACCTGCTGCATTTATGGCTGCACATTTGGTTTTAGCACCTTAGTGATCATTTTTTACTCTAATATATTCATTATTTTGTCGTATGTGTGCCCTTATCTTATCTTATCTTATCTTATCTTATCTTATCTTATCTTATCTTTTCTTATCTTATCTTATCTTGCTAGGATGCAAAAAAAACACTGGAAAAAGTGTCATTGCACTTACTGGAGCACAAAGTTAAACATGCTGCTGTGACGTTTGCACCTCTGAGGTATCTACAGGCTGAAGCTCTGATAATGAAGCTGGTGTACCTCTGGTGTTCACAGTGCTCGCCTCCACAGAATAAGCTGAATCGGTGCCGCTCTCCGGCTGCTCGGTGGCCGGGGTCTCCTCTGGAATCGGAGGGCGCCCCTCCACCAGAGAGGGGACTATTTCTCTGTCATAGTGTGGAAACTCGTCCTCCGGTAGAGGGGTGGCCCCGGGGTCAGGGATGAGGGCCCACTGCGGGATGGAGTGGGGGCTGTGGTCGAAGGTGAACAGGGGCGACGTGGTGGGAAGCGTCGGCCGGTTTGCGGGCTGCGTGCGCGGCTCGGTCTGGTCTCGGTGAAGCTCGGTGGGGCTCGTGGTCGTACTGACGGGATGTTTCTTATCATCTGCGGCGGCGAGGGGCGGGAAGGTGGAGGTTTTAATGTCTGCGGTGAGTGTGGTTTGGTCTCCGAAAGTCACAGCTGCCACATCTGGTAAAACAGTAAGAGTGACCTCAGTAGGAAGGGCAGCCGGACCACCCTGCTCCCCAGGATCCTCCCGCTCTCCGGACAGCTGCTCTGCACCTGAGCCCGTCTCTGCGACCGTGTCCACAGGCGGTAAAACCACCGGCACCTCTGTGGCTTGAGTACCTGCTGCTGGCTGAGGCTGCTGGGTGTGCAGGGAGGAAAAAGTGGGTGGTGGCGTACTGGTGAATGTGGGCTTCTCTGGTGGGTAAACGTCCTGTCCCGAAGCCTCGTCTTCTCCAGAGGCAGAACCTTCCACGTCCTCCCTCTGGGTCTGGGTGGTGGTTTTCGGTGACTGTGTGTCGGGGATTAAAGTAGGAAGCTCCGTGCCTCCGATTTCTGCCTCATCCGTCATCACGCTGGACTGACTCCCCGCAGCCGGGGTGGGCAGAGCGTCGCCTGCAGAGCCTTCATGAGCGCAACCGGTCTCGTCGTCGGTGCAGCGACTCGTAGACCCTTCGATGTCAATGTCGGGCTTGGAGACACCGGGGGAGACGGGGCCCGATGGTGTGGTGGGTGCTGGTGATGTGATGGTGCTTCTCGTTGTGGTCTCATCACCTGGTTCTTCAGTTTTAACTAAGCCAGTGAGGACGTCAGGGACCCTGTGGGCCTCGCTGCCCGAGCCTGTAGCCACAGCATCACTGGGTTCCTCCGTGGGCGTCTCCCCGGTCTGGATTTCTATGGCGCTGTGGTCAAACGGCGTCACGCTCTCCTCCGTTTCCTCTACTTCCTCCGCCTCACCGACCCGGACTGGAGTGGCCGTCTCAAACTGATCCCCCCTGGCTTCCTCCGGCAGCTTCGTCTCAAACGTCACCTGAATGGATCAGGACAGAAGGTCGATGACTATGATCTGTTCACATCCTGGTGTCTGAAGGACTGGTAGGTACTAAAAGTGTTGGAACTGGTCCAGTAGATCACCTCAGCCAACAAAGTAGGCCCACTAAAGAGTGTTATTCTAAGTGTGTGACAGCATCATGGAAAGGATCCCTACAGAGAGAGACCTGGAAGATCCTTTTGGTTTAACCACAAACAGCACACACACCAGACTACATTCATAAAAACAGGGATTTTAGAGAACAGAACACAGGAGCTGCTGGTCTGCTGCTGCCTCCATCAGTCAGTCTGTTTGTGTCACTGTATGAGTTTGGTGTTTTAAAGGGTTAGTTTGGATCCAACATAATATTTGTGTAGCATAAAATAACAACAAACTAACTGATTGAGGCAGCAGCAGACTTCAATGTTCTGCTAGGTTAAATTACTGTTTTTGTCAATGGAGTCTGGTGTCAGAATAACACTCTGAGCCTGTCAGTGGATCAAACAAGCTCTTTTAGTGGACCTACTGTGATCAGGTGCAGTTGTGCCAAAGGATCACGTTGCAGTCATTGCAGCCCGTTTGGTGGCTGCTGGCTGAGGTGATCTACTAGACCAGTTCCAACACTTGTACTACCTACAAGCTCTCGTTTAACTTAGAGAATACAGTGCTGTCAAACAGGACACGTGATGGAGAAAACTACACAATATCTGAACCCAGAGTTCTGTGTTAATCAGATACTCTAGTGAATAGATGGTACCTCGTGTTTCCCATTGACGAAGCTGATGGCCGGAGGGAGGTCGACGGGAGAGGGCTCCAGAGGGTCCACGTCTCCGCTGCCCTGGACGGCCTCGCTGGTCACCCGGGAGAGGTCAGTGATCTGAGGGAAGTGGGACTGGGGGCCGTCGAGGGCCTTCACAGGCTGGTTCAGGATGTCCAGGATGTGGTCGACTAGAGACGGACAGAAAAGTGACTATTTATTCTGTTTGTTTATTTACTGAATGATGAACCTCGACAACATGATGATGTGTGAATTTTATATTTCTGTATCTGTAATAAAACTACAGCTGATTCCTTTTCTTCAGTTCTTTACTTTGAATTCTATAAATGTGTTTTCCTTCATAGAGGCAACTGATCAATAGATTCAGTCATGTCTGGTTTGTCTGGTCTCAATCTGTTAGTTTGTTTCTGTTGTTGTGTGTTACAAAAATACTGTGTTGGATCTGAAAGAAACCTATTAAACACAAAATTCACAAATTAACTGATGGAGGCAGCAGCAGACCAGCAGGTCCTGTGTTCTAAAATCCCTGTTTTAGTGAATGTAGTCTGGTGTGTGTGCTGTTTGTGGTTAAACCAAAAGGATCTTCCAGGTCTCTCTCTGTAGGGATCCTTTCCATGATGCTGTCACACACTTAGAATAACACTCTGAGCCTGTCAGTGGATCAAACAAGCTCTTTTAGTGGACCTACTGTGATCAGGTGCAGTTATTGGCACCACATTTCTCATTTAACTCTTCTGAATTTCCCCAAATATTACAGTACAGAACTTGTACTTAGTTACTCTCCACCTCAGCAACATCCTCAATGTGGCTTCAGGGCCCCAGAATTACTAAATGTGATGGGGGGGTTTGGTGTAGGGGCCACACACACACACACACACACACACACACACACACACACACACACACACACACACACACACACACACACACACACACACACACACACACACACACACACACACACTGACTAAAACACCAGTGCTCCTGTGTTTGTGGCCCCCCAGCCCAGTGGTGCCATCCTCCAGGAGCCCTGTTTATTATTGAAATGCTGAGGGCGTATTCAGTTGCAGGTAATATATCACCACTGGTCTGTGTGAGGCCCACCGACGCTCTGCTGCCACGTCTCGGGGAAATTAGGAAAATTGAAGCATTGAGTGTTTTAATGAAAACTTCCTGTTTGGTTGGGGATCAAGTTCAGAGTCACACAGAGGCCTTTTTGACCGACATGTTGTGGCTAACGCAGGTTAACCAGTTAAACTTGGTGTGTTTCTGTTCGTCCTCACACAAAATAAAGGTACCCGTGCTCAGGGCTCTGTTTGCATCGTGCTTTCTTTGCCCCAGTTCCCACGATATAGCTTCCATGTGTACCATAAAGTCTTAATGGACACACAGGCGTGCATTGTTAGAGAGCCGCCTGCAGCACCGACCGGCACTTAACCGCCCAGATACACACCGTGGCTGCTTCTAATAAACATCAGACACAATGTACATAAACAGCTGAGACACTGAACCGAGAGAGAGGTCGTGTTTTAGCTTTATGTTGATCAATACATTTCTAATGCTGACCAGAACGTGTCTGTAGCATCAACCAAACCAAAAGTCCTAAATATCCTGGTGTCTAAATGACGGTTAGGTAGTAAAAGTGTTGGAACTGGTCCAATAGGTCACCTCAGCTGACACCTATGAAACAATCGATCAAAGTAGGTAGGAAGATCCTTTTGGTTTAACCACAAACAGCCGTTATATCGCTCTCTGCACACACACCAGACTACATTCACTAAAACAGGGATTTTACCTCACAGAACACAGAGTTGCTAGTCTAGTTGCTATGACTTTGGTGTCTTAACACATAAGTTTGGATCAAAACAAACTTTGTAAAAACCCAATAAAATGCACAATAACACAAACAAACTAACAGATCGACGCAGCGATAGACCAGCAAGTCCCAAATTCTGTGAGGTTAAATTTCTATTTTAGTGAATGTAGTCTGGTGTGTGTGCAGAGAGCGATATAACGGCTGTTTGTGGTTAAACCAAAAGGATCTTCCAGGTCTCTCTCTGTAGGGATCCTTTCCATAATGCATGATACTTTGTGTGGTGCAGTTCTTCCAAGCCTGACAAAAGGGCTCAGATTAACAGCCTTGCTTAAAAGTTAAATTAACTGCCAAAAATATAACAAAATAAATATCGGACGAGACTCTGGAGCTGAAACAACATTCCTACAGTTCTTTAAACTGAAACCTTGGTCTTAAAACGTTAGTGAACTCTCATCAGCAGCTCCCCGGAGACAATAAAAGGTGAACAATCTGTGGTTGCTGTCGACTTTCAGACCAAAAGAAACAAGAGTCATTAGCTCTGATGTATTTGACTACTCGTGATGTGTTTAGAGCTCGTTTAGCGAGCAGAGACGACTGACTTCATAACTTTCCACATCAGTGTGTGTTTGTGTCGGCACACGTATAGAAAAAGGTGACTGAACATCAGGCTTGTCCTCGGGGAGCAAACACACACGAGCGGCTTACAGTCCGACCTCTGACAGCACGAACATGAGGTCACTCTGTGAGATAAATGTTCACGCTGACAGAGCGAACAGCTTCGCTTGAAATGTGAGACTGTCGGGTCCCAAAGAGGGAAATACAGCAAATACAAGAGGAAAGACAGCCAGCAGCACCGATGTGTTAGAGCACAGTGGAGTTTACTTCAAAACTTTTGTGTAAAAACAGGAGGATTTTATGTTAAATTCTGAATTTCTACCTCTCTGAAGCATTAGATTGTCCTGGGAGAAGGAATGGCTCTTTTTTTAATCTCAAATTTAACATAAACAACCACACAAATCCCACGAGGACGTCCATTACGTCATGTTTAAAACAGTCTTTATAAGAATGATTGGCAGCGACTGGATCTGAAGACTTAAAGGGACAGTTTGGGTTTTTTGGAGTGTGGTTGTCTGAGCTCCTACAGCGTTAAGCAAAAGAAGTTACAAAGCTGGGGGAGGGGGGTTATATTTCAAGGAAAAGTCACAAATTTATGAGGAAAAAAACTCTAACTTGAATATTCTCTGAGATGATAAAGTCATACATTTCCAACAAAAAACAATCAGAATTTCTGAGATTAAGGTGGTAAAATTACAAGAAAAAAACTTGAATACTCCACCAGACTCCATTGACAAAAATAGTAATTTAACTTTGCGGAGCACAAGCCACAACTCAAAACACCACAGACAGACAACAAAACAAACATACTAACTAACTGATGCAGGCAGCAGCAGAGCAGCAACTCCTGTGTTCTGTGAGCTAAAATCGCTGTTTTTTTCAATGGAGTCTGGTGTGTTTGAGGAGAGAAAGTTCCCAGTCAGAAGGAGCCGTGTGATAACGATGTAAAAACTAAATATAGTTCAGATTTAAACTGATGTTGATTTTGTTTTCTCTCTTTCTGACTCACCTGACTGGTTTCGGTCTTGCACGTTGACGATGATGAGGTGGAAGGGTGGCTTCGCCGACGAGTTCCTGTCCAAAGGAGCGGCCGCTGATTGGTCGAGGTCAAAGGTCAGGGCGGTGCCGGGGGTGACGTCCTCTTTAAAAACCACCGCGGGTTGTTGTCCCACCTCTCCGGGCCCGACTGGGAGGCCCGGTCCTGGAGTGGGGGCGTCCGGCGGGGTGACGTGGTCCGGGCTGACCCGGGGAACCCCTGATGGCGTCGACCGCTCCGACCCGGCGGCGGCCTCCGGGCGCCAGCTTGGACTCGATGTGGTTTCCACCCACACCGGAGTGGTGACCACCTCCGCCCCACCTGAACTGTCATCGCTGCTGCCTCCCTCCCCGCTGCCGCTGCTCTCCCCTCGGCCCGACCCCGCCGTCCCCCCCTGGGAGATGTCGAGGTGCTCGGGCTGCGAGCTGGTGGTGGGCAGAGGAGGGAGCTGCATGGGGAACAAGATGTCTCCTCTCTCTGGCACCGCGTGGACCCCGAGCGAGGAGCTGAAGTCTTTGACGTCATAGTCGTCAAACGTGGCCGTGGGGGTCACGGGGGTCGTGGTGAGGTCTGACTGTGTGCGAGGGGCGCCGTGCTGGACCGTCGAGGCCGTGTGCGGCCTCTCCGGAGTGTTTGTCTGAATCTCAGCTCTTTCGGGCACAAACAGCGGCCCGGGCGTCGGCGTGCGGGGGCCCTCGGTGGTGCTGCCCTCCGCCGGGGTCGTCGGGGGACTCGTGGTGGTCGGCTCTGGTAGTTTGGCTGCAAGAGACGGGAACACAGAGGAGGAAACAGAAATCCATGTTATCCTGCTCATAAACTGATCTGGAGCACTAAACTCCGTGTAGTTCATCCTCTGGGGAACATGAACATCTGCACTAAATCTCAGTGAACTACAGCAGAGCTCTGCGAGGTATTCGCAGCCCGGCAGAGATCACATCAGTTACATCCCAGAGAAAATGTTTACAGAATGAATCAGTGTCGTTGTGACTCATTAAAAAAACGGTATTATCTGGGAAACGCTGACGACGCCGACGCCGCCAGACCGCCGCTAGCTTGCAGCGGGCTATAAAAGGACATGCAGCAGCTGGGATTTTTGAAACATGAAGTCAGCCGTCAGAAATAAAACAGTCGGTGGCGTCAGAGCAGCAACAGACGTGAACTACGGAGGCCTGGATGGGAGCGAATCCATCTTCTTCTTCTTCTTCTTCTTCTTCTTCTTCTCTCTCCAAACATGTTTACGTTTCCGATCAGGCTTTTGTTGCAAAGGCCTCTTCAGAAACGGGCTGTGATGCTAGTGAAGATTTATATCTCATTATGGTGGAATATATACCATATGAGAGGGGGGGGGCAGGAAACACAATGCTCTCCTTTGTGCAGCTCTGAGTGCTGACTTCATGTAGTTGGCGTCTTGGGAGTAAGCAGCAGAGCTTTGAACGTCACTGACATAATGCTTTAATAAACCAGACCTAATTGGCCTCCCCCCACCCCCCCAGCTGTCAGGGACACGTATGGACGGACGGCCAGGGTAGGTGGGGTTCCCCTTTTCTCCTTCTCCCTCTCAATTTTCCACTCTTTTCCAGGTTTATTTGATGCTTCACTTGACTACTTCCATCATATTCTACTTTATACTTCTATGTACTGAGTGCAGCTACTCTTTCAGAGAGGGCTTTTACATTCAAAATATTTAATAAGATTATGAAATACAATGTAATGATGAACACTTTGTGCTTGCAGTGCCTGTAAGATCCTTTTTATTTCACCAGAAGCAGACATTTTAGCACTCTTTCTAACACCACCAGACTCCATTGACAAAAACAGTTATTTTACCTGTCAGAAAAAACACAGGAGTTGCTGGTTTACCGCTACTTTATTTGTGCTATTGTGTGTTACATAAACATTGTGTGGCATCCAGACAAACCATTTAAAACACCAAAGTCACACAATAACACAAACAGACTAACTGATAAAGGCAGCAGTGGACCAGCAACTCCCGTGTTCTTAGACATAAAATCCCTGTTTTAGTGAATGGAGTCTGGTGTGTGTGCAGAGAGCGATATAACGGCTGTTTGTGGTTAAACCAAAAGGATCTTCCAGGTCTCTCCAACACTTTCTGTACCTACCAATAGGGCCCAGGTTTAAAAACACCAGAATGACCCTTTAAGTAGGACTATTACTTGTACCAGAGCAGTCTGACAGTTCTCTTACTTAGGGGATGTTACTGTTTCTTCATGCTAAAGGTGTTCGCTGCCTGCAGTCTCCGGGGACGAGCCGACCCTGGCCTCGGCCCCGCCCCGACAGATATGATGTCATGTGTTTGGCGAGCTGCAGTCATCTGGCGGGGCTGGGGTCTGTCCTCACGCTGTCACTCACTCCGCTGTACATTACCCCTCTCTCCCCCCCTCTCTCTCTCTGCCTCCCCCACAGCTCTGCCACCTCACTCACAGCTTGGCAGGACACATCACACAGCTTTAAGCTTCAGAAAGTACCTCCACGCTGCCAGAACATGTGACTGCTCGCAATTATATCATCTGTGAGGAATCATACTCGAAGAGCATAATGGGTTCCTGTGCTGCACGGCTGCTTCTGACTGAGCTGAACTCTGGTTTGAAACTGTGTGTGTGTGCTTTGAGTGCGTTTTAATGGTGATGTTACTTGTGGGAAAAGTAGATCCCTCCTCTTTTCTTTTCCACCGTCTGTGTTTGGGCAGGGTCGAGCTGCGAAGCTTCAGGGACTTGTCCCCTTTCTGCTGTATCTGTGTTAGAGTGCATGACTTGGGTTTTCCCCTCATAAAAACAGGCCAGAGGGAGTTTACTCTCCTCTCGTCTGCGTCTGACCGCTGGTTTTGGTCTCTGCTGACACTTCCACACGCTTAGCGCCGCAACACACCTCAGCGTTTATGTAGCGAGGTGACGTTCTGTGTCTGTGATGGGGGGTGGTGGTGGTGGTGGTGGTGGTGGGTGGGGGGGGGGGGGGTGGGTGGGTGGGGGGGGGGGGGGGGGGGGGGGGGGGGGGGGGGTCGGCCTGCAGCTCCATGACCTGAATCTGTGCCCAGGCTGAGAAAAGGGGAGGAGACCAGTGAATCTGCAGATACCTGCTTACAGAAAGACTCCAAAGAGGCTGCACATAACTCTGACCTCAAGATGATTCACCGCGCAGGAAAGCATCCAAAGCATCTTCCACTTTAGACGCCGTGTCTTGTGAAATGTTGGATATTTTTATCCCCTCGCGCCTCCTGAAATTATTCAGATTAAACCAGACGAAGCCAAAGACAATAACTGATTGGTCGATGTGAAGCTGCACGAAGGAGCCGAACCAATCGGTCGATCGTGGTCGTGACAGGTGAGTCTGTCTGCACGACGCTTAGCCAAAGATCCTCTAATAATGAAGATGACTCACTTCCTGTGGGCGTGGTCGCCTCGTTGTGAGCGTCCGGCGGCTTCGTTAACTGTTTAACATCAATTAACAGCAACTAAAGCTGTTTAGTGTTTAATATCAGTCTGACTGGAGGTTGTAGTCAGCTGCTGTTCAGGTGTTGTTGTTAGCTTCCATGCTAACTAGCTTTGAGCTTTAAACCCACATGACACAGATACAGGAAGTGATGCTTAAGTGGATCGTCTCTGTTTTAACGTGAACCAAAGACAAACTAACGTCCTCAGTGACTCTGAAGCTGTTTCTGATAGAAAGCCGTCACTCTACACCTGCTGTGGTCCAAAGCTAGTTAGCATGGAAGCTAACAACAGCAGCAGGCTAACAGCTGGTAAATTAGTTTGATAATGAGGTTTTTACTTCATTTACAGTATCTTTAATATTATAATATATATTATTTAATATTATTATAATTTAGTACCTTTAATCGATCTAGAAAAACAACACTTTCCCTCCAGCAGCATCAGACGCTCCCGCGAATGATGAGTAAACAACGTTCACATGTTTTTATCATGTGACGGCGCCCTCTAGTGGGGGGAAGAGGAAGAGGAAGAGGTTCACTTCCTGTTTCCTACCAACTGTCAGCGTCGTTTTCCTTTAACCATGAGACCGAATCAGAGGCACAAATTTAGAGGAAAAGGTTTTTCCCGTCACGGAGCCACATGGCTTCTCTGTGTACGGTTTGATCGACCTCATCACGCCACTGACGCCGCCGCTCACTGTGTATTCTGCCTGCAGTGGACGACTCCATCAAGGAGAAGGACGAGGAAACAGAAAAACGACTCTTCTGACGATTCTTTCTTGGAAATCGACCACTTTGAACTTGGAAAAGAGTTTTATCATTTTAATCTTGAAATATTTCTCTGCATTTTTGTTTGTTCTTTCTTTTCTTTTTCTTTTACCTACAACTGTCCAAACACACAGTCGTGTAGTTTTGGAGGCACTGACGTCTTGCTGATAGAGGTCAGACCATAAAAAGACATATTTAGTCACTTCATTTCTCCCCCTTTGCTCTGGAACATGTCGGAGAAGTTTCCCTCTTCAGAGAAATCGTAGAGAAAATCCAGCTACAGATTCAGATGCAGCTCATCACTGTGACCCCGTGACCCCTCACAGGACCTGAACATCCCCTGCAGCCTTGTTCCCCCTCCCCTGAATCCCGTCTTACCCTTGAAGCAGAAAGCGCCGTGCTGCTCGCCGGGGTCCGGGTAGCCGGTTTGGTTTTCATACTTGTAGAGCGTGCGGACGCCCAGCAGGCCTCCGCCGCACTGAGGCCGGGGGACGGTGACGGGGTAGCGGACGCTGCCGTCGGACAGCCAGGAGTAGTCGCAGCGGTTGAGCCCCGCCCTCCAGGCCGCGAACAGCTGACCGGGCGACGCCAACACGGCCTCGTGCTTCTCACACTCCACACTCGCCTGCTGGAAGGTGAGTTTGTTGGTGAGAGAAGGAGGATAGAAGACCTCACCTTCACAGAGAGAGAGGGAGAGAGTACATTAAAGGTTTAGTACGTAGTTTCTTTACAAGTCACAGGAAAGGATCTGATAATTAAACTTAATTGTGTGATTATTAAATAAACTTAAGATTGTTTTTTGGTACTGACTGGATTATTTGTCTCGACTTTTCCCATTTTATAAAACTGAAAAGATCCCTGCAGAGATACACCTGTAGGATCCTTTCTGTTTAGCCAGAAGTAGCAGTTATAATGCCGTCTTCAAAGCCACCAAACTCCATTCATAAAAGTACTAATTTTATGCCACAGAACACAGGAGTTGCTATTCTACTTTTGCCTCCATCAGTTATTTTGCTTGTGGTATTGTGTGTTACAAACATATTGTGTTGGATCTGAACTAACCTTTTAAATCACCAAATTCACACAATAACACAAACGCACTGACTGATGGAGGCAGCAGCAGTTCCTATGTTCTGTTCTCTAAAATCCCTGTTTTAGTGAATGTAGTCTGGTGTGTGTGCTGTTTGTGGTTAAACCAAAAGGATCTTCCAGGTCTCTCTCTGTAGGGATCCTTTCCATGATGCTGTCACACACTTAGAATAACACTCTGAGCCTGTCAGTGGATCAAACAAGCGTATTTACCGTGTAGTTTATCTACGTAGCAGTATACGTCGTATTCCTCCGTGGGGTCGCGGACGCCGTACGATCTGACGCCCGGCCTGTTCAGCAGGTTGCCTGCACAGCCCGCACGGGGCACTGTGATTGGATATCTGGAAAAAACACAAAATAAAAAGCAGCACAAAGAATTTAAACAGACTCATTTGGAAACAGATATTTTAAACTTGTTTCAAGAGGCAGAGCTTATGGAAGCTCATTTCAGCCAATGTGATGAAAAAAGATCCTGTAAGTAAAGTAAATAGTGGCTCAGTACCTGGAAATAAGAAGAAAACTTCTCAAAATAATGAAAATCACTCCCAAAATAAGGTGAAAGTTTGTCAAAATAATGAAAAACTTTCATAAAATAAGAAGAATAGTTCTCAAAATAATGTTTTAGTATCTCAGAATAACAAAACTCAAAATAATGACTTTATATCTAAAAATACTGGAAAACATTCATAACGTAATAAGAAATTTAATATTAGAAGATTTAATATTACAAAATAACAAGAAACTTGACAAGAACATTATTTGAAATAAGAGAAATTGACAAAACAATGAGAAACTAAAAATAATGACTCATATCTCAAAATAACATGAGAAACTTTAATGGACTGGAGGTTTCTGCGGTGTTAACACACACCTGACCGACTGGTCGGCGAGCCAGCCGGCGTCACACTGGTCGAAGCCGTCCTCGAAGGCCGCCGTCAGTTGTTCAGGTGTGGCGATGGCGGCGCCGGCAGAGAGACACGCCCCCACGGCGGCAGGATAATCCAGAGTGTAGCGGCTGGTGTTGGCTCTGTAGTGAAACACGACACCTGGAGGGAGATCGGAGACTTTACAGTTCTTCCTGCTTTTCTTTTTCCTGTATTCTCATTAAATATATTTCTTTAACAAATAAACGATCACACAGATTTCTGTTCGTTTACGTGACGGTGGATTAGATGAGAATGGTTTTGTTTAGGGGCTAAAAATCACAGGTATGTTTTAATCACTAAACTTGTATTTCAATTTCAAGACAAAACAAACAAAAAGATAAACAGTTTTTCTCATAAATTAGCTGCTTTAATTGCGGAAATTCAGAATTTTGTTCTTGCAAATAAATTATTTTATCATCCAAGTCAATATTCACATTTATTAGTTTATTTTTCCCCCAGAAATTTTTGTTTTTGGCAGAAATTTACGACTTTAATCTCAGAAACTCAGAGATATTAAATTTACCATTTTGATCTTAAGGAGTTTTGTTCATTTCTATTCTATTTCTAATATTATCTGTGTATTGATACTGTACTGTCCCTTCAAAGCTTTCAACATTCAGGAGGATTATGTGCCATTAATGGGACAGTTTGGATGGTTTGAAGTCTGCTTGCCTGAGGTCCTCCATCGTCTGAACTCAAGCCGTTCTCACCAGACTCCATTGACAAAATCAGTCATTTTACCTCACAGAACACAGGAGCTGTCTGTCTGCTGCCTCAATAGGTCAGTTAGTTTGTGTGTGTTGTCGTCTGACTTCAGTGTTTTAAATGACATTAAATCTGATCCGAGCTAATGAGTTAGTCTGTTGATCGAGGCAGCGGCAGACCAGCAACTTGTGCTCTGCGGAGTAAAATTGCTGTTTTTCTCAATGGAGTCTGGTGGGTTTGAAGAGCTAAACACAATGTAGACTTAAAATGATGTTTATTTTCTCAGGTGGGCCTTTTTTAGGAGGCTAAACTGTGTTTTCCTGCTGAGCGTCTGTACACTTCAAACTAACCTTTATCTAAACTAACCTTTATCTAAACTAACCTTTTAAAGTGGAAGCTAGCATCTTTGTGGCTGCCCTGACATGATGGGACGCAGCAGGTAGGTACGTCCTCTCCTGTGGACATTATATGACCCTAAAGATTCACCCCTGACAGAAACCGAATATCCGCCGCGATAGAAAGTCCAGCTCATTATTCGACAGTAAAGAGAAACACAAGCCAGCCAGTAATTTCAGCTGTCATCCTCAGACTATATGTATCTGTTGTCCGGCGTCATTAGGTCCTTTATTTTCAGCTGGACGGGAGGATTATTATACCGTCAGCGAGGGCGTTCTGGCAGAGGCTCAGGAGGATGTTAAATGGAGAGTTGTGTGTCACTCATAGGCAGCGTCTTTGTCCAGATCCCCCCGACAAAGAGTCCTGTTCAGTGATAATGTGGAATCTGTGGCCTGGCTCAGTTGTCACATATTTGTCCCCACAGCGTTTCCACTGCATGAACTCTGTGACATTTACTACCAGACGGTGTGTTAAACAGCCGAGACCTTTCATACAAACTGCTATTTATATAAGTAGATAAATCACTTGTTTACCTGGTCTTCTGTGCACCCTGAAGGATCCAGGCTCTCAGGTATATTTAACCCTGGGTCCTCTCTGTCCACATCCTGGTGTCTGAGTGACTGGTAGGTAGTAAAAGTGTTGGAACTGGTCCAGTAGATCACCTCAGCCAGCAGACACCAAACGGGCTGCAATGGCTGCAACGTGATCCTTTGGGACAACTGCACCTGATCACAGTAGGTCCACTAAAAGAGCTTGTTTGATCCACTGACAGGCTCAGAGTGTTATTCTAAGTGTGTGACAGCATCATGGAAAGGATCCCTACAGAGAGAGACCTGGAAGATCCTTTTGGTTTAACCACAAACAGCACACACACCAGACTACATTCACTAAAACAGGGATTTTAGAGAACAGGACACAGGAGCTGCTGCTCTGCTGCTGCTTTGATCAGTTAGTTTGTTTGTATTATTGTGAGACTTTGGTGTGACTCAATGTGACTTTGGGTCCAAACTAATGTGTTAGTCCAATGATTGAGGCAGTGGTAGCACAGTGAACTCCTGTGTTCTGTGAGCTAAAATCCCTGTTTTTGTGAATGTAGTCTGGTGTGTGTGCAGAGAGCGATATAACAGCTGTCAGTGGATCAAACAAGTTCTTTTAGTGGACCTACTGTGATCAGGTGCAGTTGTCCCAAAGGATCACGTTGCAGCCATTGCAGCCCGTTTGGTGGCTGCTGGCTGAGGTGATCTACTGGACCAGTTCCAACACTTTCACCACCTACCAGTCACTCAGACACCAGGAGAAATACCAGACTTGAATAATACTTTTGCAGCTTCTGCTTCGACAGCAGCAGTGAAGTCTCGGCCAGCTTCACACATCTGGATCCAGTTTGTAGCTTCTTCATATTGACCATTAACTCCACCAATAAAAGCTGAGAATTGGCAGCGTGCGCTTGTTTTACTCACCAGTGACGTTGAGGCTGACGGTGTCCTGGGTGTCTTCCATCCCGTGCATGACCTCACAGCGGTAAAGCCCCGCGTCGCTCGCCCTGAGACGGGTTATGATGAGGGAGGCGTCCCCGACCGACAGCGGGTAGCTGGGCACCGACACCCTGCTCCTGTACTCCTGCCCCACCTTCACCGCCCCCTCCTGGGACACCAGCACCACCTTCTCCCCCTGCGCCTCCAGCTTCGTCCACTTGATCCTCAGCTGGTCGTCGGGCCCCGGCGTGGACCGAGGTCCGGGCGTGGGCGTGGTGTGTGAGGGGGTGTGCGAGGGGGTGTGTGAGGGGGTGTGCGAGCAGCCGCTGGGGGGATCTGGCTGTATGGAGAAGTGGCAGGGCAGCACCACCCGTCCGGACAGAGAGCCGCTCGCCGGAGAGCTCGTCTCCATCCTCATGGAGCACGGCGGAGCTGGAAGACAGGATCAGCATCAGGATCAGCATCAGGATCAAGATCAGGATCAGCATCAGGATCAGCATCAGGATCAGGATCAGCATCAGCATCAAGATCAGGATCAGCATCAGGATCAGGATCAGCATCAGGATCAAGATCAGGATCAGCATCAGGATCAGCATCAAGATCAGCATCAAGATCAGCATCAGCATCATGATCAGGATCAGCATCAGCATCAAGATCAGGATCAGCATCAGGATCAGCATCAGGATCAGGATCAGCATCAGGATCAAGATCAGGATCAGCATCAGCATCAGCATCAAGATCAGACAGTATATGATATATTATATATGATACACCAAGTGGTACTAACTAGTACTAACTAGTACAACTACTGCAGTACTATTACTACTAAACTCCACTTTAGTATTTTTTTTGTCACTTTAAACGTCTACTCAGCCTAACCTAAGGATTAGATTAGAGGTTAGACTAAGGTTTAGATTAGGGGTTAGATTTAAGGTTAAATAAGGATTAGGTAAGGATTAGATTAAGGTTTAGATTAAGGGTTAGAATAAAGTTTAGATTAAGTAATTAAATAATTCACTGGGCCCCACTAGAAGAACAATGTTTTCTAAATGATGTTGTGTAAAAACATTTGTTGATTGATGGTTAAGATCAGGGATCTCAGGGATCTGAGGGATCTGAGGGATCAGTTAATATCCTTCAGCTGCAGTATATTAATCAGTAGTCCCCACTGGGATAGAGACACCTGTGGTTTGCAGGGACGCATGTGTTCAGTCTTGTGCCGGACTAATAATCACTCTTGGCCCTGAGATCTGGCTCCTGTGTGTTATTACGTCGACGGAGGACTTGAGACTTCCTGCAGGACTGGACTCACCTGGCTGAGGACGAGCGGCGCACACACACAGCAGGCAGAGCAGGTGTGTGAGGACGAGTGGGATCATCTCGACACAGCCTGCACACGGGAGAGAGAGAAGAGAAGAAGAAATAACATTAAATCAAACAACTGATGCTTTTCTTCTTCACATATGATGATAAAACTGAACATCTTTGAGTCCTCAGGTTGTGGAAACTCATAGCTAATTGATTAATGGAGATAATTGGCTGCAGATGAATTGATAATGAGAATAATCGGCTCTAATTGGACAGTTTAAGATACTTTGAAACATGCGA
Organism: Pempheris klunzingeri; assembly: GCF_042242105.1. NCBI lineage: Eukaryota > Metazoa > Chordata > Actinopteri > Acropomatiformes > Pempheridae > Pempheris > Pempheris klunzingeri. The sequence goes on from NC_092030.1 coordinate 21,643,206, forward strand.
TTGTCTTCTAAAGTGATTAAAACAAATGAGCACTTTTCCTTTAATTTCTTCAAGTATTCTGCTTTTATTTTGACATCTGGCTCTTTTTCTAAGATTCCTTCCAGACAAAAATACTTTGAAAAATGTTTTTCCCACCAAAAGAGTTTAATTACCTTTAATTAAAAGATGTTAAATTGCTTCTCCTCCCTCGCTGAAAACAACAGAAACCATAAATATGTAAATCCTGCTAATTCCAGAGGTTTAACATCTGGACACAAGATGTCTCCTCCGTCCTGCTTCCTCGTCTCCACGCTGCACCCTGATTGGCTCTGGACGAGCTGTGATGTCATAAATCCTGCAGGTACGTGCAGGTGTTAAAACTGAGATTTGAAGGTTAAGAATTAAAGTTTTAAGTATTTTTTAATCATAAAACTTCTTTTTACTTTATTCATATTTTGAATTCAGGACTTTTCAAAGCACAAAAGCATCAAAATCACCAATAAAGTCTTAAATTAATCTATAATTTTACATTTTAATCTTTTTGTTAGTTGTGTTTTGCATTAAACTGAATCTGGACAGTAACTAAAGTAATCTAAGAAAGTTAAAGTGGAGTAAAAGCACAGGAAGAGAAGTAAAAAGTGACAAAATAGACTTATTAATAAACTTCAAACCTTAAAAATGAACATAAGCACAGTAGTTAGTTAGTTAGTTAGTTAGTTGCTTGGTTAGTTAGTTAATCTCCTCCACTGCTGCTCTTCCTCCTCTTTCTCTTAAGATCATTTTCATTGTCCAAGTATTTCATTGCTTAATTTTAAAAAAAAGGAGTTTTAGCTGTGAAATGTGACGAAATATGAAAACAACAGAGAGAAAAGCTTCTTTCTGGAGTATGAAGGGTTAATAAATATCTGATATTGACCATCTGACCCAAAGACATTTAATTAAATCTAAAAAATAACAAAGAAAAGCTGCAAATCTTCAGATATTTGACATTTATGATTAAAAAAAACACTGAAAGTGACTCATTTCTGCAGCTGGAGATCTGAACAGCAGACATTTAGACACTTATACTCTTCATATTAACTCTGTTTGCTCTTACATCCAACTTCATGGTCTAATTTCTTGTTTCTAAACATAACTGGATGATAAAAGTTCATTCTAACTTTGATATTTTAAGGATTTCTGTGGGGAAAAAAAGTTTTTAAAACGACTTAAAATCGCCCCTTTGACTGTGTGGGAGCAGCTGTGCTGATAAAACTTATCACCAGATCAGTGGATGTAAATGGGTCTGATTGGTGCCTATCAATGGGTTTCTTATCAGTGTGGGAACATTCCTGCAGGAGCTGAAACAGCATCAGTCTCACGTCACTTCTAACATTTCTGCGAGAAATAAGGTGGAAAATATCGATCTTACTTTGTGAATCCTTCAAAAAGAAAAAACTCCAAACGTCCAGTAGTGTTCAGCTGAAGCTTCCCCCACCAGAATCACCGGGAGGTCCCAAAACAAACAGCCGCTCAGGAGGCGCTTCTCTCGGCGTGCAGCAGCAGATGTGCGCCGGTCGGATCTCCTCCTCCGCTCAGCGCTGGCTGCAAGTTCAAATCCACTTTACACCCGCTATTATGCGGACATCACGGAGAGGAGGGGCGACCATGTGCGTGCAACAACCCCCTCCTCCTCACCCTCCTCCCCCTCCTCCGATGATACACCGCCCAGTGCGGGGGAGGAGGAGGAGGAGGAGGAGGAGAAAGAGGGATGGAGTGGATGAGAGACAGAGTGGGAGGAGGTGTAGATGGAGGAAGTGAGACTGGGGAAAGCCTGAGTGGGAGGGAGACACTGGGAGGCAGGAGGAGAGAGAGAGGGGGAGGCATTAAAGGGGCAGTCCGTTGATTTATTAACACTCATCCACAAAGTCAGGAGACTTCCCAGAGACGGATTAAAACAAGAATCTTAAAAATCTGAGCAGCAGAAGCAGAGATGTCGTCATTTTTCTCCCTCAGACCTCCAGACAGAAGTTTTCTCTCTTTCGCTTTCTATTCTTGGTTTTATCGACACGTCCAATCATTATTTTGCAATTTCACATCTGTGATACTTTGATAAATCCAGCTGGATGTGAGGCGTCAGGCCCTTCAGCCTGTATTTACTTCTTTCTGACCATTGACGCCCACTCCTTCGGTCCATGGATGCTGAATACCAGACTTCCAGTTCCTCCTGATATTACAATATGATAATATTCCAAACTTGACGTCTCTTTGGCGTTGACGCTCTGCCGAAAACTGCTTTTTGGGCCGTGGAAGATTTTGTAGCTGCAATACCACGAGTGTCCACCAGGGAAGAAGTGGGCGCTAGACCGAGCGGCGGTCCGGTAACCAGTTCTTAAAAGAAGAACGAAGACGCAGCAGAAATATCACGTCAATAAAATAAGATGCAGGATTTGTGCTGGATGAAAATTATGTAGAATTAAAGTCCTTATTGTGTGAGTCAGAGATCAATACTGTGCTGATTTATCACCAATAAACTCCTCGTTAGCTCGCTGTTCGTCACCAGCGGCATTTTATTTATCTATCAGCTGAATATTTGTGTATCTTATGTGTCTAAAATCCCATTTTACTGACAAAATATTTGTCTCGTCTCGACTCTGGAAGAGGCCTTGTGATTGATGGCGCTATGCCAGTCTGGGCTAAGCGCCTACATTTCCCATAATGCCTCACCACTTAATCTTTTTCAACAGATCCCCAAATAAACTTGTTTTTAAAAAGTAATTACAAAAGGAACTAAAGGCTTCAGTCTGCTCCTCGTGTCAGGAAGTCAAAGCCAAACTAATAACTAAACATCCATCCTTCATGTTGTTTCACTCAATTATCTAAATACTGTTAATTCAATATTTCAGGTTTGTTTTTAATAAACAGCATTTCCCATAATCCCACAGACCTTCGCAGACCACGGCTGAGTGGAGCGTTCCCCTTAGAACACAAATATAACTGATTTACAAGACAAAATAACATTCACACCGTTTATTGGTACAAATATTAAAGACACGTTTGTAAAAATTACATTTCATTATCAGTTCTCGAAGAACATCAGAAAAAATGTTCTAAGTGTTTAAAATACAAAGCAGATTCAGCAGAACCTCAGACAGGCAACAAGTTGAAGGAAAAACCTGGTTCACAGCGACCTTCAGGTCCGTTAGGAGGTTCTAGTGGTCCAATAGGTGGTTCCAGTGTTCCTTTCAGATTTCATGTAGTCATTTAGGAGGTAATAGGGTTCCTTTAAGGGGTTCTAGCCATCTTTTAGGACGTGCTAGGGTTCCAGTAGGTGGTTCTAGTAGCCGTTTAGGAGGAACTTAGTGATCCTTCGTGGTGTTCTAGGATTTGATGAGGTGGTTCTAGTAATGCTTTAGGATCTCTACTTGGTTCTAGGGATCATTAAAAAAGTAGTGGGGTTCATTAACGTGGTTCAAGCGTTCCTTCAGGAGATTCTAGGGATCCTTTAAGATCTTTGGTTGTTCCAGAGATCCTTCAGAATGTTTTAACGTTCCTTTAGGGTGCACTGAGGTAGTTCTGCTGATGTTTTACACTCTTTAGTTGGTTCTGGGGATTATTTAAAATGTTCTATGATTCTTTCAGGTGGTTCAAGCGGTTCCGTTAGGAGGTTCTAGGGTTCATTCAGAGGGTGCCAGAGATCCTTTGTAAGGTTTTAGAGTTCCTTTCTGTGGGGATGACATTTGTCGCCCGTCCGTGTGTCACAGGAACGGTTCCTTAAAAATGACTTCATATAAAAATATAATATCTTTACCAATAAGAATCAGTGATGTCATCATGTTCAGAAGTCCTCAAACAGGTCCTCTGCTGCTGCAGCGTCTGTGGAGCGCTGGGGGGGCTGCAGCTTACTGGATCCTGCTGGGGGGTCGGTCCTGCGCACACACACACACACACACACACACACACACACACACACACACACACACACACACACACACACACACACACACACACACACACACACACACACACACACACACACACACACACACACACAGAGCAGGTCAGTGGGCTAATGAAGCTGGTTTACAGGAGAGTTTTCCTGTTGAGACGGGAAGTGTATCATGTGGCCCATAAGGAGCAAGACTGGAAACACATGGGCAACTTTTATACCTGTGTGTGGAAAGGTGTGTGTGTGTGTGTGTGTGTGTGTGTGTGTGTGTGTGTGTGTGTGTGTGTGTGTGTGTGTGTGTAATTGTGGCCCAGCAGCTCCCCCACCATAAGTGCTCTACATCAAATCCCGGACTCGACTAAACACTCGGGTATCGGCTCCACAGAAGCTCACATATACTTTGGCTTCACTTGAACGTCACGCCGTGAGACGTTCAGGGGTCGGGAAAACAAAATGTCAGCCGCTCCGGGGATGAAGGAGGGATCAGGGCTGCTCAGTGGGTAGCAGAGAAAAGAGGGCAAGAGGGGATCAGGGCTGAGACACTGAGAAGGAAAACACATCCTGAGGAGTCTTAAAGGAGTAGTTTGACATTTTGGGACATGAGAAGATTGATACCACTCATGTGGGCATGTTGGTGAATATGAAGCTACAGCTAGCACATGGTTAGCTTAGCTTAGCATAAAGACTGCCCGCTCTATCCTAACGTGACAAAACTCACCTCCCAGCACCCCTGAAGCTCACTAACTAACACAAATCTGTAAAAACCTGCAGCGCAAAAACAATAAACTGCAATTTTCCAGGAGGTTACTTGTCCTGACCAAGTATTAGTCTGACCCCAAACCCTCCTAAAACAGTGATTGGTTGTTTTTCCTACTGATTAACCAAACTAGTTAAAATGTGTTAATCTGTGAGTTTTAAAGGTGCTCAAGGTGGAGTTTGTTACCTGTTTCCTGTTTCCTGTCTTTACGCTAACAGGCTGCTGTTGGTAGCTCCAGATTTAAGGTTACAGGTAACGGTGGACAGACAGGTAACGACAACGGTGGACAGACAGGTAACGTCAATGGTGGACAGACAGGTAACGTCAACGAAGGACAGACAGGTAACGTCAACGGTGGACAGACAGGTAACGTCAACGGAGGACAGACAGGTAACGTCAACGGAGGACAGACAGGTAACGTCAATGGAGGACAGCCAGGTAACGACAACGGAGGACAGCCAGGTAACGACAACGGAGGACAGACAGGTAATGTCAACGGAGGACAGCCAGGTAACGACAACGGAGGACAGACAGGTAACGACAAGGGAGGACAGACAGGTAACGTCAACGGTGGACAGACAGGTAACGTCAACGGTGGACAGACAGGTGAATTCATGTTCTCAGTGGGCGGGACCGTTGGCCTGCTGAATGGCTGGAGGAGGTCACATGATCAGCAGATCCCCTTATGACATCACAAGAGGAACCAAATCTAAACGGAGCGTTTTCACACACATTTATTCGTCAGTGCTGTTGAAGTGTTTCATTAGAGAAACGCTGAGCTGAGCTGAGATAAAAGCAGGTATGGAGGTTTCTGCTGTAAACCATCCAACACCTCCATCCTCTCTGAGTGACTGATCGATCTAACGCCGGCGTGATCTGAGGATCTGAGGATCTGAGGATCCGAGGATCCGAGGACCGCCAGCGATCCACAGCGGCATCTCCAGCTTTAACACAAGAGAAGAAACAAGACTAAGAGGAAAAAGGTCGGTGTGAGAAAGCAGGAGAGCGCAGAGGCCCTGAGCTCGTTTAAATCATTTCCAACTGTGCAACAAACGCTGCTGGAACCAGTTAGGAGGAAACTAGAGACATGTTCGCTGGAGAGGAGGAGGAGGAGGAGGAGGAGGAGGAGGAGGAGGAGGAGGAGGACCACCGGGGACATGAACACACGGCGGGAGGGGGGACGTGACGAGGTGAGGTTAAGCCTCCTGGTCAGGTGACATAGCAGAGCTGCACCCCAATTATGTGCTAGTTTGTAGCTTAGGACGCTAAACATGGGCTCAGGCCGAGCAGACGGATTAGTTTGGTCTAAATAAAAGAAATGAAACCCAAAGTTCTGTCACTTAAAGGTTCAGTGCACCAAATTACAACAAAACAAGCATGTTTTCACTCAACTCCAGTGGTGTGCACACACACACACACACACACACCACCACCTCTGTGCAGGTACAGTGCTCCTGTTAAAAAGGTAAGACCGGTATTTCTAAACCTGGGTTGTACATATTCTGATGACCTGCTGTCCAAACACACCAGACTCCATTCATAAAAACAGTCATTTTACTCTGCAGAAAAACAGGAGTTACTGGTTCTGTTGCTGCCTCGTTCAGTTAGTTAGTTTGTGTTACACAAATATTGTGATGGCTCCAAACCAACAAGTCACTCAACAACACAAACAAACTAACCTACTAACGAAGAAGTAGACGAGCAACTCTACTGTAATCTGTGAGGTAAAATCGCTGTTTTTGTCAATGGAGTCTGGTGTGTTTGACGAGAGTGATTTAACGCTTTCTCTGTACTAGCTAGCTAACTACGAAACGTTCCACATGCTTTCTTGACTTTAAAATTGTCTTTTAAATTGACGACAATCAGGATCCAGACGGGATTTAAACATAATTCATCCCTCACCTGTAAATTGACACATAAGAACCTTCTCTGTCTTCAAAATAAAGCACCGACCTCAGATGGTTCCACTAAGATCTGTTTAGGAGGTAAAACCGTCCACTGTTTCACACCAAGAAGGAGAAACATCATCAAACAGAAACATGTTTTTCCTTCTTCTATTGTGACCTTCTGTCCCCACGTTGGGAACCTTTAATGGATTCGGTCCTCTAGAAAGGTTCACATGTTAAACAACAAACTGTAAAATGTGTAAAACTGTAAAAGCAGAAAGGACAAGCAGGAGTGAAGCTCTCTCAGTCCCGGGTCTTGGAGTGATTATCTGCGATGGCTGGGAGCGACGCTTGATCGTTTACAGAGCCGAAGGAGGAAGCGAGCGCGTTTCCTTTCATGGGAAACACAAACGCTTAAATCTCAGGGACACGGTGTTCATCCTCAGGGGAACACACACTGAACACACTTAAAGGAGCAATTCAACATTTTGGGAAATACACTTTGTCCTGAGAAATCTGTTAAAAAAAAAAAAAACACAGCTCCTCAGAGGATGAGCTGATCATCCATGAAAGGCTATTGGTCAGAACAGACTGGATGAATGTTCATACAGCCAATCGCAGACATTTGGTTGAGCCACCAGGTGAGGGAAGAGTAGACCTGTACAATGTGAATGTTACTGAAGTCACTGTAAAAGTATCATTACCAAAATGTACTTAAAATACAAAAAGTAAAAGTACTGTTGCAGTAAAATCCTTTTGGTTTAACCAAAAACAGCCATTATATCGTTCTCTGAAAACACACCAGACTCCATTCACAAAAATAGTAATTTTACCTCACAGAACGCAGGGGTTCACTGGGCTACCACTGCCGCAATCAATGGACTGACACATTAGTTTGGACCAAAAGTCATAATTAAAACACAAAAGTCACTCAATAACACAAACAAACTAACTGATGGAGGCAGCAGCAGACCAGCAGCTCCTGTGTTCTGTTCTCTAAAATCCCTGTTTTAGTGAATGTAGTCTGGTGTGTGTGTGCGGCTAAACCAAAAGGATAATAATCAATCCTCTCATCTTAAAGTTTATTTCCCAAAATGTCCTTTCATTCTCTTCAGGCTCTTTCACTCCTTCAGCTTCCTCCTCCTCCTCCTCCTCCTCTCTATGGTGAAAACATGGAGGTAGCAGAGGAAGGTGAACGGGTTGAGCGGTGATGGAGATGGAAATAAAAAAACCAAACAAAGGTTTTTGTGGTGTGGGGCTGAACCCCCACGTTAGCAGCCACCTCTCCAGACAAAGGCCTCTCTTCTGCGGCCGGTGTTTGCCAGCTCAGAGGGGGAGCAGCTTCTGCAGCGATCAAACGCCCAGCCGGCCACAGCTGCTCATCACATCACTGCTGCTTCTTGTTGTGGCGGTCAGAGGCGGTAATGGGCGCCGCTGCCGACTCCTGCCAGCAGCTGGGGATGGATGGATGGCACCGCCCGCGGCCATCTGCATGTGGCACAGTTTACAGTGGCTGGCACTCGGAGGGGCTCGGAGGCGGCGTATTCACCCTCTGTTGGAGGTGCACGGCAACAACGTCAGACTGAGACTTGAGTCTTTGGAGCCTTTTCCAAACGGCCAAAAGAGAAACTGGCACATGGGAGATATACGGGAACAAGAGCGTCAGTATTGTGCAGGTTTGGATGTGGATGGTGACACAGACACCAGTGGGTGTGCGGAGGGGAGGGAAGAAGAGAGTTGCATAATTGTCCCTTTGAGAGCCGAGACTGACTTTGGCCCCCCTCAGAAACCCCCCCGCTGCACTGAGAATAACAACATTCAGCGAAATCCAACAAACTAAACTCCGGGTTCATTTTCTCTCCTCGCTCTGCTGGTGTCCAGGTTCTCGAAGCCTCGCAGGAAGGATTAGGAATAAAGACGATGGACGCAGTTTGACGGGTCGTCGTACGGCGACTTAGAGGCAGAACAAATACAACGACGCCGTATTAGAGCCACTGTAGGTAGAAGAATAATCTAATAAATCAGTGGTTAAATTACGAGAAAAGAGACACAAATTTGAGAGAAGAAACTTGGATATTCTCTGAGATTATAAAGATTTAAATTAAAGTGAAAAAACATGGGATATTCTGAGATTAAAGAGGTAAATTTCCGAGAACAATCTCACAAAATTACAAGAAACTTTGATATTCTCTGAGATTATACAGTCAAGTTTATGAGGAAAACAAAAACCTCTGGTGCTAGTTGAGTTAAATTACAAGAAAAACTTAAATATTCTGTTGGATTAAAGTGGTGAATCTACAAGAGAAATCCTCAGGTACTGTCTGAGATTACAAACAGAAAAGAGATAAAAGCAGGAAAATCTCACAAAAATCACAAGTAAAGAACTCAAATATTCTCTGAGATTATTAAATCATAAATTAATGAGAATTTTGCTACTTTTTCAGGTTTTTATTGTTTTTCCACACACCAGACTCCATTGAGAAAAACAGGAGTTTTACCACACAGAACACAGGAGTTGCTGGTCGAGTACTACTACTACTTAAATGTTATTTATTCATTCAAGTAATCAAGTAAAACTAAACAAAAACTTTTTTTCCTTCCAACCGATAAAAAGGAGGCGAACTGGCTCAAAGAATTGAAAAAAAAAAGTACTAAAAGTGTTTAAAGATTTCATAAAAAGTAGTGAAACCTCTGCACAGCGTAGCTTCTTAACTGGAGAGATTCCACCAGAGATAAACTTTATTTTTTTGGAACTAAACGAACGATGGATGTGGTTAACGGGAAGAGACGACAGCCTGGGATGTGATGCAGCCTCCTGAAGTTTTCCACTCACTCATTATCGGCCTTCTTTAAAGGTCTCCTCTCCTCGGACCAGCTCGTCCCCAGCTGGTCCGCCTAGAGCCACGGCGGCATGTGTTTGTGTGCTTAGACAGATAAAACAGACGCTGGGATAGAGAAGACCAGCAGCACAAATCATAAACCTGCAGGACAACGCTGCTCTTTTATCACCAATAAACTCCAGAGAGCTGAATCTGATATTCCCTCTCAGAGGAATGCTGTTAATGTGATAACGCCCTGAAGGTGTTCAGCTGGGCCAAGAGTTCGGACACTGGAGCAAGGTCACACTGCTTCCTCCTCCTCCTCCTCCTCCTCCTCCTCCTCCTCTCTACTCTGAGTACAGTGACCTCTGTAAACGTTTACGGCATCACACATATGTAGCCGAGTGTGTGGTGACATGTCAAAGGGTAATCCTGGTGTTTTTAAGCCTGGACACTATTTTGTTTAAGGTATTTTGGTGTCTAAATGACCCACATGTAATAGATACTGGATCCCTACAGAGAGAGACCTGGAAGATCCTTTTGGTTTAACCACAAACAGCCGTTATATCGCTCTCTGCACACACACCAGACTACATTCACTAAAACAGGGATTTTACCTCACATGTTTCTAGTCTACTGTTGCCTCCATCAGTTAGTTTGTTTGTGTTATTGTGTTTTAAATAACAATTTTATTAGATTCAAATGAACCCTTTAAATCACAAAACTCACACAATAACACAAACACACTGACTGATGGAGGCAGCAGCAGAGCAGCAGCTCCTGTGTCCTGTTCTCTAAAATCCCTGTTTTAGTGAATGTAGTCTGGTGTGTGTGCTGTTTGTGGTTAAACCAAAAGGATCTTCCAGGTCTCTCTCTGTAGGGATCCTTTCCATAATGCTGTCACACACTTAGAATAACACTCTGAGCCTGTCAGTGGATCAAACAAGCTCTTTTAGTGCTTTTAATGGAGGTGATCTACTGGACCAATTCCAACACTTTTTGTTCCTACCAGTAATTCAGACAATCAGGTTTAAAAAAAATAGAATTATCCTTTAATTCTTCGTATATGTTGTGGTTTTTGTTTTCAAACTGATTTCTTATTTAGTTTTTCACCACTAACAGTGGTGGTTTGTGTGTGTGTGTGTGTGTGTGTGTGTGCGTGTGTGTGTCCTGTGAAACACACACTCTGCTCTTAGCTCCCACATTCCTTCACATGTTCACTGATTGTCTTGCGGTCAATCAGCAGTTTACGGCCGACCGCTGCCAGACGAGCGACACCAGCTTCACGCACACGTTTGGGGGGGTCGACCTCCAGCCGCCTGAATGCTGAGGCGCTGCAGATTGGGCGTAATTGCCCGACATAAAGAAGATCCCCGACAGGGAACTTTTATGATGTTTGATTTTCCCATTGAAGGGGGCGAGAGGAGAGAGCAGAGGGGGGAGGAGGGGGAGGCAAGGGCGAGATGAGCCAAAGAAAAATGAGAACAAACATGCAGATCATCTCTATTTGGTGTTTTTGTTCCACAGTAAAGAAGGGAGGTGTTTTATTTAGCCAGGATTTATGACAATAAAGTGCATTTAAATAGATTAACTGTGTGTTTTCGTGGCCCGTGGGTGACGGGAGGTGTCACACCCCGACAAGAGTGTGAGCGGTTTACAGACTACAGAGCCAATAAAGCGCTCCGAGACACCACAAAGCGGGAGGCGCTACAGATCTCATGTAGGAGGAGCGGCTTCTCACACATTAAACGCTGGAAACGACATTACGTGTGTTTTATTCCGGCTGTACCTCTTTCTCTGGGAGCTCTGCGGGCTCGGCCTTTTCACCGCAGGGTCGGGGGGCCCGAGGTGACGGAAGCGGCGTTTGCGACAGGGGGCCACGTCGGTGATGTCCCTCAGGCTGTCGTCCATCGGGCTCGGAGTGGAGGACTCTGGGGACACACATATATATATATATATACATATACATCAAGTATTGGCAGCAAAATACACTGACAGCTACTTTTCAGAATGATGGATTCATCATGTACAGTGTTTTACTGGTGTTATCGGTGTGTTACTGTGAGTTTGGGGCGTTTATTTTACAGCTGTGTGACATATTAGACAAACTGATCAGATGTTTTACATGTAAAATCTGCAAAAACAACAGAAAATCAGAGTGAGCACAGGATGATCTGAGCGTGAAGGCAGCGTTTTGAGGGAAAACATTAGGAGTCACGCTCTCAGACTGCAGGACTACACTCCTAAATAAAGATATAACACGTCTTTCTTGTGCCGTCTGAGCCTGAGAGATGTCCGCCTGCATCCAGCCACCATCTGCTCGTCACTCCTCTCTCACCACCTCTGGTCTCTGCCTGTCGTTTTAAACGCCAGGACGCCGTCGGGGTCGAGTGTGTGGAACAACAGCAGAAACACACAGCGGCTGAAGCCAGCTGCTGCAGGATGACGGTGGAAAATGTGAAAACATCCTTCAAATTACGTGTTCTTCCCTTTCTTATAATAATCAGCGCTGATATTTTTCTCTGACCGGTTTCCACATCGTGCTGCCTGGTTCCTGTGGACGCACTGACTCAGGCCTCTGCAGCAGTCTGTAAAAGCTGCCTGTTAAACTCAATGACTCTGCTGAACAAAGCAGGAAGAGCAAGTAAAACCAGAACAAAGCAGACAGGTGTCAGGTGCTTCTTTTCCCCTTTTAGGGTTTTATCTTCTGCTATCGTGTAAAAAATATGTTGTACTTAAAGGAGAAGGGTCTTATTTTCTAAATACCCTGGTGTCTGAGTGACTGGTAGGTAGTAAAAGTGTTGGAACTGGTCCAGTAGATCACCTCAGCCAGCAGCCACCAAACGGGCTGCAATGGCTGCAACGGGATCCTTTGGGACAACTGCACCTGATCACAGTAGGTCCACTAAAAGAGCTTGCTTGATCCACTTAGCAAACACACCAGACTCCATTCAGAAAAACAGCATTTAAAGAAAACCGTGTTTGTTAAATTTGGCGAAAAGTGAAACGTTCCTGTTCCGTCTGAGGTCTTACAGAACAAAAAGAAACTTTAACTCCACTTTAATAGTACTAGAGACACCTCTGTGCAGATTGGTGGCTGTAAACGGAGATTTCAGCTGTTTAGCAGAAGCTCATAATCACACTTGAACACAAGTCTTTTCCAGAATTAATAAATTACTGGAGAAAGTCCTGGAAAATCAGGGTTAATTCACCAAACCAAAATGTTGGGTAATATTGTTCTGCAGGTTGTTTCTGGGTTCATGTGTGTTCTGGTCAGTTATGGGGACATGAAATCGGCTCCCGCTCTAAATGCCGTCTGAACGGATGAAGAACTGAGACAAAGTGTAGCCGTCGGTACAAAATGATCACAGTGGATCACAGATGGAGCTGAAGTGGGTCAAAATGATCTTCTTGCCTGTTGTCATGTTGCATTTACAGATGGTGGAAATTAAACTCTCATCATGGAAAGTCGTGGAGAAATCAGGGACTTTCACATTTGACTTAAGAGTTGGAGCCTGATTGAAAATAAAATAATATCTTTTTGCTGTTTGTGCACCAAGGAGCTAAAAAGTAAAGCAGAAAAATTAATTTTCCGTAACTTCTTGCTTGTTGTGGGACCATTAAACACACACACACACACTTACTTCACCAGAATGGGCTCAAAGACAGTTTGACTTGACAAAAGGTTGTTTTGTTGTGTGGATGAAAACTGGGACAGCGATCAGCGCACAACACACACGTTTCCTCACACCCCCCCTCCCTCGTCTATCTGTTGGCTCCGACCCGTCTGAGTCACTGTCGTGGCAACAGAAACAACACAGATCCTGCGAGCTTTTCCTCTTTGGGCGGAGGGGAAGGCTCTGAGAGGGGGGACACCTACATCAGGAGCCCGAAGCCTGGCTGTGGGCGAGCTAGTGAGAGAGTGGAAAAACGAGGGACGTAAACAGCTGAGAGGCGAAAACTCCCCTAAAACCCTGTCAGGCTCCCCGACAGGTAACTTATGATCTGCACTAGTTTATCTTCCTGTAACACACACACCTCCACCCTCCTGCTGCGGGCACGCTCAGGTCTGCGGGCTGACGGGCTGCTTGTATTTAAAGGTGTTGTGGGACGAGGGGTCGCGGCGCCCCTCGACCCTCCTTACATAACTCCTCAGTGATGTCATGGTGAGTTTCTGGGCACGAAAAACACAGAAGGTCTCAGCGATGGTGCAAAAACACTCAGCTGCCATGACAACAGCCCCAAAAACTACCACAGTCACGGTTATAATTCACAAACTGGACCTTTAGTGTGAAAAGACGTCATGTTCAGTTGGTGCTCTGCTTCCCATCACTTCCAAGCGTGTCTGATGTTTACCTGCACCAGCTGTTCTCCAACACCTGCAATTTCCTGCCTCGTGTGATTTAATGTGGATTTACAGGATTAAATGACAGATTAACCGTCGACTGTCAATAACTGTGATAATTATGTTCATTTAGTGCGATTGAGACGAGGTCGTGACCTCCACAGTCTGAAGCTGGAAAAAAAAGTTCCTCTTTTTAGAAAGTTTGACTCAACTTAACAAACGTGTGTGTGTGTGTGTGTGTGTGTGTGTGTGTGTGTGTGTGTGTGTCAATGTGGGGAATTTACACATTTGCTCATAGTGGAGGGGAGGAGTGAGATGGGGCTGGGATTCAATTCTAAAATTATTTTAGGCTATTAGAAATGCTGGAAAACACAATGAACTATTGTTTAAAGGTGAAACACAATAAGAATTCAGAATCTGAGTGACTGGTAGGTACTAAAAGTGTTGGAATTGGTCCAGTAGATCACCTCAAACAGGCTGCAACGTGATCCTTTGGGACGACTGCACCTGATCACAGTAGGTCCACTAAACCACCTGCAGTAAACATATCTGACCCCTTTAGAGGAGAACTCCTTCAGAAATAGACCTTTAAGATTCAGCCGCTACATCCTTCTCCTCAAAGCCACCAGACTCCATTGACAAAAACAGTCATTTTAAATTGCAGGACACAGGAGTAGTGCTGCTTTTATCAGTTAGTTTGTTTGTGTTATTGTGCGTTACACAAATAGTGTTGGATCCAGACCAACTCTTTAAAACACCAAAGTCATAAAATAACACAAACAAACTGACTGATGGAGGCAGCAGTCGACCAACAGCTCCTGTGTCCTGTGAGCTAAAATCACTGTTTTTGTGAATGGAGTTTGGTGGCTTTGAACGGAGTGATATTATGCGATATGTTATGCTTTAAACACTGAAAAGAGCTGAAGTCTTTGTTCCGAAACATAAAATATATCATTTCTATTTTGGGGTTTTTCTCCATCAATCTTTCTGGGAAGCTACAACATGATATCTGGGCATTTTATTCACACCAGTTACAACTAGAATTTATATATATATAACCATTATTTTGTGGTTGAGGTCTTACCCCGAGTGGATGAAGTGGAGGCTGGAGTCGGCTGCACTTCATCTGGCTCCTCATCAGTACTTCCTCCATATTCATCCTCCTCTGGACTTGCTGTTCGGTGCGATTTGACTGAATCCTCCTTCTTCTGTCCATCAGAGCTCCTACAACAGAGACAAAGTCTGCATATCCTGGTGTCTAAAGGACTGGGAAGTACTAAAAGTGTTGGAATTGTTGTTGGTTTGACCACAAACAGCCGTTATATCGCTCTCTGCAAACACACCAGACTACATTCACAAAAACATAAATTTTACCTTGCAGAACACAGGAGTTGCTGGTCTGCTGCTGTGACTTTAGTGTTTAAACACATACATTTGGATCCAAACTACATCTTTAAAAAAAAACAAAGCTACGCAATAACACAAACAAGCAAACCAACTGAGGGTCAGGCAGAGCAGCAGCTCCTGTGTCCTATGAGCTAAAATCCTTGTTTTAGTGAATGTAGTCTGGTGTGTGTGCTGTTTGTGGTTAAACCAAAAGGATCTTCCAGGTCTCTCTCTGTAGGGATCCTTTCCATGATGCTGTCACACACTTAGAATAACACTCTGAGCCTGTCAGTGGATCAAACAAGTCACAAAAAGTCACGTGAAGTAAAATTATTGATTTTATCAATGGAGTCTGGTGGCTTTGAAGATTTATTTTATTTTGCTTTACAGGAGTTGCTGGTCTACTGGATCCAAACTAACCCTTCAAAACACCAAAGACACAACAAAACCCTGCAACACAGTGTGACTACTGCCCTGCAAAGGTCACTTCTAAGAACCTTCACAGGCTGAATGGATAAACGACTATAAACCACTAAAGGGCTGCAGTGTACCTGCAGGTGTCCTGTAGGCGTGTGACAGCTTCCTGTAAACTGCGGATCTTGGCTTTCTTCTCATTCAGGACCAGGACAAACCGAGAGTACAGCTCTGCCTCCAGGGCTTCTTTACCGCCGGCGTACCGCTTCAGTCTAAATCAAAACAGGAACACACACACACACACACACACACACACACACACACACACACACACACACACACACACACACACACACACACACAGGTCTCAATATCTGGACTTTCCTCAGCGTCGGTGCAGAAACGTCTCCTGTTTCCCTGCAGACACCAAACACCAGCGCTGCTAATCAGTGATGGATAGTTCAGTCAGGGGGTGATTACAGAGCCATGAATCACATGACGGCCCTTTTCTGTGACTGTGCATTACTAATCAATTAATTAGTATTAATTAAAATGAATACGTTACACAGGGAGGGGGTGATATTCAGAGAAGAAAATCTGAATTATCAAGATTAAAGTTGTAAAGTTAAGAGTCATAAAACTGATATTAAAGTATCAATATCTAGATACTTTATATCTATAAAAGTATCTGTTTTAATGAATTCTCTTGAGATTAAAGCGGCAAATTTGCAAGATAGAAGTTTGTAATTTACAAAAACTTGAATATTCTGATATCAAAGTGGTGAAATGTACGAGACAGTGATTCACCAACTTAAGAGAAAAAAATATTCTCTGATTTTAAAGTGTCAGATTCACAAAGTTAAGAGGAAAAACCCAACATATTCTGAGATTAAAGAGGTAAATTTTATATATAGAGAGAGAGAGATTAAATATTGGCTTCTACTGAAGTGGTAAATTATCATAAACATGAATATTCTCTGACATTATGAAGTAAATGAGGAAGAAACTCTCTGATATAAAATATCTAACACAGTGAGATCGTTGAGAAGGTGGACGTGGCGTCGGGCCGTGTGACTCACCGGCGCCCCTCTGACTTTACCGGGTGTGGTGACCTCAGCGTAACGTACGGCTCCAGAGCTACGCCTGCTGGGTAATAACTCAGAGGGAAACCTGTGATGGATGTTAGAAGAACTAAAATCTGTGAGTTTAACTTTGTCGTAACAAGAGACGTCTTCACGACTCTGTGATGACGAATTTCCTGGTTTTAATCTCTTTTTTTTTTACGTATTCGGGCAAATTTTTTGTACATTCGGACATAAAACACGTTTGATGGAAGACATATTCATTTACTTAAGTAAAAGTAGCAACCCTTCTCCATAATAATACTCCATTAGAATAAAGAGTCCTGCATTTAAAAAGTAAAAGTCGTCAGTGTGCAGAACAGCTTGTTAATAGAGTCTGTTTCCAGTTTTAGATATTATATATAGGTAAAATATAAGAAGATATATAACGCCTGATGAGCTGTCCATAATAAGGAGTTAATGGACGACGTGGAATTAATTATTTTATTTTATTTTGGTGCGTTTTTCCATCAAAATCTAAAGTTTTTCAGCCAAAACTGTTTCCCTGGTGACACCTGAGGGTCTGACTACTACCTGGATCAATCATTACCATCCCATTAGGTTCTTATGCAATGAAAACATTGTTCACTCCTCCAGGAAATAGGACGGATCCCTCAGCTCATAGATTCCTTTGGCTCAGCTATTAGCTAACGTTATGCTAGCCACAAAGCTAACATTATGCTAGCCACAAAGCTAACGTTATGCTAGCCACAAAGCTAACGTTCTGCTAGCAAGATTCAGATAACGCTGTGTCTGGTTGACAATCACTGAATATAACTTCACAGTATGTTAAAGCTAACCAGCTGTCCCCAAATCAATATGAAGATTTCCACGTACAAAAGATCTGCCGTGTGTAAAGTTACTGTCATCTGTTATAATCTCAGAGAACATTGAAGTTCTTTTGTTGTACATGTATCACTGTAATCTCAGAGAATATCAGAGTTTTCTTGTCAATTTATGAATTTGATACCAGGAATCCAGAGTTTTTACCTGGAATATTGTCCTGATCAATATCAAGGTTTCGGTCGTGTGTAACGTCAGTTAATCTGAAGCAGAGAGACTTCCCCCTTCAGGATTGTCGTCCTGATCCAGATCACAGACGATCATGACGAGTAAAGTGATCACAGATGTGATCAGATATGTGATCAGACTCTTCTCCTCTGGCTGTGGTGTGTTTTGTGTGTGTTTACTCTGCAGTGATGTGCTGCTGCTCTCGTCTCAGTTTTCGGTTCTCCTCCTCCAGTTTCTGGTTGAGGTGATCCAGTTTGTTCCCCCTCTGCAGACCGTGGATCAGTAGCTCCCTCACCGCCTCCGTCGGCTCCGGGACGGCCTGCAGCACCACAGAGCCCAACCTGAACTGGAAGATAAAACATTAAAGAACTGTTACTGAAAGGTTTCTGCTCCACTTTCTCTGCCTTTAGTTACAGGATTTCAGCGTTTAAAGGATGCCTTTGCTATGTTTACATATAGGCAGGTAGTTAAAGTGTTGGAACTGGTCCAGTGGATCTTTTATCCAAACAGGCTGCAACTGCACCTGATCACAGTAGGTCCACTAAAAGAGCTTGTTTGATCCACTGACAGGCTCAGAGTGTTATTCTAAGTGTGTGACAGCATCATGGAAAGGATCCCTACAGAGAGAGACCTGGAAGATCCTTTTGGTTTAACCACAAACAGCACACACACCAGACTACATTCATAAAAACAGGGATTTTACGCAGGACTAGCTGGTGCACCGCCGTCTCTCTCAGTTAGTTTGTTTGTGTTATTTTGTGACTTTAATGTTTTAAAGGTTTAGTTTGGATCCAACACAATATTCATGTAACACACAATAACACAAACAAACCAAACGATAGAGGAAGCAACACAAGTGTTGTGCAATTTAAAATGACTGCTTTTGTCAATGGAGTCTGGTGGCTTTGTAGAGAACTATTTAATGGCTTCAACAAACAATCTTACAGGTTTGTTTGTTTAGAGATTCTCCTTTAAAAGGCAACTAGTTTTAGTTCTTACTTTGTTAGGTGTTTAGTGATCAGATGCAGTTGTTGAACTGTTGAATTGTCCTTTACTGTTTCTGACCTGGTGACCGACACCATGAGGAGCGCCGTCACCTGGGAAACAAACTTTCCCCTCAAATACGACTCTGCCGTGTTTACACACAGATAAGAGGCCGAGTGGTGACTATCACCGCTGACCTCTGCGACCACCAGCTCCCTAAATAACTGACCCTTTTACGGGCAGAGACACAGCTGTGTGTCTGCAGGTGGTGTGTGTGTGTGTGTGTGTGTGTGTGTGTGTGTGTGTGTGTGTGTGTGTGTGTGTGTGTGTGTGTGTGTGTGTGTGTGTGTGTGTGTGTGTGTGTGTGTGTGCAGACCAGATAAGAAGAGAGATAAAACAGAGATCCACTCTGGCTGGGTGGTCAAACTTCACCCAATTAGCTGTTGATTGTTAAAGTTTTGTCCTTTTGTTATGAAAACTGTCTTTTTTTGAGGTCATTAAACTACACAGACTTTTAAAAACTCCTAAAAATAAGATGATTACCATATAAAAGTTGCTTGGGACCTTTAGTTTATATACTATACATGTAGAGTAGGTGGAATAAATAAGACTTTTCCATCAGCATGAACTTACTTTTAAAGTTTTGTCTCTGACTTTACTTATTTGTATTTATATAAATGTGTATTTCACTTGTACAATGACTGAAATAAAGACAAACCCGCTGACTGAGACATGCATGGACGTCATTTACGTCTCACTTCATCTCTCCTCCTGCCTCCCCGCTCAGGTCTTCCCACCCTCTGTGTTCTCTTATTTACAGGAGTCCAATATTTGCCAGCTATTACTTCACCGCCGCTTAGAAATGTTAAGTAAATAACCTCAAAACTGAAGTACTGCGCGAGATGGAAATACCTCTTCTGAGCTCCTCAGTCCTGGCACACACCTCCAGTTGTTGCCTCATCAAGCACACTCAGTCAGTATTAAAGGATAATTCTGGTATTTTTAAACGTGTCTGAATGGCTGGTAGGTATGAAAAGTGTTGGAATTGGTCCAGTAGATCAACAAATAGGCTGCAATCCTTTGGGACAGCTGCACCTGATCAAAGAAACCTAACAAATTAAGATGTTTAACCATAAAAAGCTGTTAAATTGTTCTCTACAAAAGCCACCAGACTCCATTGTCAAAAACAGCATTTTTAAATTGCACAACACTTGAGTTGCTGCCACGATCGGTTAGTTTGTTTGTGTTATTGTGTGTTAGAAAAATATTGTGCTGGATCCAAACTAAACTTTTAAAACATTAAAGTCACAAAATAACACAAACAAACTAACTGAGAGAGACGGCGGTGCACCAGCAAGTCCTGTGTAAAATCCCTGTTTTAGTGAATGTAGTCTGGTGTGTGTGCAGAGAGCGATATAACGGCTGTTTGTGGTTAAACCAAAAGGATCTTCCAGGTCTCTCTCTGTAGGGATCCTTTCCATGATGCTGTCACACACTTAGAATAACACTCTGAGCCTGTCAGTGGATCAAACAAGCTCTTTTAGTGGACCTACTGTGATCAGGTGCAGTTGTTCCAAAGGATCACGTTGCAGCCATTGCAGCCCGTTTGGTGGCTGCTGGCTGAGGTGATCTACTGGACCAGTTCCAACACTTTTACTACCTACCAGTCACTCAGACACCAGGATATGTAAAAAAAACAAAAAAAAACACATGAGTCCAGATTAAAAAATACAGGAGTTATTCTTTCAGCTCTTAACCTGCCTGCTCACTTTGGGGATCAGAGCCTGCTGGGTTGGCTCAGTCCTGCTGGCTGCAGCACTGTTGATGTGGGCAAAGGTTTCTCATGTCGTCATAGAGACGCCACTGTTTCAAAAGCAGTTAGTGAGTCACTGATTCGCACTAATTAACAGCTCGGACACTTTTATTTGGGGAGAGACCTCTGAGTGCAGCTCCACCTAATCTACATTTACCGCCGACGTGGGTGGATGTCGGTGCTGATATACAG
The DNA here is from genome assembly GCF_042242105.1 of Pempheris klunzingeri. Classification (NCBI taxonomy): domain Eukaryota; kingdom Metazoa; phylum Chordata; class Actinopteri; order Acropomatiformes; family Pempheridae; genus Pempheris; species Pempheris klunzingeri. The sequence continues at coordinate 21,663,841 of NC_092030.1, forward strand.
TAGAGCTGATGAATGTTAAAGCCAATAATGGGCGTTAATGGTAAAACAACTGAGCTTTGGGAGGCTGAACTTGTCACTAAAGGAGTAGGCTGCTTTTGGGGACGCTAAACCTGCATAAATAAGACAAAAAAAGAAGTGTAATTCTCAAAGGACCTGCAGGAAAATAGTGTCTCTGTGCTTCAGTGCTTTTTAAGAGTAGAATTCAAGCACTTTTCAAGCTCCTGCACATTTTGTAAAGGATCCCTACAGAGAGAGACCTGGAAGATCCTTTTGGTTTAACCACAAACAGCACACACACCAGACTACATTCACTAAAACAGGGATTTTACCTCACAGAACACAGGAGGTTGCTGGACTACTGCTGCCTCAGTCAGTTAGTTTCTTTGTGTTATTTTGCGGCTTTGTTTTTTTTTTTTTTTAAGATGTAGTTTGGATCCAAATGTATGTGTTTAAACACTAAAGTCACAGAAACTAGACCAGCAGCTCCTGTGTTCTGTGACGTAAAATTCCTGTTTTTGTCAATGGAGTCTGGTGTGTTTGCAGAAAGCAAAATAACGGCATATAACAATTCCAACACTTTTAGTACTCTCTGCAAACACACCAGACTGCATTCACAAAAACAGCGATTTTACCAAGGAGTCACTGGCTTCGATGGGTTAGTTTTATTTGTGTTTGCTGGTATTTAAGGTGTCCTGACCAGCTCATCGGGTATGAAATATGAAGGACGGATAAATGCTACTGTTAGCTTGGCTAGCTAGTTTGATAGCTGACAATGTGTGTAACAGGGTCACAATTATCTGCTTCATAATCACACAACATCAAGGTTACTTTTACTTCGTGGACTTCCACAAGCCAAATGTATACATGTTGATTTTCAGAGCCCCTCCTGCTTTATTTCTTCTTCTGTGGTTCCTGTTATTAACCTCCTCTGCTCCCTTCAAACCACAATCAAACCAGAGCAGCAAAGTCAGCTGCAGAACTAATTATTATACTAACTATAATAATAATTATTAAACATTATTTCTCTCACAGGCAGACAGACGAAGGCACACATGGGAGAGAAAAGTGAAATTATAATTTTCTTTTTAAGTTTCATTTACAGTTTTTCTGAAAATAAGAGTTTTGTTTTGATTCATCTTCAGTAACAGTTTCCTCTAAACGTGTCTGACACTCTTTTTCCTCCAGGAGTGACTCATCCAAAACACATTTAGTTTAAGGAAAATAATCTGGAAGTCTGATTTAGTTTCACTTTTCAGTTCAATGAGCTTTGAAGGTTTCATTTTTATTCATTTATTGGTTCCTTCAGTCGTCACTTTTTCTGGGGAAACTCTGATGTGACTTTTTATTCACTTCATCATTTGTGCCGAGCAGGAGTTCACTCAGGTCGGCTGTTTATCACAGGTGTATCACAGGTGTATTACAGGTGTATCACAGGTGTATTACAGGTGTATTACAGGTTTTCATTTATTGATCGCCGTCGGGCTTTTAGGAGACTTTCAACCAATATAAGAAAAACTGTTTCTAAAATGAAGCTGCTTGTGTTTGGAGCTCCTACAGCGACAGGTTTACACGCTCTAAAGTTAAAGATCTGATTATTCCTCAAGCTTCAGTCTGAAGGTTTTAAAGGAACGGAAACAATCTGCTGCTTCGCTCTCACTGCTGACATCTACGTATTTAAACAAAAATGGCGGACAGCGAGGTCATCAGGAGGTTTTCGAATGTTTTCACACATACTTAGTGAAAGATGGAGCAGAAGAAGAGAGAGGACGGTTCTTCTGTTGGAGTTTGAAGGTTCGTAGACACACTAGAGACACATATTTAAGTTAATAAGACCTTTAATTTACAGATTCTGTCTGTGCGGCACGCTGATATCAGCCGATTGATTGGCTTTTCTAGCTGTAGTTATAATATCGGCCAACGGTTGAGCCTCTAACTCATAGTTTTCATCTTTCTTGGTGTGGACAGCCTTTTAGTCACGTTCACTGGTGAACTGTCTTACTGATGATGTTCTGTTGCCATATTTCATCTCTAGTTTGTATGTTCATGTTGTTTCATGTCATTTCAAACTAATAAGTTATATTCTGCTGCTTTTAAAGAAAAGAATGTGTTGAAAAAGTAGAATAATGTGTTTGTAAAGTCACTGTGACCATCGGATTATGGTTAGAACACACAATAATACACTTATAGACAAATGTGAGACGTGTCATAGGGACACGTCTGCTACACACACACACACACACACACACACACACACACACACACACACACACACACACACAGGTTTGGTATGCTAACCACCTTGGGTAACACCTGCACATGTGTGCTAAAGTCTCACTCCTGGGCTCTTTGGGTGTTTTGCAGCGCTGCGATTAGAGGGCAGCGAGCAGGCATTAGTCAGCAGCCTTTCATTATGACTCATAACTTTATGACAGATGAATTACCGCTTTGTTTTTTTTTCTTTTACGTCGAGGCTGTTGAGAAACATCCCAGCACACTTCTGTAAATCCTCCGTTTCTTAACTCTCTTTTTTCAAACTGAAGCATCGTTTCATTTCCCCTCTGCTGCAACAGACGCACTTCGGTTTCCATTCTGTCATAACCACCATGGCAACCGCGGTTTGTGTCCACGCCACGCCGCCGACCCCTGGACACGGATTATTCAGTCAGCTGCTGGACGCCGCCGTGCCTCCCATCTGTGCTCTTGTTATCGCAAGTTCCAGCGCTGCGTTCAGGCACAAACAAAACTAAACAAAACAAAACGGGACGCCAACGCGCCGCGTGCATGACGACATGTTGCTATGGTGATGCCATATTGTTTACAGTAGAGTAAAACATCCAGTAAAAGTCATAAAACTCCTCTGAAGCAGCAGTCTGTGTTCAGCAGCGTATTGGCAGGAGAGGATGAAGGATTTAGAGTATTGATTAGTTCCCCTGAAGGGCTCGTTCTGCAGTGCTGATAAGTTGATTGGCAGCGAGATGGACCAATCAGGTTGTGTCACTTGAATGTGGAGAGGTGTCTGGTGTTTAAAACAGTCAGTAACTTTAAAATTCATCCTCTGGGGATTCATAACATGTGAGAAAACTCCAAGAACAAGAACATCTGGCCGATGGCCGTCACGACGTCTTGTTCTGAACGGTTGGATCTTTTCCTCTAGAGGCTGAACACAGCAATACAACCGTGATCGGGGAAAACAGCATGTAAGGCCAATGGTGCATTATAATAAGACATATTTATTACAGGATAAATCAATTAAGGCCGCAGGAGAGTGCTGATCTGTGAGCAGTTTGCTGCAGCTGCGCAGATTAACTGTGACGGTTCACTTGATTTGTGAGCTGAAGATGATTTGAACCACATGAAAATTATATCGGAACTCACACCACGCGCAGTATGAGCCATTTAAAGAATAACTCTGGTATTTCTTGGCCCATATCTTTACATATTTTGGTGTCTAAATAACTTGTAGGCACTAAAAGTGTTGGAACTGATCCAGTAGATCACCTCAGCCAGCAGACACCAAACGGGCTGCAATGGCTGCAACGTGATCCTTTGGGACAACTGCACCTGATCACAGTAGGTCCACTAAAAGAGCTTGTTTGATCCACTGACAGGCTCAGAGTGTTATTCTAAGTGTGTGACAGCATCATGGAAAGGATCCCTACAGAGAGAGACCTGGAAGATCTTTTGGTTTAACCACAAACAGCCGTTATATCGCTCTCTGCACACACACCAGACTACATTCACTAAAACAGGGATTTAACCTCACAGAACACAGGAGCTGCTGCTCTGCTGCTGCTTCAGTCGGTTAGTTTGGTTACAAGTTTGTTTACGTTGTTGTGTGACTTTGGTGTTTTAAAGTGTTAGTTTGGATCCAAAACACTATCTGTAACACAATACTAACTAACTGATCAAGTTACCGGTAGACCAGTAACTCCTGTGCTCTGCAGTTTAAAATGAGCATTTTTGTCAATGGAGTCTGGTGTCTTTGAGGAGAGCGATTTAACAGCTGTTTCTGGTTAAACAAAAAAGGATCTTAGCGGTCGATCTCTGTAGGAGTTCTCCTTTAAAGGGTGGCCATTTCTAGCTGTTATTGCGTTAGGTCAGATACGTTTACTGCAGGTCGTTGGTGAGGTAATACTGTAACGATCACATGAGGCCACGGCTCAAGTTTCTGAAACAACATCAACAGACGAGGGTCCGAGCAGACGTTTCACACTCCATTCATCAGCCGCTCAGTTCAGTCAGGAAATCAAAACAATCTCGGAGCATTTTTCTCCTTTAAAACATCCGAGGTAGATTAAGGAGGCAGAGGTGACGGCGTTACCTGCAGTAATGGCAGCGCTGACGCCATGTGAAACATCAACAACTGTGAGGACGGCTTTTTAACCTCAACACTCAACTTACATTCTACCGATAAAGCTGCAAAAGTCAAAACACGCTGCCACTTTGTGAAATTAACTTCCTGACCGGTGTGCCAGGAGAGAGGGAGGTTTAAATAAACACACTCGCTCACACACACACACACACACACACGCTCTCTGATGAAGCCATAGTGAGATGCCCCCATTCATCAGCTCCAGCAGATATCTGAGCATCACACTGAGATACTACTCACAGAGATGTCCTTCTGAACCTTCTCGTACGCCAGCGTGGCGGTGGAGCCGCGCTCGGGTGGAGACGGCGTCAGGCTGAAGCTGTACGTGCCGGAGGTTTCCGTGTGGGTCAGCGCCTGCTGCAGGTCCTGGATGTACCGCTCCGTCTGCATCTCCAGCTCCTCGGCCTCCGCGCACACTGCCGCCTCGCTCACTGCCAAGTCATGTCAAAATGTACTTTTTACTTCATTTATTTAAAAGGTAACTTAAAGCCACCAGACTCCATTGACAAAAACAGTAATTTAACCTTGTAGAACACAGGAGTTTTTGTTCTTCCGCTGCCTCAATCAGTTAGTTTTAATGTGTTATTGTGTTGAGTTTGGTGTATTAAAGGGTTAGTTAAGATCCTGTTTTAAACAACCCCAAGTCATGAAATGAGACAAACAAACTAACCGATTGAGGCAGCTGTAGACCAGCAACTTCTGTGTTCTACAAGGTTAAATTTGCAGACACTTAAAATAACAATCTGAATCAGTAGACACCAGAATATACACAAATGGGGGCCAAATACTAAAAATAGTGGAATTCTCCTTTATTTTGAAATACTTTGGGGAGAGGTATTGTCCGTGTCTTAGGACAGGTGGACTATAATGACACCTGGGATGTGATAATAAAGTGGTCAGAATCTAAAGGTGGCTGTCCGAGCAGCTGAAAAGGTCAACGACGCTCTAAAATGTTCTCAGGTGAGGTGAGACAGGTGCGTGTGTGTGGTCAGACAGGTGAGAGGGGGAGCATAAAACTGTCAGTCAGACACGTTAAAACGTCAGACAGCGAGTTGTGAGGTCCCGCTGGGCGACATTATTTACCGTCTCCTCTCCAAGCGTCCTGTCCGTCAGTCAGCAGCAACTGGAAGCCCGATCCTAAGCCCCGCCCACTCCAGGACACCCGCAGGAAGTAGGAGGAGTCTGGCTCCGACGGGACGTGGATCTCACGCACCGACACGTGCATCCCTGCAGACAGGAAACACCACAGGACGACGCAAAGTTAGAGGACGACTGGTTTCTGACACCATGAGCTCGACTTTTCCTGGTTTTACTGGGTGAACTTCATGAGCTCAGCGTCAGACTGGCCTAAACATGTCCACAATTCAGTCTGATATATGATACTAACGGGCTGCATCCTACGATCATATGCTGATTATTTTCTAAAACAATCATTTGTTACACACAGTAACACAAACTAACTAACTGATCAAGTTTTGCATTTAAAGTATAACAGCTGTTAGATCGCTCTTTTCAAACACACCAGACTACATTCACAAAAACAGGAATTTTACACAGGAGCTGCTGGTCTGCTGTTGTCTTAATCGGTTTAGTTTGTCTGCGTTATTGTGCGACTTTGGTGATTTACGGGCTTAGTTCAGATCCAACACCGTATTGGTGTAACACACAACATCAGAAACAAACTAACAGATGGAGGCAGCAGTAGACCAGCAGCTCCTGTGTCCTGCAAGGTAAAATTACAGTTTTTGTCAATGGAGTCTGGCAGCAGACGCCATCATGCTGTTCAGCTCCCTCCCATCTGTGTATCTAACACGGACGTAGACGGACACCAAATCAGGCAACAGAAGAAGAGACCAGAGAAAAACCAACAGAGGCACAGAAACAACATAAAGTGTCAATGAGGCATGAAAACATCAGGTTTAAGTCATTTTCTGTCACATTAAAAGTCATTCGGAGCTTTTTATGGAGCCCGCTGCTCCAGATTGAAGCCAGAACAGTGAAGCAGACGGTGTGACGACGGTCCTGCCTGGCAGAGGTGCGTCAGACCTGCCTCACATCTGTTATAACTCCCACAGCTGTTCTTACATCATTTTCCCGGCATGTGTCGCAGCCTGCCGTTCACGTGCCGCCGCTTTACCTCCGCTCGCCGAGGCTGCGAACGGCCCGGCAAACACAGAACCAGGAGAGGAGAAACTCCTGGATGCAGCTTCTCTGGTGCTTATCTGCATTGTTTTACAGAAGAATGGGAAACATGTTGGAGGTCCGGTGGGAGAGAGGATCTGTAAACCATCAGAGACCCCATAAGGCTTGGCCAGGAGAACCTCAGAGCCCCCACAAGAGAAAACACTCCCGGCCTGTGTGCCATTAGTGGTTTAGAGCTGGAACAGCAGCACGAGGAAGCCCTGCGTTACTGAACTCCATGAAACTCATCAATCACTCATTCATTCTGGTCATAAATCGATCGCCATGTTCACGTCTCTTGAGGAGTTATTATCAGTGCACTTACAAGAAGCTGCAGATTCCTCTTCATGTTTTGTGTCATTAAAAAAAGCCTGTGGGATGTTTTTAGATGGTTTAAATGCTTCATCTTCTAGATGGAGTTGATTTTTTTTAAGCATAAAAGAGAATTTAAATGTCAGTGAGGTCTTTTCCTGCTAAAATAAAGTTCTGTACATTCACCTACAGCATGTTGAGCATTCAATTCTTTCTACTTGTTTTATTTTTCCCATCTGCAGATTGAGTTGCTGTTTAATTATCTTGTTGTTAGTGTTTCCCCCTGATTAACTGGATCTATTTAATGCTTATTAAAACCAACCTGGCTCAAAGAAACTACTAAATTTCCCCAAAACAGCTTGAAAACAGAAAAAGATTCATCGTCCGTCCACTTAACTGAAACATGCACAGCGCTCGTGCTAGAATGAGGGGTATGTAATTGTTAAACGCTGGTTTTCCTGAGTGCCGTTTGGTCGTGTAATGACCAAAGTGAGAATGAGGAGTCCAGCTTCATGCTACCGTGTCATCAGAGCTCAGTAAGCACTGTAATGCTCTGATACACAACCTCTCATTAGGCCTAAGTACAGGCTGAGCGGAGAGCAGCAGAGAAACTCATACCTCAGTTAGTTGGATGCTAATGACCGACCTCAGCGGCGCGCTAACATCCACGCACGGCCAGACACATGTTGGAGCAGAGCACAGCAGCAGCCTCACCTTTAACAACATCCTTTAACACCTGCTTCAGGTCTGAACACATGCAGGCGGAGGGACGTCTCATTGGAGGAGAGACTGGAAAGTGTTTTTGCTTCCAAAGGATAACTCCAGTATTTTAAACCTGGGCCCTATTTGTAGATATCCTGGTGTCTGAATGACGGGTTGGTACAATAAGTGTTGGAATGGGTCCAGCTGGCCAAATGTAATCCTTTGGGACGACAAATACGTCCACTAAAAGAGCTTGTTTGATCCACTGACAGGCTCAGAGTGTTATTCTAAGTGTGTGACAGCATCATGGAAAGGATCCCTACAGAGAGAGACCTGGAAGATCCTTTTGGTTTAACCACAAACAGCACACACACCAGACTACATTCACTAAAACAGGGATTTTAGCTCACAGGACACAGGAGCTGCTGCCTCCATCCGTTTAGTTCGTTTGTGCTATTATGTGACTTTGGTGTTTTACGGGCTTAGTTCAGATCCAACACAATGTTGGTGTAACACACATTAGCACAAACAAACTAACTGATCAATGCAACACTGGACCAGCAACTCCTATGTCCTGCGAGGTTAAATTACAGTTTTTGTCAATGGAGTCTGGCAGTACTGCATCAAACAATAAATCAGCTGTTTTTGGTTATAACAGAAATGATTCTTCAAGGACTTGTTTGAGGAAATGTGATCTAAATTGTTTATGTTTTGAGATCAATAGTCCTGATTACCTAAGAACTTGTTTTTATGTGATTTTAACAACGTTGTACATTGAGACAGTTGTCTGGACACAACAAGCATAGTGAAGGAGTCACTTTGGGCTCATTGCGACGCCATTTTCACAAACCAATCAATCAGTGGATCGATGGAGAAAATAACCAGCAGATGAATCCAGAATGAAAAGAATCATCAGCTGCAGTTTGATCCTGTAAAATCCTGCTTTTCCATCACTGATGAGGATCAATAATCTACTGACCTACTGAACAGCCTCAGGGGAAACTTTCCTGATCCTCTACTTTTAATATTTTAAACACATTTTCCTCATCACACTCACACTATTTTACTTGAAGCAGTGTTTTCACAGTGTGGTATCTGAGTCCTTCCTGCTCACTGTCTCTCCTCAGAGGGAACCTTCTGGTGATTCATTATGGAAACTGTGATCGATTAAATCCAGTCCCTCAGCTCCCCATCGATTCACTTTCCAGATGTTTAATGAAGGTTTAGTGTGACTTTCTTTCCGCACAAGAGCGTCCAGCTGAACCGCAGATGACAACAGACACAGGAAACAATCCCTCTGGTCCAACACACACACACACACACACACACACACACACACACACACACACACACACACACACACACACACACACACACACACACACACACACACACACACACACACACACACACACACACACACACACACACACACACACACACACACACACACACACACACACACACACAGTATGAGGGGTTAGCTAGCTGTGGCTAACTGTTAGCTAACTGTTAGCTAGCTGTTAGCTAACCGTGTGTTTGTAAACACGGAGGCGGACCACGTGGTCAAACCACCGGTCAGAGCCCCGGTAAGTCCTCCAGCAGCACCGTGTCAGTGTTCATCTTACCGACAGCTTCACCGTGGTCTCCGCAGCTTTGCTTCTTTTACAGATAATTTGCTGATGTTGTTTTTTTAATGATCCGCAGCTGTACCGGCTGCGGACGCACGTCCTTACGTCATCACCAAGCGACACACAGCTGATCCAATCAGGTTATTTAGATAGATGGATCGATAGATTGATACTTTAATTTAAGGGATTTATTATTTATACTTATTTTATTTATTACTATCATTATTATTCCTCTCATTTTTTAGTTTGCTTTATCTACTTTTTTACGGTTGATCGTCATAATGATTATTTCAATCCATTTTATTTTGTAGATATTTTCCTATTTTATTATAATGTATTTATTTTATGTATTAGTTTAGAATCTTTAATAATTTTGTATTTGTATAACCTTTATTTACCTTTTATTATGTTATTATGTTATTATACTTTATTCTATTTTCTATATTTTATTTATTTGATATCTATCTTGCCTTAAAACGGGACCTGAGAAGGTAATTTCGTACTTCCCCATGTGTAAACGTGTGTTGGTATGACAAATAAAGTTCCTTGAATCCTTGAATATATTGTGTTTTTGTTTGATATTTTTATTTATTTTATAGTAATAATAGTTTGTGTTATTGTGTGTTACACAAATATTATGTTGGATCTGAACTAATCCTTTAAAACACAGTAACACAAACAAACGAACCAATGGAGGCGGCTGTAGGGCAGCAACTCCTGTGTGAAATTTCTGACACAGACCTTAAAGCTTTTTTAAAAAACAGTAATACTCACTGTATCGCTCTCTTCAAAGCCACCAGACTCCATTGACAAAAACAGTAGTTTTAATTTGCGAAACATGGGAGCTGCTGTTCTGCTGCTGCCTCCATCGTGTTATTGTGTGTTACACAAATCATGTTGAATCCAAACTAACCCTTTAAAAACACCAAAGTCATATAATAACACCAACAAGCCAACTGATGGAGGCAGCAGCAGAGCAGCAGCTCCTGAGTCCTGTTCTCTAAAATCCCTGTTTTAGTGAATGGAGTCTGGTGTGTGTGCTGTTTGTGGTTAAACCAAAAGGATCTTCCAGGTCTCTCTCTGTAGGGATCCTTTCCATGATGCTGTCACACACTCAGAATAACACTCTGAGCCTGTCAACTTTTCAGGACAGCATAAGTCAGACAGACAAGTGGTGGATCTGAATATGAAGTGAGTTAAAGTTAAATAATAATAAGCTTCTCTGTTTCTCTGTTGTTTTGGTTTCCTTGTCACAGAGGCTAAGGCAACAAGCTGTGTGCCACATGTTGCTGAGAGGGAAATGAAGGGATTACTAAGACTCTGATTTGACTTCTCTTTCCAAGAATAATTGCACACACACACACTGACATCTGACATCAGCTGGTTTTCTGCAGGGATTTGAAATACGTGTGTGTGTGTGTGTGTGTGTGTGTGTGTGTGTGTGTGTGTGCAGTAGTTCAAACAGTCACCTGTGCAGCTCTCCCAGGTGGCCTCTGGTGACGTGTGTGCAGGACTGTGGGAAATATTAAGTTTCAGCCAGAGTGATTTCTGACTTGTTTATCGGAGGAGAAGACCACAGTTGAGAAACATCTACGCTGTAATTGTCCACAATTTACTGTTCGCTGAACCGCTCCTCAAAACGCTGACGTGTTTGGGTTTCTCCACATGTTGAAGTGATGAACATGAAGCCAACCGCTCTGTATACAAAGTCTTCTTTAGCCTTTCCAAAGAGAGATGCTGTGTTTGTGTGCTAATGTTAGCATGTCTGGCTAACAAGCTTATTACCAACCAGTGATGCCAGTTTAGCATCTTTTACCTAGTGACAAAGTTCAGCTTTAAAAAGTGACTGAAACACTAAAATGCAATTAACTGGTTGTAATTATTCAATAATCAGACACCTTGTTGGTTAGATGTGTTGTTATTGTGTTAGCTAGCTAGTTAGCAATAAGGCAACTACAATCATTCACGAGTGGTTCTTAAGTAAGTTCAACACGCTGGAACAAGAAGAAATGTGAATAAAACAAACCTATGATGTGTTTTGTTTAAAAATAAAAATAAGATCATAAACAAACAACTCTAAGCTAACAAATGTCATCAGTTTGCATCCCACCTGCCGATAGCAACTGATAATTAAAAGGCAACACAGCTACCCTCAAAAACATATAACAGATAATTACATAGTTACCGTGGTTACAGATTATTTTTAAAAAGAAAAAACAAACTAGCACGTCCGCTGTGTAGCATTTCCCCACTTTAGCTTGATTAAGCTAACATTTAGCTAACGCTTCATAGTGCACTTTACTGGATTTTGGGGAAGTTTCCACTCAAAAGAACTTTTCCAAACACATTGATTCGTCCTTGAAGCCTCTCACAACACTATGAGTGGATAATACTGTAAAAAATATATTTAAAAAAATAAATGTGTTAGCTGAGCAGCCAAAGACGGCTAACATAGAACCAAACAACAGTCTGATATCAAGTTCTTCCCTGTCAAACTCATACCAACATAGACAATATCAGAATAATGCTTTTCTAGTTTGGTGTTTTCCACTTGGGCCGTCAGCTGATGGAGACGTCGCCCTGCTGTCTTTTTAAGGTTGTTGCTGGTTTATTTAGCGATAACGATCACTTCAGATGACAGAATCCCCATTGATCCCATTTATAGACACTTTTCGGCGTCTGAAATCTGCCACCGTTACTGTAACGTGTGTCTTAGCAGTGAAAACAGAAAACTGGACGGGGCTCTGTGTGTTCGTCCTTGGCTGCAGTTCCTCCCCTGAAGTGGTGGAAGCTACTGGGATCACTGGTTTCTCTCTCGTTGTGTTTGCTCATATGTTCGTTGGCCCCGGCAGTAATTCCTTCCTGTTTATCTGTTTGTATTTCTCATCATGCAGGTCTTTCATTTCTCTCCGGGCTCTTTCTTACAGGATGTCTGTCAGAGACCCTCAGAATTAAGGATCAGATAACTCAGACACATGTTGGAGCAGAGCACAGCAGCAGCCTCACCTTTAACAACATCCTTTAACACCTGCTTCAGGTCTGAGTATATGCAGGCGGAGGGACGTCTCATCGGAGGAGAGACTGGAAAGTGTCGTTTTTTGCATTTAAAGATAGAGAGAGACCTGGAAGATGCTTTTGGTTTAACCACAAACAGCCGTTACATCACTCTCTGCAAACACACCAGACTCCATTCATAAAAACAGTGATTTTACACAGGAGCTGCTGGTCTGCTGCTGCCTTAATAAGTTTAGTTTGTTGATGTTATTGTGTGACTTTGGTGATTAACGGGCTTAGTTGAGATCCAACACAATATTAGTGTAACACAACATCAGAAACAAACTAATGATCGAGGCAGCTGTAGACCAGCAGCTCCTGTGTTCTACAAGGCAAAATTATAGTTTTTGTCAATGGAGTTTGGTAGCTTTAAGCCAAACAATATAATACCAGGATACTAGAGTGCATGTACACTAAACACACTCAGATTTTGGAGATGTGCACCAAGTTAGTGTGTAGCTGGTGAACACAGCTGAGCGCTTAGGATTTTAAGAGCCAGTTGTTTGCTTCAGGAGGCGGTGGAGCCCAAAAACAAAGCTAAAAGAAAGTGAATATTGCTCTGTATCTGCTGGACGTGTAAACTCATTCAACAACTTAATAATATGTCAGTCTCCTGTTTATGGTTTTGCTCTGCTGCCCATCTGTGTCCAAAAAAAATCAATTAAAAGCTTTAATTCTTCCATAATTTCCTATAATTTCCAGAATCACTGCCCTCATACACACAATGAAACCAGTGCAGTGTCTGTATTTAATTAGCAGGACTGATACAGTCAGTGTTGGTCACAGCGAACACAACCTCCTCCATCCTGCCCACAGGCCTTCATAATCCAGCTTCAATCAGTTCCCCAAACTGGCTTCCAGACGTCTATGTAAACACATCTGTGCTCGTCTCTTTGTTATTGTTTTTATTAGTCTTTGCTGCTCGCCGTTATTGCCGTCTAACTTTCTCAGTCCTCTGAGATCTGGACTTTTTGGAGAACGCTGAGAGCTCTTAAATGAAGCTGTACATCCAGCTGTAGCGGGCCAAAGCTCCTCTGACACAGAGCTCTTTTGTCCGTCCAGTAATACAGATGGATGTGTGGTCAAACACACTCTGGCATCTCGCTGGAAGTCTTCTTTGTATTGGCTTTGTTGTTTCTCCTCCACAGTGTCTGTGGTTTCCTCCTGCTTCTAAAGCTGAAGGATGGTGAGATGTTTCAGACGGGCATCAGACAGAGACGATCCTTAAACGGCGTTAGCAGCCCTGCAAGTCCGAATAAAGAGTTTATTCACAGACGTGGAGATAGAAAAGGTCAACAGAGTGGCGCTCCCTCCAGGACCAGGGTCATTTATTTAGCTTGGCTCACGGAGGAGGAGGTTCTGGTGTGTGTTTGGCGTGGTGGGCGTCGACGGGAACGGGCACAGAGGATCGCGACTGAGCGGCCGAGAACAGCGTTTGGATGGCGGACAAGAATAATTCTGCTCTAGAGGATAATTCTGGTTGGGATAACAGTGAACCCGTCTGTGAAGTTGCTAAACTGGCATCTCTGGCGGGACTGTTTGTATCTTCAGGGGTATTTTCATGATCTCTAACGCGCCGCCCATCTGTCCTGGATGATAAAATGTTTTTTCGCTGCAACTTTAAAGGCACAGTTTGGATTATTTGAAGAGGAGTTTTATGGGGCGCACACTTAACAAAAATGGTGTTAAATAGCACTAAGAGTGGTTCTGCTAATTATAGTGGAACCACTTTATAGTGCCCGTCTTTAAAGGTGTTACATAGCATTTTACACATTTACCAGTCAGTGTGTTAGTGTATGTGTCCGCTGTGTTTAGAATATTTTCACAGCTTTTCTTTGCTGTTAAACAACTTTTCTGACAGGAAATGAAGCCATTATGTCTTTATCTTCGCTTTCCTCAAACCCACCAGACTCCATTGACAAAAACAGTGATTTTACCTCACAGAACACAGGAGCTGCTGGTCTGCTGCTGCCTCCATCAGTTAGCTTGTTTGTGTTATCGTGGGACTTTGGTGTGTTAAAGGGTTAGTTCAGATCCAATTAAATATTTGTGCGTTAACGTGTTAGATCATGGATCGAGGCAGCAGTAGACCAGAAACTCCTCTTTTCTGTGAGGTAAAATTACTGTTTTTGTCAATGGAGTCTGGCGGATTTGAAGTGAGTGATATAACGGCTTCAGTTCATCAGAAAGGTGGTTAAATATTTATAATATAGCATACACTTAAACTTAAAATCAGTGAGAAGTTGGACTGCAACCTTAAATATTGGTGGACAATAATGTTATTATTACAGAAATGTTCCCTTTTTTGCTTCTTCTTGGTGGAATTACCTGCTTTTACTGTCACGGGACAGTTGGCACACATACTAAACATGCACTCACTGCAGCACATGATGAAGAAGTGGCTCCGGCCGCACAGTGGACCCACCCAGAGCCTCCAGAACCTGCTGGGACCCATCAGATAAACAGGAACATGTTTCCCAGAGGCCCCCCGGCATCCCCAGAGGGCCCGACCAGACAGCTCGGCCTTATTAGCTCCAATAGACCCCTAACAGATCCACACGGGGCCTTCGCTTTCTGATCTCCTCTCCTCTGTCATTAACTGTAACTCTTCACTTTCATCTCCTGCGTGCTGCTCAGGGATCCTTCCTTCCGCCCGTCTTTAGCGCCGTCCTGCACCTAAGGGCCTCCAGCGGACACATGTGCGTGAATGCGTACGTGAGCCGAGCACTCCAGGCTAGATCCTGCAGTAATGACTTCCAGCTCAGTCTTTAGGTAACAAGCATTTCCTGGTGGTTGTTTCTGCCAGAGGACGGACGCCGACCATCTCTCTCAGGCTCAGTCCTGTCTTCATCACTCTACAGACATACATAGTGTTCAAGTTTAAAGGCTTTCTTGTTTATTTTCTATCCTGGCTCCCATTATTACATATTTTGGTTTGAAATGATTTTGGTCCAGAAAATCACCAGACTCCATTGACAAAACCAGTGATTTTGCCTCTCAGAAAGTGGGAGCTGCTGGTCTTCCGCTGCCTCGATTACTTGTTTTGTTTGTGTTATGGTGTCCGTTTGGTGTTTTAAAAGGTTAGTTTGGATTCAAAGCAATATCTGTGCAACACACAATAACACAAACAAACTAACCGATCGAAGCAGCAGCAGACCAGCAGCTCTCGTGTTATGTGAGCTAAAATCCCTGTTTTAGTGAATGTAGTCTGGTGTGTGTGCAGAGAGCGACATAACGGCTGTTTGTGGTTAAACCAAACGCATCTAACCGACGGACTCCACCACCGTCAGAGATAAATGAGGTTTCCGTGCAGGTCAAGACAATTAACCTGCAAAGTTTTGCTGCATTTGCACAAAAAAACCCACAGAGAACTCTCCTCTCAGAGGGAGGCAGTTAAAACACAGTCCATAAATGTCGGCAGTGAAGTTCATTAGGACTGGCCTAGTTTTGGAGGCGGAGGGGCACCGAGAAGGGGTCTGAACGGGGTCCTCGGGGGTCTCTGATCACGCCAGGGATTATGGATATTTCCTGTTAAAGGGACCCCGATGAGCCGCTGTCAGCGGGCCCAGAACCTCCAGCAGCAGCAGCAGCAGCAGCAGCCCAGCACGGAGAGCTCTGCGTGGGGTGGATCTACGTCCACAGTCTCTGTGGTGTGAGACCAACCGACACAGGACAGCAGCTCCAACGATTAGAGCCAGAAAATTAACGTCAAATGGGACTAAATCCTGAAAGAGATCAGCTGTTATTGCAAAAGTCAAACAACACGATCTGAAAACTGGATGCTCTCAGATCTATAGTGCAAACTAGTCTAAAATACTGCAGGGGAATCTCATTAGAGGGTCTTATTTTGTTTTCTCATGCTGATAATCTCTGGCAGCAGTAGACCAGCAACTCAGGTCTAAAATTGCTGTTTTTGTCAATGGAGTCTGGTGTGTTTGAAAAGAGCGAGTTAAATGCAAAAAAGACACTTTACAGTATCTCCTCCAATGAGGAGTCCCAAAGTGACTCCTTCACAACGCTTCATGTGTCCAACCAACGATCCAAAGCTAAAAGTTACTGAAAACACACTCAGACATTGAGAGGATGAGTTTCAAAGACTTGAAAAGATATAAATAAGGTAATTTTCTTTGGAAAGATGAAAATAATGTCCTAAGTAATGTGGACTCTTAAGCTCAAAACATATATTGACATTATATTACAATGTCATTCACATGCTCCAGACTCCATTGACAAAAACGGTAATTCTACGTAGCAGGACACAGGAGCTGATGTCTACTGCTGCATCCATCAGTTAGTTTGTTTGTGGTGTTGTGTGTTTTACAGATATTGTGTTGGACCTGAATTAACCCTTTAAAACACCAAAGTCACACAATAACATCCACAAACTACACGATGGAGGCAGCAGCAGAGCAGCAACTCCTGTGTAAAATCCCTGTTTTAGTGAATGTAGTCTGGTGTGTGTGCTGTTTGTGGTTAAACCAAAAGGATCTTCCAGGTCTCTCTCTGTAGGGATCCTTTCCATGATGCTGTCACACACTTAGAATAACACTCTGAGCCTGTCAGTGGATCAAACAAGCTCTTTTAGTGGACCTACTGTGATCAGGTGCAGTTGTCCCAAAGGATCACGTTGCAGCCATTGCAGCCCGTTTGGTGGCTGCTGGCTGAGGTGATCTACTGGACCAGTTCCAACACTTTTACTACCTACCAGTCACTCAGACACCAGGATGTGGACAGAGAGGACCCAGGGTTGCCCTTCATGTATTCATAAACACGTTCCTATAAAAGTTAATAACGTTTTAAGAAGCTATCATGTTGCTAGCGTCGCTACAAAGGACGTTAATGACTACTTTACATCACGGCTGTCGTCAGAGGGGAAATGAACGATATGGAGATGAAAGACGTTCAGAAGGATCACCGCTGAGGGTGAACGTATGTACAGTAAAGGCTCAGAGGAGGAGGAGGAGGAGAGCGGGATGAAGGCTGGTTGTTGGGCAATCCAATGACAGAAAGACAATAGTTGAGTTGGAGGAGAGAGAGACCCCCTCTCAGCCTCTTAAATTGGATCCAGGAGACATCAGTGAATGAGCCCTCTGTGCTTTTGTTATGGGGCGCACACACACACACACACACACACACACACACACACACACACACACACTCTCTCACACACTCTCTCTCCTGTGGATCATTGTGTAATCAGCCTGGCAGTGTGCAGCTGTCTGGCTGCAGCTCTGCTTCGCCTCCATGAGAAAGCATCAGACTCTGTGGAAACAGGGGGGGGGGGGGTCTTCTGAGGGTAACCTCCAGGAGGCCCCCCCCCAACAACACCACCAACACCACCTACACTATCTACTGAACCAGGAAGTCTTTTCTGGAGTAAAACTTCACCTCCTGTGTTCAGACCTACTAAAGTGTGTCAGTATCATCAGCAGCAGTTTTACTATCACTGTTATTATAATGTATATATTATGATTATATCTGATGTTTCTGGGCAGACTGGACTGTACTGCAAACAAATAGAAAGTACTGCAAACAAATAGAAAGTACTGCAAACAAATAGAAAGTACTGCAAACAGATCTCCACTGACCTTTGACCTCTGGGTTATCTTTTGTTGATATTATTGATCATCTTAGCTTCACTGATGTTTAACTAAATGTAGATTTGGATTTAAACAAATCCAACACATTGCTTCGCTCCGGCTGGTTGAACTTGTTGAAGCACTTTGTCGCTGTGCTCTACAAATAAACTTCATTATTATAATTATCTAATTAATTATCATTATTTACTTCATAGCTACAAACTCTGTGTCGGAGAGAATAAAGACAAAATGAGACTTTTCTTTGGGAAACATTCTTAAAAACTTTTTTCTGATGAATCCCGAGTTTTTATCGTAGAAACTGTTGATGAATCTGAGTCTGAGAAACCTTTGACATCATCAGTGATGTAAGACACACACACACACACACACACACACACACACACACACACACACTCTGCTCTGCATCCTGGAAAACAAAATCCTGGACTGAGAGGAGTTCAGTCCGGTCTGGTTCTGGTTCTGGTCGTCGTCCTCTGAGCCGATGCTGCAGTGTGACGTGTTGCGTTTGAGGGTCGTCCCACAGAGGGAAATTTATCTTGCAGCTCTGACGTATCAACTAAAGAGGAAAACATGTTTCCTGGAAACCAAAGTTCTGCAGGTCTGGGGGGTAAATTCAGAGGAAAATAGAAGATAAATGAATATAATTACTAAAATGTGGCTGTAAAAACACGTTCAGAGCCGCCAAACTGGAGACGAACGAGCAGAAGAAGCAGCGTGTGTCTCTAAGAAATGTTTCTGTTTATTTATATGTAGGTTTGTGTTTGTTTCTTTATGTTTTTTAATGTATTTATGTTTCTTTTCCTCTTATGGATCAACACATTCATCCTGTAGTAAGAAAAAAACACGTCCACAGCCGTCAAACTGGAGACGTTTGTTTCTATGCAGACGATGTTATTTTGTGTACGAAGCAAAACGTGTTTGTGTTTGTATTTAAAGGACGTATCAGACTTGACCAGCTGACTATTATCAGCTGCTCCTTTAAACGTTACCGCACTTCTGTTTTTAAAGGGACAGTTCGCCCCAAAATCAAAAACACAGATTTTACCTGTAGGGCTGTTTATCCATCATAGCTCAGTTTAGTGTGAGTTAGTGATTTTTGGATATTTAAATGTCCAAAATACACTTTTTAGAGTGCCTCTGAGAAAAGACCGTCCTCTCTGTTTCTGGGTGAAAACGCTCTGTTTAGATTTAGCTCCTTTTATGATGTCATACGGGATCTGTTGATCATGTGACCTCCAGCCCCCGGTGACATGAAGCATACAATAATGTGTCTTCTGAACATAAAACCACGTTAACCTGTTTTAAGGGGACGTCCAGATAAGAGTATGAACTTAAAAATGAACAGAATATGGGACTTTTAATGTAGGAACTACTTCCTGCCGAACTACACCTGCCAACCGTGTTGTCATGGACGAGAGGCGCCGCACCCCCCACGGTCTTTCTGATGATGCTCCACCTTCACTGTTGCCACCGTTTGACCTCTTTTACATTTTTGTTTTCTTGTTGTTTCCTCTCACATTATTTTTTTCTCCTTTTCTTTTTTACTTGTTCCACTATAATTCTGGATATTTTTTCCATCCTGGTGATCTGTTTTCTTACGTGGACATGCTGCCACATGATGTTCACACTATCTCAGCGGAGGAGGACGACATTACTACTGTTTACTGCATTATTGGACCAATAGGGCATGGCGCACAGGCTAACTTCCTGTTAGCGCTCCGCTAGCTTGTCATTTAGGTACCAAAACTTGTACAAACAGGGTCCAGGTTTAAAAGCACCAGTCATCCTTATGTTCTTTTATTCGTTCTTCTTGGCTCTGCAGGTCAGATGTGAATGTGTGAACTGTCCCTTTAAACAGCTTGCTCCTGCACTGTGGGAGTTACCTGTGAAAACCAGGTCTGTCTCCGTCTGTCTGTCCACCTGCAGCTCAGTCCTGCCCCCGAGTGGCCGAGACGCCTCATTACAGCTGCAATAAAACCAGAGTCTTCAGTTCATCTCTCAAAATAAAGTTTCACAGCTGGAAAGTCAAGATTAGATTTTAAAAGAAATTCTACGCAACAGTTAAAATGCTAAAATATTAAAATCAAAGATCACAGTAGGTCCACTAAAAGAGCTTGTTTGATCCACTGACAGGCTCAGAGTGTTATTCTAAGTGTGTGACAGCATCATGGAAAGGATCCCTACAGAGAGAGACCTGGAAGATCCTTTTGGTTTAACCACAAACAGCACACACACCAGACTACATTCACTAAAACAGGGATTTTAGAGAACAGGACTCAGGAGCTGCTGGTCTGCTGCTGCTTCAATTTTGTGACTTTAGCATTTTAAAAGGTTCATTTCGATCCAACACACTATTTGTCGAACACACAATTAACACAAACAAACTAACTGATGGAGGCAGCAGCAGACCAGAGGCTCCTGTGTTCTGCTAAATTAAATTCCTGTTTTTGTGAATGGAGTCTGGTGTGTGTGCAGAGAGCGATATAACAGCGGTTTGAGGGTCTTCCAGGTTTATCTCTGCAGGGATCCTTTCCATGATGCTGTCGAGGAGGAGGGTTAAACCACGACCCCCAACTCAAAGAGCCTCAAACACACAGAGAGAATAACTAATAACAGAGTATTTGGAGCTTCTGATCATGGATTTCTCTCTGCTGTGGTCCGTCCAGCTGCTTTTCATTCATGAGAAGAAGACTGGTGTTCAAAGCCGCGGCACAAATAACCCCCAGCGTCGGCGCCTGTGGAAGCACCACTGTTTGTTTGGCTGATTTAGTGCGAAGTGGCCGAAACTCCTTTTATTCTCCTTCTCACAGAAAACGAAGCACAAACTGGGGCTCAGACTATTATCTGGAACTGCTCACATGAAAGCACATCAGTTATTATTTGTTCATCCTTCATGAGTCTCTGCATTAAAACAAAGTCCACAGTATTTATGTGGTGCTTTTTTAATTTATCTTACATTTATTTCTATCTTACTGTTATTTAATGGTAGATTTAGTTTGTTATGTCTTTTTAATATTTGGTATTCTTTAAATTTTTCACAACTTTGAGCTGCATTTTATGTATGAAAGCTGCTTTATAGACAGTTTATCATTATTATTATTAACTATTCTTACTATTGTGCTGTTATATATGGGGCATTTCTCAGCATAAGATTTACTGTTTAATTTTCAGTTCTTTCCTCTATAGTGATATATTTCATTCTGACACACGTTTCCATATATTTTGTACTATAATAAACATATTTATATACTTTTATTATTTGTTGTTATAATTCTACTGTTAGCTATTAGTTATAGTTGTGGTTGGAGGAACAGATTTTCACATAATTAGACCCTACAGAGAGAGACCTGGAAGATTCTTCTGGTTTAACCACAAACAGCCGTTATATCGCTCTCTGCACACACACCAGACTCCATTCACAAAAACAGGGATTTTACCTTGCAGAGCACAGGAGCTGCTGCCTCAATAAATTAGTTTGTTTGGGTTATTGAGTGACTTTTGTGTGTTAAAGGGTTAATTTGGATCCAAACACAATATTTGCGTATCACACAATAACACAAGCAAACAGACCAGACAGACCAGAACCTCCTGTGTTCTGGGACGTAAAAATTCGTGTTTTTGTGAATGGAGTCTGGTGTGTGTGCAGAGAGCGATATAACGTCTGTTTGTGGTTAAACCAAAAGGATCTTCCAGTCGACCTTTTCTGGGGGGAAACTGGTGACAGTTTGGTAGTTTTGTAAGGAAGAAATGAGAAACTTTATTGTTTTGAAACAATAAATTTATCATCCAAAGTCTCGTTCCAGCAGCAGAATGAAGTAACGTTTTATCCAAAGAACCTCAAAGACACACAAAGAGAATCTGAGGAAGCATCTTCATCATTAGTCCGTTTGTCAGAGTCCAGGTCAGCAGGAGAACGTCAGAACGTCACCACTTTGGTCTGTTTGGGTTTGGCTTTCTTCACTGGAACATGGACTTCCTCATAGTCTGCGCTCATGTTGTTGGACAACCAGGGAAGAGTCATTGAGTTTGCTGGACGGAGAGAAAAGAAAGATGAAGGTGAGACATAAGACTCCGGACACCAGACTCCATTGACAAAAACATACATTTTACCCCACAGAACACAGGAGTTGCTGGTCTTCTGCTGCATCAGTCACTTAGTTTGTCTGTGTTGTTTAGAGCTACAACATTATTGTGTTGGATCTGAACAAACCCTTTAAAACACCACAAGTCACACAATAACACAAACTAACTAACAACTCGAGACAGCAGCAGAGCAGCAGCTCCTGTGTCCTGTTCTCTAAAATCCCTGTTTTAGTGAATGTAGTCTGGTGTGTGTGCTGTTTGTGGTTAAACCAAAAGGATCTTCCAGGTCTCTCTCTGTAGGGATCCTTTCCATGATGCTGTCACACACTTAGAATAACACTCTGAGCCTGTCAGTGGATCAAACAAGCTCTTTTAGTGGACCTACTGTGATCAGGTGCAGTTGTCCCAAAGGATCACGTTGCAGCCATTGCAGCCCGTTTGGTGTCTGCTGGCTGAGGTGATCTACTGAGAGTTAAATAAAGGGACATTTCCAGGATATTCTAAAGGTGTGTGACACCTGACCCTGCAGTGACCTGGTCTGAGGACTCACTTGCTGCCTGCTGCTCTGGACAGTCCTTCTGGAAATGTTCCACGGAGCCACAGATCCGGCAGCAGCCGCCTGCAGACAGACAGACAGACAGACAGACAGACAGACAGACAGACAGACAGGCGGTTAGCAACGAGACAGTGATGAGCGACGGTCAGCTGATCTCTGAGGTCGTACCTTTAGCGTAGAGTCCCTTCGGGTTATCAGGACAGGCCCGGGACAGGTGACCCGTCTGTCCGCAGATGAAGCACTTGGCGTACGGGAATTCACCTGCGGGACACGACAGCTGAGCGTTAGTGAGTCTGTGTTAGTTATCGGCCGTCTGTCAGCGGCGTCCGGCGGAGGATCTCCTCACCCAGCGCCGGATCC
Source organism: Pempheris klunzingeri (assembly GCF_042242105.1). Classification (NCBI taxonomy): domain Eukaryota; kingdom Metazoa; phylum Chordata; class Actinopteri; order Acropomatiformes; family Pempheridae; genus Pempheris; species Pempheris klunzingeri. The sequence continues at coordinate 21,686,692 of NC_092030.1, forward strand.
ACTTTAGCCCGACACCTCTGGATCTCGTGTTCAGTGGAGCCGCAGCGGTAACAGATCCCCCGACCCAGCTCCTCATCGGCATCGGCCTCCGGACAGTCGGCCAGACCGTGACCGGGCTTTCTGCAGTTAAAACACAGCTGGGGGGGACAAGGAGGGAGGAGGAGAGGAGGAGGAGAGGAGGAGGAGGGGGAGGAGGAGGTGTAAACTTCATTCCCTTCTTCATTTGTAATCTCACTAAAATCTCTGGCTCAGTTTTCTCACCATGTTGCTCTTCTTGTCGCTCTGCCTCTTCGTCCTCCTCTCCTCTCTCCTTCTGTCCTTCTTCAGGGCCGTCTGCACCTCCTCCCTCAGCTCCTCCTCCTCCCTCCTCCCTCGCTCCCCTCTGGGCGCCGTCTGTCCGCTCTGCTGCAGATACTCCATGAAGCCGTTCACGTCCTCGTCCGTGTAGTCTTTCTTCTTACGGTTCGGTTTTTTCACAGCTGATCCAGCAGCCTGAGTCCCTCTCAGCTGAGACCCGGAGCCGCCTGGGCCGCCTCCCCCTCTTCCTCCTCCTCCTCCTCTTCCTCCTCCTCTTCTCAGCTGACTCCATGGCGTGGCGTCTGCTGGCTTGTGTTTGTGGACGTTATTGGCTCTCGCCCACCTCGTCATCACTGCAGCTGCTGAGGATGAAGTTTTACAACTGATCAGATGTTTACTTAAAGGAGAAGCTGTTTTCAGACCTGGGTCCTATCTGTTCATATCCTGGTGTCTAACTGACACAGGTAGGGACTAAAAGTGTTGGAATGGGTCCAGTAGATCACTGTAATGCTGTTTTGTTGAACCAGAAACAGCTGTTTCACTGCTCTCTTCAAAGCCACCAAACACCATTGACAAAAACAGCTATTTTACCTCACAGGACACAGGAGTCGCTGGTCTGCTGCTGTTAGTTTGATAGTGTTATTGTGTGTTACACAAATAGTTTTTGATCTGAATGAACGCTTTAAGTCAACAAAATCACACAACAGCACAAACAAACAAACCGATCGACGCAGCAGTAGAGCAGCAGCTCCCATGCAAAACTACTGTTTTTGTCAATGGAGTCTGGTGGCTTTGAAGAGAGCAGTGAAACAGCCGTTTCACACTATCACATTTTCACACCATCTCCCAGTCTGAGATAAATAAAGTACATCTATCCATCCATCCATCCTTTATATTTGGTGTGTAACATATTAACCTGTAAAGTAGCTGCAGCTGTCAGATCAATATTAAAAACTACTAAAAGAAAACTGAAACGTTGCTTTAGTTTTTTAATCTAATTTCAGTCGTTAGGATAAAATTATTACACACACAAAAACATTTAGGAACAACTCTTCTGTAAAAACCATGTTAGCATGTTTATTAGCAGCTAGCTAACACAGCGAGTTACTCTCGTTTTTAACGATAAATATTCCACCAGAGAGGAAACGAAACACTGGGAGTCATTAAAAGTCAACTTTTCACACAGAATCACCGATTAAATCTATAAATTTAAGCTCAGACATCGTTACCTTGAGAGAGTTTCAGCCCATGTGTTTGTATTTTTCCCGGAAGTGGTCACTCTTCTTCTACGGTCTCTGCTTCCCCTTCTTCTTCTACTTCTACTTCTTTATTACCGGCGGTTGGAAACCAGCGAACCACCGCCATCTTCTGCTCCGGAGTGAACTCAGATACTTTACTGCAGTAAAAGTACGACAACCACAAAGTACAACTAATACTCCTGCAGTACAAGTACAAGTCCCGCGTTTATAAACCCGATTAAAGCAAAATTAAGTAAAGTGCTCATCTCTAGTTAACTACAGCTTCTTATTGTAGCCGGTGTTTATTCACATATTGGCAAAATATCTCCATTAAAATTACGCCGAATCATCAGTTAGCAGCTCATATTCACAGCGTGTCTGTGGATGTGCAGATAATCATCACTGCATCACTGCGATGCTGAAGAAAACTTTAAAGTCTCATTATTCTCGGGCAAGTTCTGGAGCGTCTTTTTACCTGATTTCCAAGCAGATTTATTGGTGTTTATAAATGACACATGAGCTATAATGATGTCTCTGGAAGGTCTACAGCTCTGTGGAGCTAAAAACATGTGATGTGACTCCATTCACGCTCCTGCAGCTCCGCCTGCTGGACACAACACGTGACCTCACTGCACCTTTGTGGGGAAACACCAACTCCCAGCATCACACAGACACCACGTGAGAACTCAGTGAATATTTATTAACACAGAAGAGGAACCAGAAAACAGATGTACACTCATTACTACCAGGTGGAGGGAGGAAAAAAAAAAAAGCATTTTTAAACGAAACAAACGAACCCCGGTGCCACACCTCGTTTTTAATTACAAGAAGTTGATCATTCATAAAAAGTAAATAGAAAAAGTGACAGTTTGCAAAAAAATACACCGTTTCATGAAGTTAGAGATGCAGTCAAATATTGACCAATTATTTTCTTACTAATATAAAATGTGATACATCTATAAAAAGTTTAAAAAAGAAGCTTATTTACAGCATTAAAAAGGAGGTACGAATCAGATCGTGTCTGAGATTTCTCTGGTTTTTTAGGTGATTTGGGGAAAGTAGAAACCAGCACAGCTCACAGCTGATTGGTTCGTCGGAGCGAGAACGGCTGAGTTAAGGCACCGTGGGAGCTCGCCGCCGATTGGTGAGCGGAGGTAGGAGGCGGGACGAGGAAGGGCTGGGAGAGCAGAGGGGGAGGAGGCGGAGGAGGAGGAGGCGAGGACCTGGAGGGAGCCATGAGCGGCGAGGAGATGGGGGTGTCGCAGGAGGACGACGGCGTGGAGGGTCCCGGGGTGACGGCGGTGCGGCTCAGAGGGTGGGGGGTCCGGTGGGGCTTGGTGGTGAGGGACAGCGGCTGCAGCTGCTCGCCGTACGGCGACGTGTGGCCGCCGTAGGAGGAGTGCGTGTGCTCGGTGTGCGTCGGGGCCGGGGCGGCGGGCGAGGCCAGCGCCGTGGTGGGCGTCGCCGGGGAGTCCAGCGAGGAGGCGGGGCTGGCCTGGGACAGGTGTGTGTGCGTCAGGTGGGAGACGGTGTGAGGCTGTGACAGGTGGGGGCGGGACTGTGTGTGTGCAGTCTGTGTGAGCGGAGTGTGTGTGTGAGGCGTCTCCTCAGGTGGGACACGAGGTCTCTTCAGCTGCAGGGGGAAGTCCTCGTCAGGCACTGGGGGGGGCAAACAAGGTAAAGATTAGGGTGTAAGGTAAAGGTTAGGGTGTAAGGTAAGGGTTAGGGTGTAAGGTAGAGGTTAAGGTGTAAGGTAAAGGTTAAGGTGTAAGGTAAAGGTTAGGGTGTAAGGTAAAGGTTAGGGTGTAAGGTAAAGGTTAGGGTGTAAGGTAAAGGTTAGGGTGTAAGGTAAAGGTTAGGGTGTAAGGTAAGGGTTAGGGTGTAAGGTAGAGGTTAAGGTGTAAGGTAAAGGTTAAGGTGTAAGGTAAAGATTAGGGTGTAAGGTAAAGGTTAGGGTGTAAGGTAAAGGTTAAGGTGTAAGGTAAAGGTTAGGGTGTAAGGTAAAGGTTAGGGTGTAAGGTAAAGGTTAGGGTGTAAGGTAAAGGTTAAGGTGTAAGGTAAAGGTTAAGGTGTAAGGTAAAGGTTAGGGTGTAAGGTAAAGGTTAAGGTGTAAGGTAAAGGTTAGGGTGTAAGGTAAAGGTTAAGGTGTAAGGTAAAGGTTAAGGGTTTACCTTCAGGCTGAGGGTCACTCTTCATCCTCTTTCTCTTCTTCTTCTTCCCCTGCAGAGAGACACAAACAGTTCAAACTATCAGCTGATCAGGAGGAGGAAGATGAAGAGCAGCTTCATCCACCGAGTAAAGAGTAGAGTACACAGTAGTGTGTGTGTGTGTGTGTGTGTGTGTGTGTGTGTGTGTGTGTGTGTTTACACTGACGTAGTTGTCTCTGGCCGACCAGCCCGGGTACAGTTTGGAGTGCAGGAGTCTCTCTTTGCGAGCGAGGTCGTAATATTTGGCCTGTTCGTCTTTGGACAGAGAGTGCCACTGTGGGAAACATCAGCTGTGGTTAACGTGGTAAAAAGGAAACACAAGCTTAGAGACACTTTATGGAAAGGATCCCTACAGAGAGAGACCTGGAAGATCCTTTTGGTTTAACCACAAACAGCACACACACCAGACTACATTCACTAAAACAGGGATTTTAGAGAACAGGACACAGGAGCTGCTGCTCTGCTGCTGCCTCCATCTGATTGTTAGTTTGTGTTATTATGTGACTTTTGGCGTTTTTAACAGTTACTTTGGATCCAGAAGTATTTGTGTAACACACAATAACACAAATAAACTAACCGCTCAAACCAGCAGCTCCTGTGTTTTGTAAAGGAAAAATACTGTTTTTGTGAATGGAGTTCTCACACAATTCTCCAAATATCATGACTTTATGAACAATGAATATGTGGATTTTTAACCATCTAAAAAAAAAAGAGACCCCTCTTTAAGTGTACACTGTACATATACTATTGTCACAGCTTCACTTTGCTGTCACACAGTCCTTTCTGACTGGGAACTGAAGCTGTTCTCTTACTTTCTTCAAACACACCAGACTCCATTGACAAAAACAGCCATTTTACCTCACAGAACGCAGGAGTTTGCTGCACTACTGCTGCCTCGATCAATGACCGAACACATTAGTTCAGATCTGAAATGATCCTTTAAAACACCAAAGTGACAAAATAACACAAACAAACTAACCACCCGAGGCAGCAGTAGACCAGAAACTCCTGTTCTTCTCTGCGGTAAAATGACTGTTTTGTCTAAGGAGTCTGGTGTGGTAGACGGCCTCAGTTCCCCGCGTCAAAGAGCTGCCTGACGGAGACGTGAAGCAACGAAACCAGGTGTATAAAATCCTCTCCTGTCTACTGTAGCTAACATAGATAGATAATACGGACTGTCCCTTTAATTCTCACACTCACCCTCTGGCCCAGGATCTGGTTGATGGTGGCGCTCTCCTTCACTTTGCACTGAGCCACCACTTTGGGCCTCTCCTCCCTCATGTACAGCATGAAGGCGTTCAGCGGCTTCTTGATGTGCGGCCTCTTCTCGTCCTCCTTCTCCTGCTGGCCGTCGGGCGCCGACTTCCTACAGGAAAACACAGAGGACGAGCGAACAGCGTTACCACGGCGTCACCACGGCAAGACGAAGAGAGAGAGAGAGACGCAAACCACGGATAAAAGAAAATATTCATGCAGAGATCAGAGAGCGGCTGCTGCCGTTGGCATGGTTACCCCGGCTGGCTGCTGCCTCCGGGCTCCTGCTTCACCCCCGTGGGGACGATGGCGGGGTGGGGGATGGACGACTGGGGGGTCGGCACCAGGCGAGGAGAGAAGCTACCGGACACCAGGCTGCCAATCAGACGTTTGATTTAACACCACGGAGCAAAAGCAGCCGAAGAAGAACAAGAACAACTTTATTCTCAAAGTATAATCACTTCTTTCTTGTATATTTTTAACTTTTTTTCCTTGTTTGTTATATTTTCTGTATTATTACAGAAATATTCAGACTTTTCTCTTGTATATTTTTTCTTAAATCAGCAGAAGACAGAAACGATCAAAAACGCCACGTACCCCGACATGGACGCGTTCATGGCGAGAGCGGCGGGGGAGAAACCTCCGGCGATGGGATACACCGGCTGTCCCTGCCTACACACACACACACACACACACACACACACACACACACACACACACAGGTGTCAGACGTCCTGCAGGTCATCTAAAGGTCGAAGGTGAACATGAAGTGTGTGTTTTCACTCACAGCCATCCCAGAGGGTGTGTGATCTGAGCCACGCCTCCAGGAGACACGGGGTAGCACGCCGCGTGGGGGGTCCTCGACATACCTACAGCACAGGTGACGTTACTCACACAGGTCAACGGCGTGTCAGTCAGACGTGTGTGTGTGTGTGTGCTCTGAGGCGTGGTCAGCGTACCTGTGTCAGGTGAGAAGCCGGGGGAGGCCCTCTGAGGGGAGAAGGCCTCGGGGCTGTAGGACAGCAGCGGGTGGAGGTGGGTCATGTGGGGGTGCTGCACCACAGGTACGTTGTTGGACTGGAGACACAGAGAGGCTGATTATGGAGCTGCAGTGACACCGAGCGTCCACCAGGTGTCACACCTGCTCCTCTTAACAACTGTGCAACAACAACAAGAATGAGCGGAGGTGGGACCTAAACACACACCTGAGACCTTAAAACACACACCTGAGACCCTACAACACACACCTGAGACCTTAAAACACACACCTGAGACCCTAAAACACACACCTGAGACCTTAAAACACACACCTGAGACCTTAAAACACACACCTGAGACCTTAAAACACACACCTGAGACCCTAAAACACACTTACTGCAGACGCAAATTTCATCGACTCTGATTTAATTTAATCTACTAATCAATCAAGCCACACGACAGTAATTTATTTCATCAGTACAAGAACTTTATTCAAAATTCAAACACTTTTCAAACCTTGAAATCATTTAAGTAGGTGTGTGTTAGTGGACGGACAAACTGCAGGCCTCCACTATCACACACACACACACACACACACTCAGACACACACTCAGACACACACTCAGACACACACACACACACACACACACACACACACACACACACACACACACACACACACACACACACACACACACACACACACACACACACACACACACACACACACACACACACAGCAGTGATAAGCTGGAAAGTGCTCCTCTACTATTATTAGACAGAAGATAACGGAGCTGCAGGTTCTTTCCAAACAAAAACGTTTGTTCTCCTTCAGCTCGAGAACTAAAGAACCACGTCGGACACGAACCGACGAGCAGCCAAGTGTCCTGTTCGCTCTGTACGTTATCATTATTATTAGTATTATTATTAGTATTAGTATTATTATTGATTCTGACTCCGTCACTCTGAGCGTCGAGGAGCTGAGCAACATGTGAGTTTGCCCTTTATAAGGATTTATAATCCATCAGGTTTCCTTCCTCCTCTACCAGTCGACAGAAACTATAAATACCATTTGATACCAATTAAATCAAAACAGAAATAACTGAAACACTGATACAGCCGAGCTGGTTCCTGTTGATCACAGATCCTTAAACCTTATTCTGACTGGACTTGAACTTTTCTGTGTCCACAGTTTGATGTGGATTTAGTCTTGTTGGATTTGGCAGCGACGTCCTCGTCACGCGTCCCAACAGTGTTAACGAGTTAAAGAGACGCAGGTCAGCTGACTTTATGTTTCAATTAACACCCAAAGTATCTTAGAACTAACTTAAAATAACTGAATTTAAGTCTAAAATATACTTTAACTGAGTCAGTTAGCAGAGTAAACCTTTCAGTTAACTGACTGACTGAAAAAACCTTATTTATCTCTGATTGTTTCACTCGTTTATTACAGCAAAAAGCCAAAAGTTCACTGGTTCCAGCTTCTTGAGAAGAATCAGCTGGTTTTCTTTATCTTGTCTGATATTAAACTCAAACCTTTGGCCTTTAAACTTCTGGATTGACAAAACACTGACGTCAACTTGGACTCTTAGTCATTTTACAGCCATTTTTATGGACTTAATGACTCGTAGTAAAAATAACTGAGAATAAAACTGATAGTAAACTCCAATTTCTTCAATAAAAAAAAATTATCTAAATGAGTGAGCGATGAGTCACGCTGCTCAACAACCAATCACATCACAGAAATCAAGTTATTTATAACCAATCGAATTCCTGAGAGCTTCCTCAGGAGGAAGAGTGTGTGTGTGTGTGTGTGTGTGTGTGTGTGTGTGTGTGTGTGTGCAGCAGGTGTTACCAGGTGTGTTGGCGTCGCAGAGTCTCTGATGGCGGCTCGTCCCGGGACGTCGAGCAGAGGCCATTGAAACGGCAGATACTGTTGAGAGAGAGAGAGAGAGGGAGGGAGAAAGGGAGAGAGACAAACCGGTCAGGTTAAGACGAAGGACATCAAAGTCTCCACACCTGAGTCTACCAACTTCAGGTGTGTTTTCACTAAAGGTGAAGTGAATTTTTCCTGCCAAGATGCGAAAGAACACGAGAAGATGAGAAACAGCGACGTGAAGGATGACAATCAGACGAATTAACGAGAAAATATTCAACTTGGGGGAAACATTTTCCTGGCAGAGCGCTCCAGTTTCCTGCAGAGACGGCGTCAGTGAATGCATCCTTGAGGGGAACCTCACCTCTGCACACGCATTAGCTCCAGTTAGCACACGCATTAGCTCCAGTTAGCACACGCATTAGCCCCAGTTAGCACAAGCATTAGCCCCAGTTAGCACAAGCATTAGCCCCAGTTAGCACAAGCATTAGCCCCAGTTAGCACAAGCATTAGCCCCAGTTAGCACACGCATTAGCTCCAGTTAGCACAAGCATTAGCCCCAGTTAGCACAAGCATTAGCCCCAGTTAGCACAAGCATTAGCTCCAGTTAGCACAAGCACTCCCTCCCTCTGCTAGCTTGCCGTTAGCCTGTTAGCCTGTACGCCGCAGCTAAAACCCCTCAAATAATCACGACTGCTCTTCAACACAGCTGCTAATAAAACTTTCCTCCGCTGCGACGGTTCTCTTCTCTGCTTCACTCAAGTACTTTTCAAGGACCAAGTTAGAAAACTATCTGATTTTGAAGGTTTTCCAGGACTTCAACCCTGAAAAAGTGTCGTTTCCATCATGTTTTAGTCATTTAGTTTTATTTTGTGGACACGTGACTGAACCCCCGACCCCGTCAGGAGCAGATGGAGGAAACGTCCGAGTGTGCAGGATGTTTCTGCCGACACACACACACACACACACACACAGTGCCCGATAACAGGTGAGATAACACCGGTCAGCGTCGCTCATCTCCCCCATGTTTGGATTTTCTCTGCCGCAACAGGATTCACACTCTGACATTAACACACCTCAGTGGGCCACACACACACACACACACACACACACACACACACACACACACACACACACACACACACACACACACACACACACACACACACACACACACACACACTCTCTTGGATAAGAGCTCTATTGTGCTGAAGAGGGTTGGATGGAAATCATAACGATCACCACAGGGGCATGTGAAGTGTGTGTGTGTGAGTGTGAGTGTGAGTGTGTGTGTGTGTGTGTGTGTGTGTGTGTGTGTGTGTGTAGCTCTGGGTCTCGACTTAGACAAAGAACAGAGTGAGAGTCCAAGACGTTTGCCTTCGCCCTGCCCCCCCCAGTCCCACCCACACACACACAAAACCACTGGGGTCCCACTTGTTGACTGAACTGTCTGAATCTGGGACGCCCCCCCCCCCCCGGACCACCAGACCTCCTACCTACCGCCCCCACCCCCCCAGCTCTACCAGACACACACACAGACCCCCAGTGAAAAAAAAAAAAGGCTTTTGGTGCTCAGTGAACTGTGAGTGACGTCAACAGACTCCCGGCTGTGACCTTTGACCCCACAGACGGCGGCTCCCAAACCTCCTGCGTTCATTATCGTCCTTCAATACTCTGCTGATCACTGGGGCCATAACGACAAGGTGACTCATGTACATTCAGGTAAACCTGATTTATCAGCTCAGTGAACATTTTCCTGCTGAGTTTCTGCTCTCAGTCTCTAGTTTACAGTCTTCTTCAGCACAGCAGGACGTTCACTTAGTACGTTATGGTCCATTTAGAGGGCGTTATCCCGCTGACACCACAGGCGCTGCCAGAGAAAAACAATTAGGACCATTTGTTTTTACTTTCATAAGTTTTGCAACCAAAATCTAAAGTTTTTCACAAGCCATAACTCTGTTTCCGTGGTAACGCCTGAGGGTCTGACTAATACCTGGAACAGTCATCACCATCCCATTAGGTTATGGAAACGTCCTTCACTTCTCCAGGAAATAGGACGGATCATAGATAAGACGTGGCAACAGGAGATATTTCTAGTCCCTCAGCTCATAGATCCCTTTGGCTCAGCTGTTAGCCACTAAGCTAACGTTATGCTAGCCACAAAGCTAACGTTATGCTAGCAAGATTCGGGGATCATTACTGTAAAACCCAAAGTGACTCAAAAGTCTCAGTGAGGTCAGAGGGGATCAGTCTACTTCCTGCAGCTCGTGGTGTTCAGACACTGATGGAAACATTAATTTAACAGTTTGACCAGAACTACTTAGTGGGTGTCCATTATAACTTTTTAACAAGCACCCACCAGCCAATCAGAATCCAGTATTCACTCAGACCACATGGTATAAACCTGCAATGTTTACATCCATATTTGTTTTGCATATTTTCAGTCGTCTTCTTCCAAAACAAACTAAGAACCCACTCGTAAAAAAAAAAAACAAAAAAAAAACACCAGAGGCTCCACAGACATCCACCGATGCTGAAAGGGAAACTACCACTAACTGCGTTTCTCCCTCTTAATTACTCTTATCTTATTACAGCTGCGTGCACACGTCCCCGTGCTGCTGTGTGAAACCCCGTGACTTTTACTAACCCCAGCACACACACACACACACACACACACACACACACACACACACAGCAGCCTCTTCCCGTCCCCCACTCTGAGACCCGAGGAAGCTCTGGCTGAGAGCGCTAACTGGATCCAGCTGTTGGAAATACCAGGAAAAATCAATGCACACACACACACACACACACACACACACACACACACACAGCCAGCCCTGCACAATCAGAGTCTATTACTGAGGGAAGCATAAAATCTGTGACTAGAGGGGAAAGTTATTAGGCTTACTGCTGTTTACGAATCACTGCAACACACACACACACACACACACACACACAGATTAAGAACACCACCAAGATGTGAAAAAAAAAAAAAAAAACACAAAAAAAAACACAAAAAGCATCTTTCATTAGAGTTGAAGCTTTCAGAAGACAAAATCTCCCTTTATGTGAGGACAAATTCAAGAGTTTGACAAGAATAAAACCAAAAAATTTGGGTGCTGCTCATCGGTTATCTCTGAATAAGAGGAATATTGTTTTATCCTCAGCACACATCAGCTGCCTTAAACTAAATGACCAATGCCCTGCCTTCACCTTCCTTCTCTCCCTGAACAATCTGGAGTAAATATAAGATTATCAGTGCCCGTGTGGATTTGACTGATAATCTCTTATTCTTAGTGACCTTCTGAAGCTTTAAAAAGGTAACTTTTTAAAATCTCAGCCCTATTTTTAACATATTTAGGGGTCGAAATGACTGTTAAGCACAAAAACAACAAACTGATCGAGGCAGCAGCAGACCAGCAACTCCTCTGTTCTGCAAGCTTAAATTTAAGGTAAAAGAAACCATTATATCGCTCTCCTCAAAAGGCACCAGACTCCATTGACGAAATCAATAATTTTACCTTGCAGAACATGGGAGTTGCTGGTCTACTGCTGCCTTAATTGTGTGTTACAAATAGTTTTTTTTTACATGAGCAAACCCTTTAAAACATCAAAAATAAGACAATAACACAAACAAACTAACTGATGGAGGCAGCAGCAGAGCAGCAGCTCCTGTGTTCTATGAACTAAAATTACTGTTTTTCTCAATGGAGTCTGGTGTGTTTGCAGAGAGCGCTATAACGGCTGTTTGTGGTTAAACCTCTACTGGACCAATTCCAACACTTTCAGCACCTACCAGTCATTTAGAAAAATACTGGAGTTAATCTTTAATCTCTGAGCACAGCTTTATGCAAAACACGGTGCAGTTTTATAGAAATCCTGATAAATAGAATTATAAGTGAAGTGGAAACATTTGCAGAATGAGCAGAGGCTTTGTTAAGATGGACGGTGTGTGTGTGTGTGTGTGTGTGTTTACGTTAGCATGTATATGGGAGCGTGTATGTATGAGGCTGTTGTGTGAGACAGGTCATCCTCTTGGTATTTTAAGACTTTGGAGACAATGTCAAGTAAACAGAGGAATTCTGGGATTGTTCAGCCAGCTGAAAGGGACCAACTTTAACTAAACAAGCACAGCCACATTTACACACACACACACACACACACACACACACACACACACACACACACACACACACACACACACACACACACACACACACACACACACACACACACACACACACACACACACACACACACACACACACACACACACACACACACACACACACACACACACGAACATTAACACAAATGGTCAAGCTCTGTCAACATAAACCTTTTTAAACAGAGAGGGAAAATGAAGCGAGGCGCCTGCCATCTCCAGCATGATCAACACACAAATACCAGGTAGCTTATCTCTCCACGGTCTCCCTCCTGCCATTCACTGCTGCTCAGGTGTGACACAGGTATGACGTTGTGTGTGTGTGTGTGTGTGTAACCGATCTGAAAAGTCAGCAAACCTCTAACTGGGCCAACTGGGTCTTTTTCCTCTTCACACTTAGTGGCACAGCTGCACACGTGGATGTAGTCAGATCGGTGGAGTAAAGGCAGACAGTCACTGTGTTGATTCAGACGGATTTCAACCCTAAACTGGTCGCAGGTGGCTGATGTTCTGTTTGCCGTTCAGTTGGAGGCACGAACAGATGTTATATCACTTCCTTCAAAAGGCACCAGACTCCATTGACAAAAACAGTCATTTTAGCTCAGAAAATACGAGTTCTCTGATCCATTGCTGCCTGTTTGTTTATGTTATTGTGTGTTACTCAAATATTACGTTGGATCCAAACTAATCTTTTAACACACCAAAATCACACAACAACACAAACAAACTAGCTGATGGAGGCAGCAGCAGAGCAGCAGCTCCTGTGTCCTGTTCTCTAAAATCCCTGTTTTAGTGAATGTAGTCTGGTGTGTGTGCTGTTTGTGGTTAAACCAAAAGGATCTTCCAGGTCTCTCTCTGTAGGGATCCTTTCCATGATGCTGTCACACACTTAGAATAACACTCTGAGCCTGTCAGTGGATCAAACAAGCTCTTTTAGTGGACCTACTGTGATCAGGTGCAGTTAACTCACATGATTGGAGTTTTGGACCAATTCCAAAACTTTTTGTACATACCGATCATTCAGACACCAAAATATGCACGAATAGGGCCCAGGTCTAAAAATACCTGAGATCTCCATTAAACAAACACCACAGAAAGACTAATGTGCCTGATATGAACGTCAGTGAAGGCGTCACAGGCTGCCAGACCATTTAAAGAGCAGAGAAAGCGGCTCAGGCTGGAGGCAGGTGGGGGAGGTTTGGAGAGGGAGGGGGGCAGAGTGAGCAGACAGGTTGTCTACATGCTGGCTCCTGCTTCCTGCCAGCGTACATGAGTACAGTAAACAGCCTGTATTATGGTTCAGGTAGCGTCCAGCTAAAGTGCGCCTGTTTACCTTGACTTGCCTTCAGACTGGCAGGCGCATCTCCTCCTCCTCTGTCCCTCATAAACACACCTCGCACTCTTACTGAGAGCCCTTTAAAGTACACAAGGTCTCCATTGTGCAAAGAGAAATGTGAGGGAGGACCAGCGCAGAGGAACAGGGGGAATAACTGTGTTGTCTCAAGGCAACGTGCAGCCAGAGTACAAACATCAGTCAGTCAGAAACAGTGGAAATGTGTGTGTGTGTGTGTGTCCGGAGAAGCCACGGGCAGTGAGTTAGGTATAATGAGGTGTAACGATGCCCCCGTGGAGCCATGCATTAGCCCCATTCAGACTCCGCTAATGACAACAATGGCCGACTAACGCGGGGGGCGGGCGTTACAGAGCTGAGGAATGCAGGTGTTTGTGTGAGTGGGCTTGGCTGTGTGTTTAGCCTACATGTGCGTCTGGGCCAAATCCGCAGAGGAAAGACTCTCAAAACAAACCAGAGGAGGAAAAAAGGAGAGTCACGGGGCAATCAGAAAGCTAGAAACCTCAGAAACTAATCCACAGGGGGAGGGGGGGGGAGCATTCGGAGCCTGAAAACACTAGAATCAGTCATTCTAGAGTGTAAACTTCCCTCAGATTATAAAAACCAACAAACTCACACACAAAACAAATCACAAATGCAGACGACATGACCTCGGTGTCTTTGGTGGTAGCTACCAGAAGCACTGCGCTCCTCTTGTTTTTATTCCACGGAAGAATCTGTTGTTTTAACTGCTGCACATTCAGACCAAAGCTCTCAGCACAGCCCTCTGCCTGAGCTCACGCCTTCTCAACTGCTCTCCACGATCACATCTCGCTTAAAATACTCTCAAATTCCTCGCTGTGCCAGTGAGGCAGTTTTTAGATTAGTGGCCATGAGTGTTACTGTATTAAACCCCCGCCCAGTATTCCTATAATCCACGCTGAGCTCCCATAAAGCTTTGGGCACTGGGAAATTGGGCAACACACCGTCGATCCTGCTGCCAGCGAAAGCAGCAGATTAGCTGCAGCCATGATGGGAGCTCATTCCTGCTGCAGGCGGGCGGGCAGCTTCCCCACCAGACTGTGTCCGGGCCTGTCTAACCCTGTACCATCACAAACCTCCTTATCATAACAGGCTGCAGGCTGCTCTCACACTCACACACACACATTCACACACACACACACGCCAAGTCAAACACAAGTGCAACAGACAGGTTTCAGGAAAATGAAGAGTCAGTAGTATCCAGGTCTCCACTCGCAAAACAATATCCCCACAATGTGAGGCAGCTCGGACCTGTGCAGGGCGCGTCCCGGCTCGGGTTACACCCGCGAACGAGTTAATTTACATGACGTCAGCGTCTCGTAAACGTCTGCATCACCACGACCAGACAAACCCGACAGAGCTATCGATCGATTCACCAGGTTTATCAATCTGTTCAGCTCAAATACAGAATGACAGAAAAAGGTGAAATATGCTCATCAATACTTCAGGGGTCTGAGCGGACATGTTCGTGCCACCTGACTGAGATCTATCAGGTGACGAAGACAACACAGCTGTGGTATTAACTTTTGTAGGGAGGGACTTTATTGATTAATGTCCTCTTTGTTTTCTCCTTTACTCATTTGGTCCATTAAAAAACAGACATTTATGACATTTATGACATCCTGTAGCACAATGACTTGTTTTGACCAACACTCCCTTGCTTACTTTACATATTTAGTGTAATCTTTATACACTGCTCATACCCTGTACAGGTAATCCTCTTTGGCTGCTGTCTGCACGTTAACTCAGGTATGTGTTACAGAAATAATGTGTTGGGTCTGAATTGACCAAAAGTCACACACTGACACAAACAAACTGTTCACTAGATTTCCGTTACTATTTTGTAAAATTGCTGTTTTTGTGAATGGAGTCTGGTGCGTTTGCAGAGGGCGATATCTTCTTTCCAGCAAAACATTAAACACATGCACCAACTGGATGTGTTTCCTGAGCGGGTGGTGCATTTAACAGCGATAAACAAGATAAAGACAGATGACACCACAGTGCAACCAGACCATCCGATGACCTCCCTGGTGCTCTGCTATTGGTCACAGTGACCTTTGGGTGAGTGTGTGTGTGGTCTTACCGTCCTGGCACTTGGTGTGAGAGCTCCGTTGGCAAGGTAAGGGTTACAGAGGTTCCCCAGGTCCGGTATCATGAAGAAGGGATATCCAACGTACGGGGAGGGCTGGAAGAGTCCTCCTCCATCCTGCTGCCGTCTCCTCAGAGCTGAGACACAAGTTAAACACCGGAGTCACACAAAGGAAACACATGATAATATCTTCTGTGGGTCTGGGTGACATCATGAGGGCTTGAGGGTAGTTAGCTCGCTAAAGAACAGGAGGCATTCATCTTTGGTTATGTCTCAGGCACTAGGCTAGTTAGCTTAACATGCTAGTTAGCTTAGCAGGCTAGGAGCACCCACAGGGTGCACACAGGTTTAGGAGCATGTTAACGACACTTCTTCATTCATCTCCTTTTTCCTGTTTTTCTGTGCACGCTCCTCCACAGATGCCGTGTTTGTTTGCCCGCAGGCCGTCTGCTGTCTGTGTTAGTTAGCCTGACACGGCGTTAGCCTAGCGTGGCGCAGTGGAGGAGTGTCTGCTCGGCATCGTGGATCCAACTGGACTGAGTTATTACTTGAATTTGTATTTAGTTCTCCTTCTTGAACATATCTTGTTAATCTGGTGTGTGTGTTCTGTATATCTGCTGATTATTTATCTCCTTTCTTTTTCTCTTTATCTGTTTTTTTTTTTATCCTGAAGCGACACTGAAGGCGAAAGGGCAAAGCAAGAAGTTCACAGTGCGGTGAAACTTGTTTTTATGTGCACATATGAAAATGAAATGATTTCATTGCAGTATTTTGGTGTCATGTTTTTGTATTTGTTAAGATACGGGTGAGGTGGGGGGGGGGGTTGTGACTCTGTGACACCGGTGGAACCAGTTTTATTGAGATGGTGGTTGCATGACGCTGCCTATCGAGCCAGCTAGGCCAGCCGCTGCAGTTTAACCAGAGCAGATATGATGTGGAGATAAACCCGAGAGTCAGTTTTCTGTAAGACGAGTAGAGCTGGATAAGTAGAGGTGAAGTCCATCGATGAGTCTTATTGTGCGTATCGATGTCAGATATTACGGGCATCTGAACAAAACAAAGGAACAACAGCAGCCAAGAGGCTGCAGCGTTCCTTCACGGTGAACGACAGACAGTAATCATGACAAGAGGAAATGGAAGTTATCTGGATGTAACTCCAGCTCTATGAGCGCGTGATCATGGAAATGAGTATCCCAGGTATGATCTGGTTTGTGACGTATCCCATCTGTGTGTTTGGGCACGTGAGCATCATATCCAGATTTCAGACACCTGGTTGAGCTCCTAATCCAGTAAACTAGAGGCAGCGCTCCAACACAAACCAGGATCCTGCTGCATGTGAACATCTTATCCAGGTTTCTGGTCGCCGCCGACCGTCAGCGAAACAACAAAACACAAACATGGCGTCTCAGATGGATATAGATTTGGTAGTTTGGGTGGGAAAGGAGCACCGACATGCCGCCCTAATAAAGTCTGTAGTACACAGGCTGCAGGTTCTCCAACACGTACAGTGGAGGAGCACCTCAGCTAGTGATGTCCAACGTCTGCAGACAGCACGCTGAGATCAGTAACTAGCATACTAGTATTGATTATGTATCAGAGGACACAAATTAAGGAATCAACAAATGGCCGAACTTCTACTATTTTGTTCTGCAGTTCTGTCTGATCGCTTCCCTCACCTGCGCTAACTGGCTTATTTACAGCGTCTGATGACTTTATTTAAGTTATTTATTAACATTATTCATGTTATTACTCATGTACCCACATGTACGCCTGGTTATTGTTCTGTGGTGGGTAGTTTTCTACACATTACGTTCCACAATTAACATGCCAAAAGTAACACAAGTGTAATTTTCTGTTCTGAACGGGCTACGCTGGCTAACAATAACCATTTTAGCTATTAGCTCTAATGTGCTTGGGCCACATGGGCAAGGACATATGAAATAAACACAAACCCCAACTACAGATACAGAGTTATACGGTACTTTTTAAAAATAACAATAACTTAATGCTGCTGTATTCCCATTGAAGATAAGGCGGACACATGAACCAGAGTTCTTCATGAGCCGTTTAAACAGCAGGTCTAGAAGATGGTGAGAGGCTCATAATGGGGATACTCTAATGTAAACACAGAGGGGTTTCTGACCTGATAAAGTTTAAAACCACCTTAACTCTAAACCCCAGAGTACCCCCTTAACTCTGAGTGGGCTTAGTGACTTTGTCTGTGCAGTCAAGTCTGCAGACACATAACTTCTGAGCATTATGGAGGATTTAGGCACAGAGAGGTGGAGCACTGGGTCCATTACCTTCTTCAAACAGCAGACTGTGCCTGGCCCTGCTCTCCAGATCCGGGTCGGTCCTGGGGCGTCTGTCTGCCTGCACACACACACACAGGTAAACAAAGCCTGTCCAGCACTGTGGAGGCTGCAGAACACACACACAGCAGGATGAGCTCCATGATGGGGGGGAAAGTTGGTCCGGGTCGACTCACCTCCGAGTCCGAGCTACTGTTGGTCTCAGACTCGTTGACCAGGGAGGACTTGACATCGTCCAGGTCCCGCTCAGCAGACACGTTCCTCTTCTCCTCCTGCTCCCCTTCGTCTTTAAACGCAATCAGTTCATCATTTGCCCCCAAGTCGTCTCCGTCTGCGCCGTTTAGCTGCGGCATGTTTGGACGTTAGCTGCGACAGCTAGCATCAACAGCCGAGTTAGACCGAGTTGCGGCTAACTTACAGATTGTTAAAAAAAACAACCTACAAGACTGGAAAAGCTCTAGGAAATCAGCTAGCTAACGTTAGCTGCGAGCTAAACGCATCGCAGCCGGCGTTAGCGTTAAGTTGTGTGGTTGTTTCGTCTCTTAGTGCGTTAAAAAAAACACCAAAAACTAGCTTAACAAAAAAACTAGCTAACAAGCTAGCTAGCTACCTGCGGCGTTCACGGACGCGTCAGTTTCTGGCGTCGAACTCCCGAGGTGTGGAAGAAGTCCTCCGAGAGCCGCTTTCCGCCGAGAAAAGAGTCCCCAAAAGGCGGCGCGTGGACAGAAAAGGCTCCAAACGGTCAAAAATGGCGATAAAACCCACTCATAGCCGATTCGGTTCCGCTGACATTGTAAAAACCGAGCGCAGTCCGGTCGCACCGCCTGAAAAGTTTACGTCCCCTCGGTGCAGTTAGTCCAGAGGAAAAAGTCGAGGCCTGTTTTGATTTAATTCCTGCATCGTCGGGGCACTTTGAAAGCAGCATAATTCCCACTGACGGCGCCCTGTTAAAGCGGCCGTTTCCGCATTTTGACAATCTTTTGCTGGTTCAAGGCGTTTTGCGGTGGTTTGCGGTGCGGA
This sequence comes from Pempheris klunzingeri, assembly GCF_042242105.1. Lineage (NCBI taxonomy): Eukaryota > Metazoa > Chordata > Actinopteri > Acropomatiformes > Pempheridae > Pempheris > Pempheris klunzingeri. Next base: position 21,705,500 of record NC_092030.1, read on the forward strand.
GGCGTGAGAAAGAGACGGGCTGGCTTCTGCCTCTGAAGTGGAGGGGAAGGAAAAGACTGTGGGAGGAGGAGGAGGAGGCGGAGGAGGAGGAGGACCATGGTGCAGATCCTGGATCAGTTCAGCAGACAGGCCTCAGCTCAGAGAGCACAGAGCAGAGAGCAGAGCTGATCCAGGACCAGGTGCCAACAGGTAGGTCCCGTCCGCCCAGAGGGAGGGGGCAGATCACTGATGGACCGAATGGACAGTTTTAGACCTTAAAGGAGCAGTTAGACACTTTCCTGACCCCCTGACCCGAGGAGGGAGGAAAACCAGAGCCACAAGACTTCCTGTTAAAGTGAATACACATGATGTGTTTTCTGTCTCCTTCAGTCGGTTTGAGTCTCTTTGTGATTGTTTTACATCTTTTTGTGGCTGTTTTACATCTTTTTGTGGTTATTTTGTCTCTTTTTGTTGTTGTTTACTGCTCCTTGTAGTTCTTTTTGTCTCTTTTTGTCTCCTTGCACATCTCAGAGAAGTTGTTACGTGTCTCTTTGTAGTTTAATATCTTTTTATAGTTGTTTAATATCTTTTTGTAGTTGTTTAGTGTCTCTTTATAGTTGTTTAATATCTTTTTGTAGTTGTTTAGTGTCTCTTTGTGGTTGTTTAGTGTCTCTTTGTAGTTGTTTAGTGTCTTTGTGGTCAGTTTATGTCTCTATGTTTGACAGGAGCTTGCGGTCGTGTGTCTTTATTAATTAGTTTGTCCCTGCTTTGCAGATAAGGAAAACAGTATTAGATTTGTCCAAACTCTATTTAATTTGAAAAATAATTCAATAATAAATATATTAGTGGACCAATCAAACCAAATAATAACAGCTACACTGATCAGCTATTGAATATTTATTAGTGTTGTGGTTTGCTCACTTGAATAGTCATTTATTTATTCAATTCATTATCATAAGAGTCATCTGTGTCCACTTACTTTATTTTGTTAAATCACATCTGTGACGCTCACATGTCCCGTGTGATGCAAAGAGATGAGATGAGACTTATTGATTGATTATTGATTGATTTTCACATGACAGCAGCATTAGAAAGAGCCTGACTAAAAATATAATACCAGAGAAAACAAAGAAAATGAAAGTGACTTAAAAGCTGAATTATAAACATTATTAATCATGTGCATCTGTTATAGTGGAATGATGAAAACACACACACACACACACACACACACACACACACGTACACACACATACACACACACACACACACACACACACTGTTGACTGATGAGGATCACTCTCACATGTAGTTCTTGTGTTTCCGCTGCAGAGCACAATAGCAGGTCAGCTGCAGGTCAGAGCCATGACCAGCTGCAACGACCGTGGAGGGAAAACATGTGTTACGTCCATCAGCACGACTGCACACACAACACTGGACTTTACAGAGCGGCCGGCTGAGTGTGGAAACGCTGAGTTTGTATTCTTCAAAAGTCCCATCGTTCCTCAAAAGTCCCATCGTTCCTCAAAAGTCCCATCGTTCCTCAAAAGTCCCATCGTGCCTCAAAAGTCCCATCATGCCTCAAAAGTCCCATCATGCAGCAGGAGAGACAAACTCAGACTCATTTTAAAGGCTCAAGGTTTAAAGATTTAATGAATCTGCTACACTAGTGTCTGCGAGCATAACACAGCTCGCTCTGTGAACCAGCTGCCAGCAGGTAGAGGTGCACTATGGGTAATGTAGGCACCAGGGAAAGGAATGTCTTTATGATTGTTTTGCTTGTCTTTGAGGTTGTTTTCTGTTGTTTTATAGTCATTTTTTGTCTTTTTCTGGTTGTTTTGTGTCTTTCTGTGGTCATTTTGCATCTCTTTGCAGTTGCTTTGTGTCTCTAATTACATTTTGTGGTAGTTTTTTTGTCTCTTTGGGGTTGTTTGTGTCTCTTTTCAGTCATATTATGTCTCTTAATGTTTTTGATGGGGGGTGTGAGGTGGTGTGTGTCATTATGTTTTACTTCATCCTGGTTATAAAGATGAGAGAAACCGATTAATTAAGCAACACAACAAGATTTGTCCAGGCTAGTATGAACTGTCAGCAGGTCGAGTTGCATTGTGGGTAATGTATGCACCAGCTTTTCACAAAGAAAAAGAATTATATCTGTGGGTTTCCTGCATCATCTTTTTTTTGTTTTCTCACCGTCCAGCGTCAGTCTGACAGTGTTGCAGCCGTGCAATGCTGAATCTGTGTCATGCACCTTTAACTGTACCTGCAGACAGTGGACTCGTAGTTTAGCCAGCCAGCGTTCGGGCTTTCTTAAAAGTCTTCTTTGTGCTCCAGTCTGCAAGAGAGAGCGAGCGGCCTGCTACATCTGGAGTCGGGAATACGCCCAAGTCTCCAGTTTCATTTCCACCATTACGAGCAGGAAAAGGGGGTTACAGACCTGAAACGTGCAAAACGTTCACAGTCGACTTCTGTTACTGGACGGCCGTAATGGTTCCCACTCTGTGATGGGCCTGAAAAATCCATCACATTCTTGACGGGCCTCTTCAACCCTGTCAGACAGATTGAGATATGAGCGGTCTGCTGGAGGGAACTAATGACAAAAGAAAAAAAAAAACACACACACACACACAAACTGTGGCTAGACACTGAGACAACCATTGTAAGCTAGCGCTGCACACACACACACACACACACACCAGCAGCTGTGTATATCAGCAGGAGGGGATTACAGAGAGGGTTCAGTCTTTGGCTCAGGGCCAGACTGTGAAGATCCTCTCCCCCAAAGCTATGCAGGAGCTGGGGGGGGGGAGCAATGGGGGTGTCACTGCATACCTCTGTTGAATTGTAACCTCCAAATCTGCCTCCTACTGTAGGCCACGCAGCTGACCTCCACCGCGCTGTTTGCAGTGTAGGATTTAGAGGTTTGAGGGCCTGTTGGTGGGGAGGAAATCCCTCTTTTGTTTCCGAGGAAGCCAAGTGTACGCTCTGTGTGTTTAATGGAGGAAACTCAAAGAGAGGCTGCAAGCGGAAGGATGAATATGCGTCCCGAGTCCGTCTGACAGCTGCAAGGAACCAGACAGAAAGAGAAAGTGATGGAGAGAAACTTTTCAACTTCATGTCCGAGAAATTCTGTCTCTATTCTGCTGCACACATCCTGGTGCCCAAACAACCGAGCCGGTCGGTACACAATGACGTGTATGAGCCTTTTCAGCGCCCCCTACAGGACGGACCGGGACCAGCTACAAGCAAGCAGCTACGTTACGTTCATAAAATAAGTTGATGCTGTGAAATGGTCGCAGTTTGGTTAGGTTTAGGCACCCAAAACCACTTGGTTAGATTAAGGGTTTACGTTAAAACACATTAGTTACAGACGTTACAGACAAGTTATGTTTGTCTCTGTGTTTGTTACCGACGTGAAGTCACTTTAAATATACTTACATTTAAAGTAACATTATGTAGGTTAAAATGAGTCAATGCAGGAGGTTTGGTTTCATACAGGACACGAACAGCAGTCTCCTGATTTACTTACGCAACTTAAGTTACGTTAAATGTTATGTTACATGTAAGTTAATGTAGTGAACTGAGAAAGAGAAGTTAGGTACCAGATGTGAATGATGTTAAAGGTTACGTTCATGACGTGAATATCGTATGTTAAAATGAGTTAACGCTGACTCTTTGCATCACACGGGACATGTGAGCGTAATTACTTCGACTAGATGTCACCTACATAAACACTGGTTAAAGAAATGATGACACGGAAACATCAGCTGCTGCCTGGATTATATTCAGCAGCAGTGTTAAGTTTGGAAGGAGCTCGTGTGGAGGTATTCAGGCTGGAGGAACAAAGCTCTGGAGTACATCCACACTGAAGCTGAAGTTACAGTGAAGACGAGGAGCAAAGCATTTGTTCTGATTAGTAAATTCACAGACTGTAAACGTTATCTGTGGAGGACGGAGCTGAGCGAAGAGAGCAGAGAAAACAAACAAAGAGACTCAGAGGGAGGGAGACGAGGCACTGGAGCCTAATTAGCACCAGGTTGTTCTCCACAGGGAGCTTCAATTCAGTTGCAAGTGGGAGCAGTGATGTGAATGTGTGTGTGTTTCTTTGTGTTTTCAGGTCAGATCTTTAAAGTGGTATTTCACTGCTGCAGAGACGTCTCTTTGGTGTAGAAAGGCGCAAATATTTCTAAAACTGGTGCAACGTGAGCAGAGACAAGGAGATGTGGTATTCCCTTTAGCTCAACAGGCAGAGAACCTACAACACCCAGAATGCACTGCGCATCCTTTACTCTCATCCCGAAACCCCACCGGGCTCGTCTGAGTCGCAGTCCAGTTTGTGTCCGTCCTCCACGAGGCTCCATCTCCCATCAGGAGCTTTATTTCTCCTGCTGATCGTTTCTTCTTCTGCTGCTTTAAATGTGATTCTAACAGGACCAAACAGGCCGCGTTTCTTCTTCTGCTGCTTTAAATGTGATTCTAACAGGACCAAACAGGCCGCATTTCTTCTTCTGCTGCTTTAAATGTGTTTCTTGGATGTACTTCCTGCTTTGTTGTGCTGCAGCTACAGACAGCAGCTAAAGTTTCTCCATCCCAGATGAACCTCTGGATTCTGGCTTCCTTCCTTTTCTGGCTCACATAAGTCGCCCCGAACGTGTGATTCCAGCCATAAACCGTTAAAATTTCTTACAGCAGACAGACTGAAAATTGAAAGTACAATCCTCAGTGCACACAACAACAACACGGCAAATGTCCGGTGATGATGGAAAGTCAAACATTATTCGTGTGATTTCACACGTTGTCATGATTCACAGCCGGACGACAATCGGAAAGTTCCCCTTTATTGTTTGCAGCCAGTGAGAATCAGAGGAGTCGTGGTTTAGATCATTCAGGAAGTGTCAGTCAAAGGACATGAGTGGTTAAAAAAAAACAGAAGTGAAAAGGGTTTGAAAAAGGTCAAAGATTTCACCTTTGGAGTTAAGAAACAGTGATACCAAACATTTCACACAGGCTGCATGCTGAAACCACCGGCTAACTATTGAACTGTGAGTAGTTTAAAAAGGCCAAGTCAGCGAAACATGGATCAGGCTCTAACCAGGAGAAGTACTACTACTAATCCCACGCTGTAAAAAGTCTGGCAGTAAACCTGTCGAGTATCTGACAGTATCTATCTGAGTCGCTGAATGTCCAGAACAACGACCTGCTGCCGTCGGCCGGATCAGTTTCACCAAACTAACGTCTGCATGTCACGACAGAAAACATCTGATTCCTGATTTTAGAAAAGGACAAACATCTCTTACTGGAGCGGTGACGTCTCCGGTCTGCTCAGCTGATCGCTAAGGGGTTTGTTTCCATGGCGACGGCAGTCAGGAAGAAGTAGTTAAAAGTGTTAAAAAACTAATGATTAAACAGCAGCGACACTTTCAGAATTTAATTATATTTTTATTTTATTCTTCATTTGTTTTGTGTGTAAAAATCTGAATCTGAGCGTCTGCAGGGCTGATTTAGCTTCAGGCTGAGTGTGTGTGTGTGTGTGAGTGTGTGTGTGTGTGTGTGTGTGAGAGAGAGAGAGTGTGTGTGTGTGTGTGTGTGTGTCTGTGTGTGTGTGTGTGTGTTTATACAGCTCAAAGCTCATTACAGCTCAGACACAGAGAGGAAATGAGACACTGTTAAAACACACACACACGTTTACTTAAGTCACTTTCAGGGTATTTACATTGACTTACATTCATTTCCTGAGGACTTAACCATAACCATAACCAGTACTAAACTAAACCTAACCTGGCCTTAACCAGCCACTTCACTTCTGCAGTTCTTCCAGTGCTAAAAACTGAACACGTTTACTGTTTCTACTTGTACTTTTACTACTTAGTACTACATTTATTCACTTTTTACATTAAAAAACACATGCTAACATGCTAACATGCTACATGATTCAGTACTACAGCATGCAGTGCTACATCGCGCAGTGATACATGATGTAGTGATACATGCAGTGCAGCACTACATCTTGCAGTACTACACGATGCAATGCTACACTATGTAGCACTACAGTGTGCAGTGCTACATCGTGCAGTGCAACATGATGCAGCGATACATGATGTAGCTACATCACGCAGTGCTACATCATGAAGACATGCTGCAGTGCTACACGATGCAGTGCTACAGTGTACCCAGTTTGTACTATTGGCTCCACATGGACAAACTGCAGTCCTCTGATGTGTATTAATTAATAAGTATTACCACACTGTGACAGGAGCCGCTCTCTCTTTCATACTTTAAGTACTTTTTGTGGAGAATAACTTTTCTTGTGTTTTCAGATCATGGTCTTCATGTTTCTGAGCTCTCTGCCGTGTGCTCGGGTTTATTGGAGGAAAACGTGCGGCGTGCGTTAAATGGGATGGTTGGCCAGTGAGGTCATCCGCAGCTGTAGTGAAAGGTCGTTTTCTGGAGGAAGACAGCTGCTTAAAGGGGCTCTGGAGCTCAGCGGTAACATCTTCCAAAACGTCAGCTTATCACACATAACAGAGAGTTCAGCCAGCTCTGATTTATTGGTGTATAAATCCCCCAAATCTGTCAGCACTCAAATGTTTCTAAAATCCTCTCTTACACACATGCACATGACAACTTTGGTATGGTTAAAGATAAGGAAAGCTTGTGGTTATGGTAAATAATGATAGTTAAAGGGCAATTACGGTATTTTTTTTTATCCTATTTGTACATATTTTGGGGTCAAAATGACTGGAAGTGTTGAGGTTGGTCAGGATGGGCTCAGATTGTTATTCTAAGTGTTGGAACAGAACTGGAAGATCCTACGTTTTTAACCACAAACAGCCGTTCTGCACACACACCAGACTCCATTCACAAAAACAGTGATTTTAGCTCACAGAAGACAGGAGCTGCTGGTCTGCTGCTGCTTCTACCAGTTAGTTTGTTTGTGTTATTGTGTGTTTTACAAATATCACACTGGAGCCGAACTAACCCTGAAAAACACCAAAGTCACACAACAACACAAACACACTGTTCGTTCTTCTCCCAGGACGGACGGACGGACAAATGTCACATTTACAGAACAAAACAACAGAATCAGTCTGACTCCAGCCTTCCCTTTTGCTCTCATGTATGATCTGTAGATATATTTGTGTGGTTAAATGTTTTTGCCTCAGTACATGAAGTAGGAGGACAGTATAGACAGTGTGCTCAGATCTATATTTATATTTATATTTATATTTATATACACATACAATGATAATGTGCTAATAGAAACTTTCTTTATAAACTGGAAAAACTATATGATGTAGAATAAATAAGGAAAAGTGGAAGTTTGGTGTAACAATGAGGACATGTTTTAGTTGTCAGGAAGTAAAAGAAAGTTTACATTAAGAACAAGAAATGATTTTATAATAAACCCTTCACACACACACACACACACACACACACACACACACACACACACACACACACAGTCCTGCAGCTGAAGAGGAGGAAGAGGAGAGGAGGTGTGAAGGGGAATGTTAATGGTACCTGTGACAGCCAGAGCAGATAAGAGGGGAGGAGGGGAGGCCGAGGGGGGAGGAAGAGCATGGGGCTAAAATGGGGGGGGTGAGAGTGGGTGGGTGGGTGAAGAGGGGACAAGAGGAAAGGGGGGGGGGGGGGGGGAGCTCAGCCCCAGGGGGCAATTTGCTCTTGAGCTTCAGTCCATCAATCACCCATTCATTTACTAACAGGATTGTCTGCCCTCACACACTGAGGGTGTGTGTGTGTGTGTGTGTGTGTGTGTGTGTGTGTGTGTGTGTGTGTGTGTGTGTGTCCTTGTATAGTTATGAGGACTCATTTTGCTTTAAAACTAAAATAAAAATCAAATGTACCCCCACACTGTGAGGACATTTGGTCTGGTCCTCTGTTTGAGGGTGAAGGTGTTCAGGGTTAGATTAGATCAGGTTGTGGTTCTGCTGTTAGTTGTTAGTTAAGGTTAGTGTCAGAGGCTGGTGACCACATTACATCACCGCCTGTCCTCACAACCACAGAAAGACAAGAGCGTGTGTGTGTGTGTGTGTGTGTGTGTGTGTGTGTGTGTGTGTGTGTGTGTGTGTGTAACGTTGGGAAACTGGATTAGCACATTAACACTCGGTGTGACAGGAAGTGTTCAGCAGTGATTCACACACACTGAATATATCTGGATGTTTTTTTATCTCCTAAAACACATTCTTGTACTAAAGTACTAAAGTTTGAGGTACTTGAGAAAAGTATTTCAGTTTTATGTATGATTATACTTCTTTATACTGCTCCGACACATCACAGAGGAAAATAGTCCACTGTTTATTCCACTACATTCATCTGACAACTTCAGGGACTTTACGCACGTCACAGTTATTAATAAAAAGTCAGATCTAATAATAAAACATTCTCCTTTTAATACTTTCTAACTGTTAATATCACTTTATCTGGTTTCTATGTTAACTTTTGGATCTTTTTCAAATCTGTTTTTATCGTAAAACTCCATATAAATAAAGTTTATCAGTACCATTACAAACTTTCACTTGCAGTGGAGTATTTTCACAGTACTTTAAAGTACTAATGTAACTTCACCTCTTTATTTGTTCTTTTCAGTTTGAGTCGTCCCACTGTGGGGGGGTGGTGGGGGGGCATCTCTGAGTGTCACTATAAGATTTCACTGACCCCTAAAAAAAGGCAGCGATCGTGTTCCTGCTTTTGTGTCGACAGACGGCTGCTCCTGTTTCCCTCTGACGGTCCGTCACTTCAGGCTTCAGCCTCATCATTCCAACCAGCAGAGCTTTTTATCCACAGGTTCAGTTCACCGGACTGAAGAACACTCAAGACACCAGACGGGTCCTCAAACCAAAGCAGCGGCCATTTTTTCTGTATTACATGTGGAGTACTACATGTGGAGTATTACATGTGGAGTATTACATGTGGAGTACTACATGTGGAGTACTACATGTGGAGTATTACATGTGGAGTATTACATGTGGAGTATTACATGTGGAGTATTACATGTGGAGTACTATATGTGGAGTATTACATGTGGAGTATTACATGTGGAGTACTACATGTGGAGTATTACATGTGGAGTACTACATGTGGAGTACTACATGTGGAGTATTACATGTGGAGTACTATATGTGGAGTATTACATGTGGAGTATTACATGTGGAGTACTACATGTGGAGTACTACATGTGGAGTATTACATGTGGAGTATTACATGTGGAGTATTACATGTGGAGTATTACATGTGGAGTACTATATGTGGAGTATTACATGTGGAGTATTACATGTGGAGTACTACATGTGGAGTATTACATGTGGAGTACTACATGTGGAGTACTACATGTGGAGTATTACATGTGGAGTACTATATGTGGAGTATTACATGTGGAGTATTACATGTGGAGTACTACATGTGGAGTATTACATGTGGAGTATTACATGTGGAGTACTACATGTGGAGTACTACATGTGGAGTATTACATGTGGAGTATTACATGTGGAGTATTACATGTGGAGTACTACATGTGGAGTACTACATGTGGAGTATTACATGTGGAGTATTACATGTGGAGTACTACATGTGGAGTACTACATGTGGAGTATTACATGTGGAGTATTACATGTGGAGTATTACATGTGGAGTATTACATGTGGAGTACTATATGTGGAGTATTACATGTGGAGTATTACATGTGGAGTACTACATGTGGAGTATTACATGTGGAGTACTACATGTGGAGTACTACATGTGGAGTATTACATGTGGAGTACTATATGTGGAGTATTACATGTGGAGTATTACATGTGGAGTACTACATGTGGAGTATTACATGTGGAGTATTACATGTGGAGTACTACATGTGGAGTACTACATGTGGAGTATTACATGTGGAGTACTACATGTGGAGTACTACATGTGGAGTACTACATGGCAGCTGGAAGCCTGTTAGCTTAGCTTAGCATAAAGACTGGAAACAGGGGGGAACTGCTAGCGTGGCTCCTCCCCTCTCTCCTACAGATTGCTGAACTGTTTTTTTATGATGTTTTGCTGACAAACGTGATGATTCTGTTTTTTTGTTTTGTTTTTAAAGGAGGTTAAAACGACAGATGATTATGTGTTTGGACACAGCACTGGTTTATCTTAACTTATTTATCATTACTCAAGTCTGTGTTGTAACTTTAAACATAACTTGAGGCCACATGAGTAATCTAAGTCCCGTCACACATGTAACGACACCGACACAGTTTCCTGCCGCCCAAAATACTCAACAAGGATTCATCCGCCGCTGAAAATAGTCCCCCACAAATGCAGCATTCCCTCCTGTTTGCTTGATAAGAGCCACAGTGGGCGGTGAATGAAACTAGATATCTGTGAGGAGCCACAGACAGGAAGTGCTGACAGACAGACAGACAGACAGACAGACAGACAGACAGACATGTTGGTGATGAGCGAAGTGTGTTTTAATGTTCAGACTCCTGAGCGGAGGGACCGAAGGGTTTCTTGTGTTAAACCTCCCCCCAGTGGTGAAATCTGTCTCTGCACCTCCTGGGTCCATCTGACTGTCCCTCCTCTTCCTCTGCAGGAGGAAGGTTACAGAGGAAGAGGAGTCCAACGCCTCAGAGCCAGTCAGCTAATACACACTGCAGGGGAGTACTGGTACTGCAGGGGAGTACTAGTACTGCAGGGGGAGTACTAGTACTGCAGGGGGAGTACTAGTACTGCAGGGGGAGTACTAGTACTGCAGGGGAGTACTGGTACTGCAGGGGGAGTACTGGTACTGCAGGGGGAGTACTGGTACTGCAGGGGGAGTACTAGTACTGCAGGGGGAGTACAGGTACTGCAGGGGGAGTACTGGTACTGCAGGGGGAGTACTAGTACTGCAGGGGGAGTACTGGTACTGCAGGGGAGTACTAGTACTGCAGGGGGAGTACTGGTACTGCAGGGGGAGTACAAGTACTGCAGGGGGAGTACTGGTACTGCAGGGGGAGTACTAGTACTGCAGGGGGAGTACAAGTACTGCAGGGGGAGTACTAGTACTGCAGGGGGAGTACAAGTACTGCAGGGGGAGTACTAGTACTGCAGGGGGAGTACTAGTACTGCAGGGGGAGTACAAGTACTGCAGGGGGAGTACTAGTACTGCAGGGGAGTACTAGTACTGCAGGGGAGTACTGGTACTGCAGGGGGAGTACTAGTACTGCAGGGGGAGTACTGCAGGGGAGTACTGCAGGGGGAGTACTGGTACTGCAGGGGGAGTACTGGTACTGCAGGGGGAGTACTAGTACTGCAGGGGGAGTACTGGTACTGCAGGGGGAGTACTGGTACTGGTACTGCAGGGGGAGTACTGGTACTGCAGGGGAGTACTGCAGGGGAGTACTAGTACTGCTGGGGGAGTACTGGTACTGCAGGGGGAGTACTAGTACTGCAGGGGGAGTACTGGTACTGCAGGGGGAGTACTGGTACTGCAGGGGGAGTACTAGTACTGCAGGGGGAGTACTGGTACTGCAGGGGGAGTACTAGTACTGCAGGGGGAGTACTGGTACTGCAGGGGGAGTACTGGTACTGCAGGGGGAGTACTAGTACTGCAGGGGGAGTACTGGTACTGCAGGGGGAGTACTGGTACTGCAGGGGGAGTACTAGTACTGCAGGGGGAGTACTGGTACTGCAGGGGGAGTACTAGTACTGCAGGGGGAGTACTGGTACTGCAGGGGAGTACTGCAGGGGAGTACTACTACTGCTGGGGGAGTACTAGTACTACAGGGGAGTACTCCATGTGGAGTACTACAGTGGTAAAAGTTAAAGTTCAACAAGGTAAAAATACTTCTTTCTGAGTAAAGTAAAGCCACATGGATCCTCCAGCTGAGTGGAACAGAACAGACCAGACCAGACCAGACCAGACCAGACCAGACCAGAACAGAACAGAACAGAACAGAACAGACCAGACCAGAACAGAACAGAACAGAACAGACCAGACCAGACCAGACCAGACCAGACCAGACCAGAACAGACCAGAACAGAACAGAACAGAACAGAACAGAACAGAACAGAACAGACCAGACCAGACCAGACCAGACCAGACCAGACCAGACCAGAACAGACCAGAACAGACCAGAACAGAACAGACCAGAAGAACCATCTGTGTCAGCTGCTCTCTGTGTTTCCTCCTCACTGTCCTGCTAATGAGAATAAAGTGAGTGTCAGTCGGAGGTGAGTCACCTGTGTGAGAATGTGGCCCATCAGGTTTGGATCTTCTCCCCAGACTGGTTTGACACATCAGAGTGGAGGAAAACCTGCTGTGGATCCACGATAAGTCAGAGTCTCTCTGCCGAGGGTTCAGTCCTGCAGGTCAGGTTTTAGGCCGCTGGAGCAAACATGTCAGTGAATCTGAGTAAAAACGGTCCTGCTCTCATGGCCGCCTACAAAGAGGTGGTGGACGGCAAGTCGGACACCAACTGGTGAGCTGTGGCGGACGTGTGTAACCCTCTGTGGTCGTAGTACTCTCACAGTATCCTGTGTACTTTTACTTCTTTGTGCTGTTTGCAGGGCGCTGTTCACTTATGAGGGGAACACCAACGACATTCGTCTGGCAGAGAAAGGAGGTGAGATCTGATCAAAAGACCTTTAACTCCTCTTTTAAGCTTTAATCTGTTAGTTCTTTTTAGCTTTCATGTAGAGAAAATATGACTTCAATACATTTAAGTAGCAGTTTGACATAGTTGTGTGTGAGGAGTTTCTTTTCAGGGGAAATATTTGACTTTTTGGACACTTATAGTTGTTTTTTGCATAGAAATCATTAAATGTTTATATGATATGATGCAATATTGTACTAGTAATGTACCCAGTTCACTAAAAAGTATCTGAAATTGACAAATTACAACATTAGTAGTAGTAGTAGTAGTGGTAGTAGTATTATTGGTATTATATAGTACAGTGCCTTACTATGATTGATGATTGTGCATGTTGTTATATATTTTTATTAGTAGTGGTATTATTATTATTATTATTCTAAGACTCTGGACTCACCTGGTGCAGTAATTCACCTCTGTGTAATAATTTGTAATAATATATTTTTTTTATTCATACTTTTATATATTTATATTTTACTTTGTGTTTGAAGTGTATTCTTATTCTTTTGGAGCTGTGTGTAACAAAAAGCTATTTCCCCCTGGGGATTATTAAAGTGATTCTGATTAACATGCTCGTACATGTACTATGAGCAGAATAATATGACATCCTGTAATAATCTAACACTGCCTAATGAGAACTGTAATACTGATGATATTTCTGTACTTTTATCTGAGTAGCTTTTTGAGTCAGTATTTTTGCAGAGTAGTATTAGTACATGAACCATGTTGACATGTTTACAGTATGAGAGACACACAACAAGCCTCCACTGTGGGACTGGCTTTAAATCAGAAGAAGAAGAAACACAATGCATGCTGGGACGTACGCTAATAATGATAATAATGATTTTGAGCAAATTAATCAGTAGTAAAAGTACACAAGTGTTCTCAGCTTCATGTAAAGTATCAGTAGTAAATGTGTGTATTAATATTGTGTGTGTGTGTGTGTGTGTGTGTGTGTGTGTGTGTGTGTGTGTGTGCAGGTGGGGGTCTAGAGGAGCTGGTGGAGGAGCTGAACAGCGGGAAGGTGATGTACGCTTTCTGTCGAGTCCAGGACCCAAACTCTGGTCTGCCCAAATACGTCCTCGTGAACTGGGTGAGACACACACACACACACACACACACACACACACATTAACAAATACAAACCAAACACACACATAAATTACAATAAATGTGTGTGTGTTCCTAACAGACAGGTGAAGGTGTGAAGGACTCTCGAAAAGGTTTATGTGCCAGCCACGTCAGCTCAATGGCCAACTTCCTGAAGGTGTGTGAGCTGCTGATGCTCTGACTGTTTACCTGTCCGTCATGTTTATTCATCACGTCCTAAGCCCCGCCCACCAGACGACCACGAGCACTTACACGCTACATCGTTAGCTAACGTTAGCTACATTAACATGACCTTGAATTAGCCAACTCCTGTGTTCTGTGAGGTAAAATTTGTGTTTTTTTCAATGTAGTCTGGTGCGTTTGCAGCTATAAAGGCTGTTTGTGGTTAAACATAAAGGATCTTACTCACATACACCAGACTCCATTGATAAAAATGGTAATTTTACATCGTAGAACACAGGAGTTGCTGGTCTACTGCTGCTTCAATCAGTTAGTTTATTTGTGGTATTCCTGTGTTTCACAAATATTGTGTTGGATCTGAACTAACCCTTTAAAACACCAAAGTGACACAATAACATCAACAAACTACACGACTGAGGCAGCAACAGGCCAGCTAAATTCCTAATTTTTTGAATGTAGTCTGGTGTGTTTGCAGAGAATTCCTGTTTTTAGTTAAATGTTCGTTGTGATTTTGGAGTTTAAGCTGCAGCTCTGTGTTGGACTCAGTCTCACTGCTGGTCAGCTCTGACATGTCTGTGACGGCAGGGAGCCCACGTGACCGTAAACGCCCGCGGAGAGCAAGACGTGGAACCAGACGCCATCTTGGCAAAAGTGGCCAAAGCATCTGGCGCCAACTTCAACTTCCACAAACAAACACAAGAGTACAGGGACGCACCCAGAGGACCTGTGGTGAGGAGGGGACGCACCATGCAAACCACATTAACATGTGAATCATCCAGAACAACAGAGAGTTTAGAATAAAACCTCGTCTCTGATTAAACAGGGTTCTGTGTATCAGAAAACCAACGCCGTGGAGGAAATTCAGCAAACCAAAAAGGACGACTTCTGGGTCCAAGCTCAGGTTTGTGTCCGTCTTTATCCCGAGTGTCCAAACTGAGCGTCTGTAGTTTGATTTGGTTTAAAGAAACCACCCTGTCTCACTCCAGAGGGACGAAGAGGTCCGTCGACGGGAGGAGGGCAAACGAGCCGAGGAGGAGAGACGAATGCTGGAGAGGGAGAGGAGGGAGGCGGATGAGAGGCAGGCGAAGGAGAGGGAGAGGAAGGCCAAGGAGAGAGCTGAGCAGGTCGAGAGGGAGAGGTAAATCAAACACAGAGAGAGAGAGAGAGAGAGAGAGAGAGAGAGAGAGAGAGAGAGAGAGAGGGGGGGGGGGGAGAGAGAGAGACACTGATCAGCTGTGTGTGTTTCAGGATTCATCAGGAGCAAAGAGAAGAAGAACAAAGAGAAGAAGAACAAAGAGAGAAGGAGCGACTGGTGAGTTCATAGAAAATAGAGACTAGTTATTCATTTAAATGGAGGGATGATGGATCAATGAAGGATCAATGATGGATCAATGATGGATCAATGATGGATAGATGATGGATCAATGATGGATCAATGATGGATCAATGATGGATCGATGATGGATCAATGATTGATCAATGATGGATCAATGATGGATCAATGATGGATAGATGATGGATCAATGATTGATCAATGATGGATCAATGATGGATCAATGATGGATAGATGATGGATCAATGATTGATCAATGATGGATCAATGATGGATCAATGATGGATAGATGATGGATCAATGATTGATCAATGATGGATCAATGATGGATCAATGATGGATAGATGATGGATCAATGATGGATCAATGATGGATCGATGATGGATCAATGATGGATCAATGATGGATAGATGATGGATAGATGATGGATCAATGATGGATCGATATCTCTTACAGCTAAGATGATCATGAAACCCATGTTCTATATATTTTCTAGACCCAGTCAGACTCTGTGGTAAATGATTGGAGGAGAAGAAGAAGCTCCTGACGACCGTCTTCTAAAAGAGACATTTAATTGATTATCACAGACTGATCAGTAATAAATCGTTTTCTGTCAGACGCTCATTTAAATATTCTAACACCAACATCCTGCGTCTGTTTCAGAGCCGGCAGGAAAACGGAAACAAGAAAACGGGCATCAACGTTGCTGCGTCCGTGCAGAAAGCTAACGTGAGTACGATTCACTGAACTGATCGAGTGTAATCAATCACTTTAACATCAATCAGCCAGTACTTTTCCCTCTGACTGGTGATGGAGTATTTTTACTTTAATGAATTGATACTCAAAGGAATTAAATTATTCTTCCACCACTTCCTCATGATGACGATTGAGTTTGGCTGACACTGTTCTAAAGACTACATTACCCATGAGCCTCAGCAGCCTTTACTGTGGAGATGAGTCCAAGCCTGCCCTCAGTCAGAGCTTGGATCGTTTTAAGCTACACATTATAAAACTGGGAGTATTTATTTTGCTTTCGCTCACACGTAACAGACTTTGAAGCTCTGTGATTGGATGTGTCCTGCTGAAATGCACCATGGGAGTTGTAGTCTCCTTCAGTTTTTTAAATGTCCGCAGGCTTTTGTGAATCAGGTATTTTTGTTACAGACTGAATGTGTGGAGTTTTAAAGACGTGAAGCCCTGGAGTTGCATTATGGGAAATGTAGGATCCTGCATTATTTGAGCCTGACTGGTAAATGCTCATAAAGTAGGGAGACACCGAATCTGTCTCTATGGAAGTTTAGTACTAAAATGCTGTAATGCCCCTTTAAATCCTCAGGAGGCCAAATCACTGATTTCCCAGAGATCATTTAATCCCAGAGACGTGTTCAAACAGCGGGAGCAGAGCCGCGAGGCCACCGACAGACCGTCTGCTGCTGCGTCCAGACCAGGTAGACGTCCTGAGATCAAGGTGAACAAAACACTCAAATGAAACAGGAAGTGGATTCATTCGTGTTTTCACTCTCAGGGAAGCTGCAGAGTCCGTTTCTATCTCAGAGAACCTCGGAGAGCGAAACAACCGAGCAGCGTCAGCTTCCCCCAGCTCCGGCCGAGGTCCCGGCCTCCTCTGTGACCCCCTGCTCCCCCGTCTCACCTGTCTCACCTGTCTCACCTGTGCTGTCCGACTCACCTGCCGCAGCCGTTTCCCCGACGCCACCTGAGACGGCGAGCTCACCTGTTCAACCTGCAGGTCGGAGCACAGACGTCATTTTGCTGTGAATGTTTGTGATAAGCTGAAGGAAGAAAAGTTCCTTTACGGGTTTTTACAACTTTTTAGAGATACGTGCTTCTCCTATATCCCATGATGCATTGCTGTAGATTAAACTACCCAGCAGAATAGAAAGTAGTTGAGATGAGCTCAGTAGAAACAACAGAATAGATTTCCAATAACTCCCAAAATGACATATATGAACTTAAGTTACATGATGAACATGACGTAAGTTAACATGGTCACAGGTTGGTTAGGTTTAGGCAACAAAACGACTTGGTTAGGTTCAGGAAAAGATGGTGGTTTCGGTTAAAAGAACTACATTAGTTACAGAAGTGAGGTTGTGTTATGTTTCCTATTTAACTTAAGTTACTGATGCAAGTTAAGATCATGAAACGGTGACAGGTTGGTTAGGTTTAGGCAACAAAACTACTTGGATAGTTTTACGTAAAAGATGATGGTTTCGGTTTTTAAAAAGTGTTTTACCTTCATAAGTGAAGTTGCGTTATGTTGCCGATGTGACATAAGGTAACGTTGTGGTGGTCACACCTTGGTTAGGTTTAGGCAACAAACCTAACCAACCAATGTTTGGGTTAAAATAAGTACATAACTTCCTGAAGTTCGTCAGGCATGTGTGACGTTACCTCACGTTTGAGTCTTAAGTGACGTATCTTAACGTTAGAAACGACATTCAGTCTACATAGATGAACTAAACGTTGACTTTTGGTTTCACACGGGACACAAAAACGTCGACCTCATGGCTGAAAGTCCTGGAAACTCTGACGGGGAACATTTTCCTGCCACATGGTTACTTACATTTTGCTGCTAAAAGGCCTCTTACATGGTTTTACTAGAGCAAAGGTTTCTGAGTACTTCTGCACGGCAGGTAGATGAAGACAGTGTCTGAGTATCCAGACATGTTTCTGCTCCACACAGACGCTGTTTACACGGAGGAGGAGGAGGAGTGGTCTGATGAGTTCGATGATGATGCCGATGAAGCTACTCCAGGTACGAAGCCCTCACTAACATCAACAAACTCAGTGTTTTGGGACATTTCTACCATCAAAACAAACTCTTACAGTCACATGATGGACGCCACTGTTGTGATTACACAGTTTGGCCAATTGGTTCAAAGTTGGGATGCATTATAAGAACTGGAAACTGGACCACTGCTCAGTCTTGGTTCCAGTGTTTCTCAGTAAAAGAACCCAGGATCACAGGGCAGAGGCAGGTTTACGTGGTTTAATGTTTTAAAAAAACACATTATTTTCCTCCTGCAGCTGTTTGCAGATGTTTGCAGCCTGGTTTTAGAAGAACAGAAACAATCTGCTCGCCTTTCACGTCTTTGTGTCTCCAGCAGCTGGAGTTAAAACAATGGCGGACAGGTCACATGGTCAACAGATCCCCTTATGACATCATAAAGGGATCCAAATCTGAACGGCATGTATTCACACAAAGACGGAGCAGCAGAAATAGACAGAGGACAGTCTGTTCTCAGGGTTTGGTGGTCTATAGACACAAGGGGGGACATACTGATGTTGAAAGGACATGATATAACATAATATGGGACCTTTAAGGCATTAATGCGGAGGCTTGTGTCCTCTCACCTGTTTCCTGTTTCTCTCTCCACTGTCACTGTCCAATAAAGATGTAAGGGTCAAAAATAATAATTAGAGGAAATACAAAGGAAGCAGGCAGCAGCACAAACTGGTAAACTGGTACAAGCACTGAGGGATAACGAGCTAATCAGCATCAGGTGTGAGTGAGCAGGCTGGCAGCTGATTGGTTGAAGTGTCTGTGACTCGTCTGTAAACCTGCTGACAGATTTAAACGTGGTCAGCTATCATTATTTCACTGCTATATGTTTAAGATCTTTGTGAAACTTTTCTAAAGCCCAGAAAAGAGGAATAATGTCACCGCTGTAGTGCGATACACGCCAGTCACCAGACAGACTGGGCCAGATGCATGATGGGATAAACACTAGGCCATGAGTCTGACCTGGAAGACAGAAAGTCTCTTTAGTGTCTTCACCACCAGGATCCAGTTCTCATAATAAATCCACTGTAGATATAAAGAGCTCTAATAATCGTCCTTCATGTGTCTGATGTGCAGAGGAAACTCTAGCTGAGGACGACCTGTACCGGGCGCCGCAGACTGCCGGGCTGGACGAGGACCTGTATGAAAACGTCTACCAGCACACCCCCACAGTGAGTCCACTGATTTATTTAACCAGAGTTATTGAACAGCCATGTTCGGACACGATAACTTCCTGCTCAGATGGTTTAGTTTAGAACAGGGTTTAAATTCTGTGTGAGTAAATTACATTAATTTATGTGTTAACTGATATGTGTCAGTTTTCCTTTATTATTATTATCAGCTCTCAGTGGTAGATTGGTTAAGTTTAGGCACCAAAACAACCTGGTTAGATTTAGGAAAAGATGATGGTTTGGTTCAAATAATAAGTGGAATACAAATATAAAAAGCAGGGTACATTAAACACAGAATATCTTCTTTCCAACGTACTCCTGGGTGTAAATAAGCACAGTGTTTAGCACATTTCAACAACAAGACAATTCAGACTGCTTTACATAAAACATTAAAACATTAAAACATTGTGACCAATGAAACACTATAAAGGTAAATTCAGTACGATGAAAAGCAGAGATGGTATGAAATAAAATAAAGAATAAGACAAGAATAAACAGGAATCAAAGTTACAGTTCAGTGCAAGAAATGAATAAAGTAAAAAATGTAAAAGTAAATATTGTTTATGTGATAAAAATGTTTTGAATATTAGGCTGAAGACCAAAATGTGGAGGTCAGAGGACCGGACGTCCGTGCCAGAGCGCTGTATGACTACCAGGCCGGTTTGTACACACACACACACACACACACACACTTTTACTCACTTTTGTGGTATTTACATTGACTTACATTCATTTCCTGGTGAGTTGAGGACGAGACTTTTGTCCTCAGTCAACTCGTTTAAAAGCACCAGACTCCATTGACAAAAATAGTAATTTTACGTCAGAGAAAACAGGAGCTGCTGGTCCACTGCTGCCTCGATCAGTTAATTTGTTTGTGCTATTGTGTGACTTTTGTGTTTTAGGTGGTTAGTTTGGATCCAAACTAACATGGTAATTCATTGAATGAGGCAGCGGTAGACCAGCCAATTCCTGTGAGACATGATGTAAAATTACTGTTTTTGTCAATGGAGTCTGGTGACTTAGAAGAAAGCAATTAAAACTGACTGTATCTATTGATGTTTCTCTTCATTATCGTCACCTCTCCTCCACAGCGGACGACACTGAGATCACCTTTGACCCTGACAACATCATAACCGGGATAGAGATGGTGGACGACGGCTGGTGGAGAGGTTACGGGCCCGACGGACATTTTGGGATGTTCCCCGCCAACTACGTTGAGCTTCTTTAGCCTTCATCACCCTCTTCATGTTCAAAAACTCACTGAATCCCTGAATAATTCTCTGACATAGACGTCTTTGTCTTTACATCACGTTAAGTTTCATAAATTGTATCAATAAAATCTAATATGTTAAAGGTTTGTCATATCTTTGGTCTCTGGATTAATAGACTAGTGGTGTCGGTGCATTTAGACTAATTACAAATTAGTAAATACAGAATTTTTTAATAAAAAGAGTAAATGTGCTGCATGGAAAATGTTCCTACAGTAAAAGTATGTGAGTATAATGATGAAAATGTACTTAAAGTATGACAGTAAAAGTATTCTTTAAGCAGAAAAGTGTAAGTTAAAAGTCTTCTTTATAACTTTATATTATTATTATTATTATCATCAATGAATTTCAAATGTTAATAAGTCCAGGCTATTTTTAATGTTTGCAGAATTAAAGTTTTGACTCATTCTATTGTGGAAAGTGGCTTCCTGTTTCACAACCTATTATTTAAGACGACACGCTGCTTTTACTTAAATTTGCAGATGTTTCAACGAAGTTTGTAGTTTCTGTGTTGAGACGAACGTTATACCAGAGCAATAATAATAATAATAATAATAATTAAACAAACTATTTTTAATACATTATTTGTGAAAAATAAAATTGATCGAAGCAGGCGTGACGTTAAAATCAGGTGACGAATCGTCTCCTACGTCATAGCCCCGCGACTATCGCCTCCCCCGCAGAGAAGGAAAAATGGCTGCAAGGTTACTGCTCCGCTCGGCTGTCAGAGCCGCTACGACCTGCCGGGCGGCCCCGGTCCCGGCTCTGGCCCGCGGCATGTCGGCTGGAGGTGAGAAGGGAACCAACACCGAGCTGTAGAGTCTGAAAAACCGAAGAGATGTGATTTTAAAAGCGGGTTTATGACCAGCAAGGACACAGCGGAAGACCTTCTGCCCAATGTCTCAATACAGACACACAAGCCAAACTTCGTTTAGAAATCTGCTAATTTAAGGAAAATCCGTGATTCGTATAAAATGTGTATTTTATTGAACATTAAGACATGTTCCACGGTAGAATGAGGCTAAAACTTAAATTCGGCAAACATTAAAACACATTGGACTATTTTATATGTGAAATTCGTCTTTGGTTAACACTCTTTCTGTCATTGAAACAGTCTTTGACTAAGCTTCAGCTGTTTATTATTTGTGGAGAATATAATGAGATCAGTTGCTCCAACTAGACAGAGAGTTAAGCTAGAGAGGAAGTTCTCTCTTCACTGTGCTGGTACGACTGACTGATGCAGCTGGAGGGTGTTAATGATAATATTTGATTATGCTGTATTCCTGTCGTCCTACTAATTAATCAGCTCTATAAAAACAATATGGAATTGTTATGTAATTTGGTACTAGTTATAAATACAGTTAAATTAGTACACTTAAAGTTATTTTCAGTTTATTGCTGGTAAATGAGTCTTTTAATCAGCATAACATGTAAAATGGAGAATTCAGCTTCCACTGTTCTGCATTAAATTCAACCTCAACTCATAATTTTGTGTCTCTCCTCAGGGATCCCCACTGATGAGGAGCAGGCCACAGGACGAGAGAAGGCCATCATGACGGCCATGAAGGAGGGAGCGGTAGGACGACTCACATCATGATACATCACAGTGGACGACGGCTGTAGTGTCTAACTTAGCAACACATTTGTGAATGGATCTCATGTTTGGGGAGTTTTATTGGTTCTCCGGTGGTGATCTTGTAGCAGTGCTAACCCTCCTCTCTCCTCCAGGATCCCTACAGCATGATGAAGCCAAAGGGCTACGCCGGCTCCAAGCTCGACCCCCACCTCGTTCCCTCCATCACGAACAAGAGGATGGTGGGATGTGTCTGTAAGTCGTCCGTCTAAAGTCCTTAACTGTGTTGAATTTGATGGTTTACGGCCTCAGCAGGCTGCTGTTGTCTAGATATTTCCCTCAGGAGTTGGTGGAGACCAAAAGCGGAGCTAAAAGAGAGAGAATACTGGTCTTCCATCCATTAAGTGACACAAACAAATTACTTAATAATGAGAAAACAACCCACAGTCGTTATCCCTGATTAGACTTCAGATTTTTAACTCACTGTCGGTGTGTTCGCTGCGTTGGGCCTGAAGCTTTGTGCAGACATTCGTGTTCCCCAGAGAAAGAGTTACAACATTATACCTGCTAAATGTTAGCTTTGTCTCTGTGAGCGTGTTAGCATGCTGGTGTTGTAGCTCTGTGCAGCTGTAGACTCTTAGTTTGACTTCATCTGTTACTTTTGAGTCCTACAACTTCATGGAAGTTTAAAACAAAATCACAGAAACACTTTGGAGGATAACACATTTACATATTTTGGGTCAAAATAACTGTCAGGTACAAAATGTTTTGTCCATTGGATAGCCTCAGTCTACAGAGAGAGACCTGGAAGATCCTTTTGGTTTAACCACAAACAGCACACACACCAGACTACATTCACTAAAACAGGGATTTTACGTCGCAGGACACAGGAGCTGCTGGTGTTTTTGCAGTGACTTTGGTGTTTCAACATGTTGGATCATATCTGAACTGACCCTTTAAAACACCAAAGTCACACAGTAACACAAACACACTAACTGAGCGAGGCAGCAGAAGACCTGCAGCTCCTCTGTTCTTTGGGTTAAAATCCCTGTTTTAGTGAATGTAGTCTGGTGTGTGTGCTGAGAGCGATATAACGGCTGTTTGTGGTTGAACCAAAAGGATCTTCCAGGTCTGAGGTGATCTACTGGTCCAGTTCCAACACTTGTTGTACCTACCAGTGTAGGTACACAGGTTTAAAATATTGGAATGATCCTATAATTGCTGCTTTTATTCATTGCTGATAACTGATTATAAACGGCTCCTTGTCTCTCTGCAGGTGAAGAAGACAACACGGCTGTGGTCTGGTTCTGGCTCCAAGAGGGTGCGGCCCAGCGCTGCCCCTCCTGTGGTGCCCACTACAAACTGGTGCCCCACGAGCTCCCCCTCTAACTTATAGATCGCTGTTATTCTCCACCAGTCTCGCTCACTATTCCTCACCTTCAGAACGAGGCGGGGAGCCGTCAGACGGACGTCCTCGCTCTGCGACCTCCGGGAAGCTCCTTTATCTCTGATCCCTTCGGTCCCGTCTACTTCCTGGTGTTCGGGAGCGAGTCTCCGTCTGACCGGTCCTCGTCTTGGCTCCGTGTCAGTACTTGATCCACCCGCGGACCTCATCAGTCTTTGCTTTACATGTTCCAGAGGGATCAGATGTGGTTTGGGACACAACTGTTTCTGTAAACATTTCCATTCAGCTGCAGTTTACATTCACACATGTTACACTCGGCCCACTTACCTCCTTTTACTGAACCAATAAAGCTTCTTGAACTCTGACAGTTTTCTCCCTGTGTGACTTTCTTGGCAGGTCAAAGGCCTTTAGTGACACTTTAGGAGCTTTATTCTGCTAAATTAACTCAGTTTTGAACAGGGTTTGGTGTGATTCAAAGCCACCTGTAACATGGGAGGAGGACGAGGAACAATTTTTACGTGGTAGTTGATCTCGACTTGTGTATCAGGTGCTCTTACTAAGGCATTTAAACCAGAATCAGCTTAGTTGGAGAAGTATGTGATCACAAAGGAGGAGTTTTCAGTTTTAAGTTGCTCTGAATGTTACAAATAGAAAGATCAACATGAATAATAAACATTTGACTATAATCTATTTATATATGAATATACATAAAAGCAATGATGACCGAAGCATAAAATGATTAAATACACATGAAGCGTTTCTGCAGATTGTAAACGACACAAATAGAAATAGTTTTGTGATCTGTAGCGCCTCTCGGAGGTGAACAGCTGCTCTGCAGTGGTGTGCGATGGTTTGGATCGTCCCAATTCAACAACAATTGACTTATTATAAGAAGTATTATTACAGATCGGCAGGATAATAAGTCATTAAAATGAGCTCCACCTTTACCGGCTGCAACATCATGAATGAAGAGGAAAACATGAATGCATGTTTGATTATAATCCAATATTATATATTATTCTGAAATAGAACATTCTGCACATCCAATACTTTTACTTCTGGTGCTTGAAGTATTTTTATGATGTTAATACAGGATGTTTACCTGTACCAGTATTTACAATAATAATAATAATAATAATAATAATAATAATAACATTAATGATAATAACAATAGTAATAATAATAACAACAACAACAACAATAATAGATTAATTTTTTTGTTATTGTTTTTAGTTGTAATTTAGTATTTCTGCACTATTTTTTACTTACGTTTAAATCCAGCGACACGCCTATAAATGCGTCATCAGCGTGCGACCAGATTGTTGTGACAGCAAAGGAAAAATGGCTGCAAGGTTACTGCTCCGCTCGGCTGTTAGAGCCGCTACGACCTGCCGGGCGGCCCCGGTCCCGGCTCTGACCCGCGGCATGTCGGCTGGAGGTGAGAAATGAACCAACACCGAACTGTAAAGCCTGAAAAACCGATTAGATTTGATTTTAAAAGCTCAGGCGGAAGACCTCCACACACACTAGCCGGTTAGCATTAGCATCGTTAGCATTTGCTGCCCCGCTAGCTGGAAGGGGTCAAACGAGATTTCAGTAATTTAATTTAAAGTTAAAGATTTCTACAAATAAAAGTGCGTCTGAGAGTGATTTAGTTTGTGTTGAATCGTGTCCAGTAGCAGAAAATGTACATTATTCTAAAACATTGTTGTTAGCTAACTCACACATAGCATTAGCATGTTAGCTCGGCGGCTAAATGCCTCCAAAGCAGCAGAGAGATCAAACAGCTGAGGAGCCAGAAGGGAAGTTTATGGACTTTCAGAGCAGAAACTTAATAAAATGTTCATGTTTACTCACTGGAATCATCCACGGAAGTCTTTCTGATCAAACCACAGCAATAAACTTCACTGAGTCTGATCAAAACAGTGTTAAATAAGTAATATATTAACTTTTATATTAACTCCATTCATTAAGAAAACCACCTACAGGAGCTTTGTTAGGTGTTCGGCTGAATTGATCAATCAGTGATAGACAAATTATTATTTTAGTTGATTTTCAAGCTCAAACACTCAAATACTATGTGGCTGCAGCTTCAGGCTTCTCTGGTTTATCTGTTTAGACACTGAACATCTTTCCCATTTAGTCAGACGTGTTTTAACTTGTTATGTTGGCAGGGATCCCCACTGATGAGGAGCAGGCCACTGGGAGGGAGAAGGCCATCATGACGGCCATGAAGGAGGGAGCGGTAAGAGCATTCATCTGTCCTTAAAGGGTTTTTAACCCATGATCCTCTCTGTGTCCTCATCCTGGTGTCTGAGTGACTGGTAGGTAGTAAAAGTGTTGGAACTGGTCCAGTAGATCACCTCAGCCAGCAGACACCAAACGGGCTGCAATGGCTGCAACGTGATCCTTTGGGACAACTGCACCTGATCACAGTAGGTCCACTAAAAGAGCTTGTTTGATCCACTGACAGACTCAGAGTGTTATTCTAAGTGTGTGACAGCATCATGGAAAGGATCCCTACAGAGAGAGACCTGGAAGATCCTTTTGGTTTAACCACAAACAGCACACACACCAGACTACATTCACTAAAACAGGGATTTTAGAGAACAGGACACAGGAGCTGCTGCTCTGCTGCTGCCTCCATCTGTTAGTTAGTTTGTGTTATGAATCACATTAATATTGTGTTGGATCCAAACGAACCCTTTAAAACACCACAGTCACACAGACTAACTCACTGACTGAGGCA
Source organism: Pempheris klunzingeri (assembly GCF_042242105.1). Lineage (NCBI taxonomy): Eukaryota > Metazoa > Chordata > Actinopteri > Acropomatiformes > Pempheridae > Pempheris > Pempheris klunzingeri. Next base: position 21,731,698 of record NC_092030.1, read on the forward strand.
GCAGCAGCTCCTGTCCTGCTATTGAAAATCTCTGTTTTTGTCTAAGGAGTCTGGTGGATCTACTTAGGTCAGGAGTAGTTGCCCCAAAGGATTATGTTGCGGCCCACAGTTCTTCTTTAAACTCCTCCAACATGAGGCGAGTGGTAAATAATTTATTAGGCGAAGAGTAGCTGGAGTTAGCTGCCTTATCACACCTGACAGTACACGTCAGCAGGTGTGATCTACACAGCCAGAACAGGCCAGTTTGAGTTGAACCGTTGAGCTTGTTGGATGATAAAGATCACAGTGGGTCTCCTGGATCAATGCAGACACACCATGACCTGGATGAGCAGCAGAAAATGGATGTCCACATGTTTGCTGTAGAATCAGTGTATTGATCAGATTCTGCTGCTGCTCCACTGAAGAGACTCGACAGAAACCGTTCCAGCTTCAGTAATGAGTCTGTTTGGAGATAAGAAACGTCCGGAGCTGGTTAGTCTGTTATCGGAGCGCGGCAGACGTGTTGTGGGACAAACTGGGAAATGAACTTCACTTATCTTAGACCTGAAGGTGTATTACAGGGTGTTTTCCTCTGAGAGCTCCTCAGGCACAGTAATAAACTGAGATGGTCACAGTTTCACTGTCGATCTGTTAACGTTTGATGAGATGAATTCCTCCTGGAGAGAGTTTCCTCAGATACCACATCAAATCTGCATAAGTGGCATAAAGTAGTTTGTCTTTTTCTACCTGAACAAATAAAATGCTGGTGTCACTAACACAACATCCTCCTCCTCCTCCTCCTCCTCCTCCTCCAGGATCCCTACAGCATGATGAAGCCAAAGGGCTACGCCGGCTCCAAGCTCGACCCTCACCTCGTTCCCTCCATCACGAACAAGAGGATGGTGGGATGTGTCTGTAAGTCTAAAGCTTAAAACTGTCTGTGTTGATGACGATCTTTGGTAGATCAGAGACTTAATTCATCCCACATGGGGGAATTCACTCGTTACAGCAGCAGGAGACTGTCAGGGGTTTATTCCAGCAGCACACCAGTATTATTCTCTAATGGGGGGGCACCAGGCCAGACGTCAGCCGCTCAGAGGGTTTTTAACACCATGATGACCAGAGGTTCATCTGGGATGGAGAAACACTCTGACTGTGACTTTAGCTGCTGTCTGTAGCTGCAGCACAACAAAGCAGGAAGTACATCCAAGAGACACATTTAAAGCAGCAGAAGAAGAAACGCAGCCTGTTTGATCCTGTTAGAAACACATTTAAAGCAGCAGAAGAAGAAACGCGGCCTGTTTGACCTGTTAGAAGCTCCAACATCAGTTTAACGACCAAACCAGCTAAACCTGAGCAGGAACTCTGATCAGCAGGAGGAGGGTGACACACAAGCCTGCTGGGGTTTGTGGGTAACGGGGTTTAGTTCTTTTCGTCCGACAAACACCACAGAAGTAGACGATGTGTGGAGCGTCTCATGTCATTATCCTGTCTCTCTGCAGGTGAAGAAGACAACACGGCTGTGGTCTGGTTCTGGCTCCAAGAGGGTGCGGCCCAGCGCTGCCCCTCCTGTGGTGCCCACTACAAACTGGTGCCCCACGAGCTCCCCCTCTAACTTATACATCGCTGTTATTCTCCACCAGTCTCGCTCACTATTCCTCACCTTCAGAACGAGGCGGGGAGCCGTCAGACGGACGTCCTCGCTCTGCCACCTCCGGGAAGCTCCTTTATCTCTGATCCCTTCGGCCCCGTCTACTTCCTGGTGTTCGGGAGCGAGTCTCCGTCTGACCGGTCCTCGTCTTGGCTCCGTGTCAGTACTTGATCCACCCGCGGACCTCATCAGTCTTTGCTTTACATGTTCCAGAGGGATCAGATGTGGTTTGGGACACAACTGTTTCTGTAAACATTTCCATTCAGCTGCAGTTTACATTCACACATGTTACACTCGGCCCACTTACCTCCTTTTACTGAACCAATAAAGCTTCTTGAACTCTGACAGTTTTCTCCCTGTGTGACTTTCTTGGCAGGTCAAAGGCCTTTAGTGACACTTTAGGAGCTTTATTCTGCTAAATTAACTCATTATTCACAATAAAAACATGACGTCAAACCTGATAACAAATGTACTATAATAATAATAATAATCGTAATAATGGAACAGAGACAGATTTTGTTTAAAAGCAGGTAGTTTGCTCACTAAAGTTTAAGGATGAATCTCAGGTGTGGTGATAAGTCAGGTGACTGAGAGGAGGATTTAACCTCCATCTGCCCCGTTGCTCCTTTAAATCACTCTGGGACGATGTTCTGCTAAAAAGTACATTTTAATGGTGTGAAGTCAAATGAAATAAACACACCAGAGCTGTGAGCTGCTGTGTTTGATCATATGAAACCATTTAAATGTGTTAAAAAGGATAAAATCAGAATAAAGGTCATTGAACAACTGATTTTCATTCAAAGAAGTTTAATATTTTTGCGTTTTGGACATTTTCTCACAGTTTTCTGATGTTTTATCGACCAAACTATTACTGGATTGACTGAGGAAATAATCAAAGATTAATCAGGAACCAAAACGATCATTTCACGCAGCCCTGCCTCAGATAATGACTAATTTAAGGATGAACTGATGCGTTCAGATGTCGGCCTTCTCTCCCTCAGACACGCCTGTGACCGTGGAGCCTCTGGGGGGCGCCACCTGCAAACACAACTGTTCATCCAGCAGAGTGAGTGTGTGGGTCAGAAAACCTGTTTCCAGGCTCAAACACAGCAGAGGAGCGTGGACACGTCACCAAACAGCCCCAGAAATTCAAACGTCCTGCACTGCAAATCCTGCAGAACTACAAGTACACGAGTATTAAAGTTCCAGGAGCTGGACATCACAGAGGAAGAAGTGGTTCTGCAGAAAAACAGCCTGAACATGATTATTTATGATATTCTGATATTCTTTAATGAAACATTAGATCATTTCTCCTCAAACTGAAGCTCAAATGAAGCCGTGTGAGACGTTTCTCTCTTCATCTTTCTGGTTTTCCTTGTTTGAGGTAAAGAAAAAGTAGAACTTGCAGGAAAAGTATTGAATTATGTGATGAAGTGTGTTATTTAGTGTGTTCAGTTATATTTTTGATGTGTCTGAAAGTCTGCTGGGGACCACGAATGTCCTGTTAACAATGTTGAAAACACTTGAAAAAATCGTTAAACCTGGACCCTATTTTTATTTTAAAGGGTTAGTTCAGACAACACGATATTTGTTTAACACATAATAACAGAAAAGTGAGGCAGCAGCTCCTGTGTTACTTTGATACGGAGGAAAACTTAAAAACAAGATGATTCTCAGGCAAGTTCTGCCCTCCTGAGGAGAGTCTGTCCTCTGTGATTTCTAAGTGTGTTCATGGAGGTTCATAAAAACAGACAGATTACAGTTAGTTTGTGTTTTGGAGGGTTAATTCACATCCAACACAATATTTGTTTAACACACAATAACAGTAACTAACTGACTGATGGAGGAAGCTCCTGTGTTCTGTGAGCTAAAATCCCTCTTTTTGTGAATGGAGTCTGGTGTGTCTGAAGAGATCGATATAAAACCAGTATACATTCACTTTTACATGAAATTTCCAATACAGGACGTATAAAATAAAAACATTTTTGACCTCTCAACCTAAAATATTCCCCTAAAAACTGTGTTTTTGTTCTTCACGTCCAACAGCCCCACAGACACGCCTCTGTTTTGTACTCTAACGATGAATTTTCTTCCTCTTTTGTCTGTGTGAGCTTCTCGTTAACCAACAGGCCTCCTGAGGACACGTCTTGTAGATTATAAATTGTAGTTTTTGTCTCATAACTTTCACCACCAACACTAATCACAGTGCATCTGGTCCTTGTGCATAAATCTTTGGGACAAATGGAGCGTTCCTGTGACGTCTGTGATCAATGACGTTATATTAATCAATGCTCAGGATGGTGTGTGAGTGTGTAACTTCTGCTAACAGTCTATAGTCTTCTTCTCTCTTCATGTTTCTCAGCAGCACTCTCTCTCTCTCTGTTATTTCAGCGTCTCATTAGTGATACTTGACTGAGTCTTTTACTGTATGTGGGGGGCTGTGCAGCTCTCCTCCCACCTCTCCTCTGCTGCTTTTAAGTCTCCATCCTCCTCCTCCTCCTCCTCCTCCTCCTCCTCGCCGCTCTCATCTGTGCTGTCAGTCAGAGGCCGTTTCATCTGTGGCAGCTGGAGTTGGGAGTGATGGACGCCGTGTGGGTGTGCGGCTCGCTGAGCTCTCAGACCGCTGCATTGTTCCTGCTCCTTCACCTCTGATGCATCTTTGACCTTTCCTCCTCTTCCTCAGGCAAACGTCTTCTCTTTCAAAACATTTCTGTCACCAGTGTTGATGCGTCTGAGTGGAAAGAGGATGATTCTTTCTTCTTTTTTCTTTTTTTAACACCCTCTCTGTGGCCACATACCAAGATTTATCTGCTGCCAAGAACCTATCAAGGATTTCACAGTTGAGAACTTGGAGGAAGATCCTTTTCTGAAGTGGAGGAAACAATACGAGACTGTAGAATAATCAGTTCAGTAAAAGTCCTGCTAAACGTGCTTAGAAAGTGTCACAATAGAAACACTGGCTCTGCAGAACGGAGCCTTCCAGGTCCTGAAAGCTAATGTTTCTTTAATCTTATGCACACCAGATTATAATTAGCACACACAAGTTACCCTCTGGGGATTATTATTGTCTTTTAATGGAGCACAGTCATTAAAACGCTGCGACTCCACAGGTCCAGCCTGCAATAAAAGGGAGCTAATGTGAAATATCACTGAACATTTCTGTAAACTATAAACGTTTAGCTCGACTGCAGATCTGATCTGATATGAACATACCAATAGATATTCTCTGAGGAACGCAGAGCAAATATTCACCTCCAGTTACAACTTTGATTGCTGGATTGTGTTTATTCATGTTAGTGATGGGAGAGCTGCTGGTGGGCTAATGCTTAAGCTAACTGGAGCTAATGCTTGTGCTAAATGAGGCTACTGCTTGTGCTAACTGGTGCTAATTCTTAAGCTAACTGGAGCTAATGCTTGTGCTAACTGGTGCTATTTCTAACTTGGGCAAATGCTAACTTGGGCTAATGCTAGCTAATGCTAACTACTGTTAGGTTCAGGAAACATCGTGGTTTGTGTTAAAGTAACGACTCAAACACAAATATCACACGTGCAGCACATTAAACGCTCATTTCCAGTAGACAGCTGGATGGAAGGAGCCTCCCTGGCTGACCCACCCCAGGGGCAAAGAGCACCAGCTTTAAATAGATGTAGGAAATGTAGTGGAGTAGAAGTAGGAAGTAGTATAAGTACTAGTACTACGGTCTGAGGAGGCCGTTAAAGGGCTGACAGTGATATTTATGTGTGAGGTCATGTGAGTCTCTACACGCCATTAAAAACCCTCCTCCTCACTTTGATGTGTCACTTTTCTCCTGAACCTCCTCTGAAGGTAAAACAGTGGAAGGTAAGCGGACGGTAATGAGCAGAGGAAGAGCCATGAAACCAGCAACCAGAGAAGCAATTAACCATAAACTTCACAAACGGACGATAAGACACACACACACACACACACGGGGAGGAGGGAACAGACAGGAAGTGTGGGCGACGAGGGTAATTGAGCATCACTGTCCCCTTCGGTTGTCATGGTAACGCTATCTTGCAGGGCAGCACGGAGTTCCAGGATCCTCTGGAGCTCCGGCGGCTCATTGGACGGTCACAGGAAGTCATTAGAGACCCTACGGCGAAGGGGCGGGCAGTAGTACCGTCAGTGGTAAAAGTACAGGAGTATCTAAGTGTCAGTGGTAAAAGTACACGAGTATCTAAGTGTCAGTGGTAAAAGTACACAAATATCTAAGTGTCAGTGGTAAAAGTACACGAGTATTCTCAGCTTTATGTAGGGTAAAAAAGTACTGCAGTATTTCAGTATCTGTGGTAAAGGTACTGCAGTATTTCAGTATCTGGTAAAGGTACTGCAGTATTTCAGTATCTGGTAAAAGTACTGCAGTATTTCAGTATCTGTGGTAAAGGTACTGCAGTATTTCAGTATCTGGTAAAAGTACTGCAGTATTTCAGTATCTGTGGTAAAAGTACTGCAGTATTTCAGTATCTGTGGTAAAAGTACTGCAGTATTTCAGTTTCTGTGGTAAAAGTACTGCAGTATTTCGTATCTGTGGTAAAAGTACTGCAGTATTTCGTATCTGTGGTAAAGGTACTGCAGTATTTCAGTATCTGTGGTAAAGGTACTGCAGTATTTCAGTATCTGTGGTAAAAGTACTGCAGTATTTCAGTATCTGTGGTAAAGGTTATGCAGTATTCTCGGCTTCATGTGCAGTACCAATAGTAAAAGAACTCATGTACTCTTGCGGTTTGTTTCTGAGGATAAACTTCATCCAAAGTAAAAGTGGAGTCACAGTCAGACCCAAACTTCAGCGTCTCTCAGCGCTGATCGCCGGGCGGCGGCGTGAGGAAACATCACAGACTCCGTCCCCGCGGCCGTGAGCAGGTTCACAGCACGCCGTTCCACCCAATTTAAGCTGCTGTCAGACCAAGGTGCTAACATTTATCACAGAGAGGCACATTAAACAGAGGCCTTGGCAGGCTTTACCCCTGAGTTTACAGAAGACAAATCAAAAACCACATTTCAGTTCTGAGAGCGGGGGCCTCGTGCTCGGCTCCGACCAATCACAGACGCTCGCTGCACCTTTGTGAGCTGCCGGTCTGGAGGAATTTAAAGCGTGTATTTTGACATGAAAGGCATCCTAAGCAGTAAATATCCAGGCTGCTTGTCCACTGATGTAGCTGGAGCTCAAAATCCTGCTCATTTAGGGATGTAATTATTCTCCCCACGGCGCTGCAGCCTCCACGGTGCTAAAGTTTAATTTCAGACAGACTGCTCATAAAGTTTGATAAGAAAAGGTAAAATGCAATTAGATTTGGTGTCATAACTTTGTGTCTCTTTCCTGTGAAGAATATTGAGCAGCAGATGAGACCACAGGGAGCGACGACAGCTAACCCCCCCCCCCCAAGAACAGAAACGAGTGGAGTCTGCAGGAGGCTGCTAATGAGGAGGAGGGAGCGTGTCATGGAAGCAAATAGAGGGCATTGATATTGTGGAAGTATTTAAATAGTTAGGGGGAGTGTTAACCCCAGTTAGCATGAGCGTTAGCCCCAGTTAGCATGAGCGTTAGCCCCAGTTAGCATGAGCGTTAGCCCCAGTTAGCACGAGCGTTAGCCCCAGTTAGCATGAGCATTAACCCCACTTAGCACAAGTGTTAGCCCCACGTAGCCTTCCACTAACTTGAACTTGACTTTCCAAATGTTTTCAGACTGAATGGATCAAAGTCTTTTTTGGGTCTAATGCCGTCTTGTGATGGACGCTGTTGTTATGATGACACAGTTTGGCCACAATGGAAAATTGGCTTCAAAGCCCCCCCCCTACAGGACCTGAGCCCCCCCACAGGAGCAGACGTGTCAGGCAGAGACACGAGCAGACAGCTGCAGTGATTTTCTCTGATCCACCACGGGTCACCCAAACTGGGTCACAGCCATCGATCAGCTCCTGATTGCTTCACGCTCAGAGGACGATCGGCCGTCATCAGGCCAGCAACACGTCTGCCAGGGGCCCTGAAGTCACATGTGAGGAAGGCATCCCTCCTCCTCATCATCATCATTCCAGTTTACAGCTAACGCTAACTGTGTGCTCTTACATGCAACATGTGTTCAAATATAGAAAATACAGACGTTAGTGTCACATTTCACCACAAATACTGAGTTACAGTAAAACATTACACAACAAGAACGTGCTGAAAACATCGTGGCAGCACATTACTCCGTCGTTTCCATGGCAACACCATAACTACTACGACATTTTTACATCAATCTTAATTTGTAAGGTAACCGGACAGTAAGTCATTCAGCTCTCAGAGCCGTTTGGTATCAGCTCATGTTTCAGGTTCGTCTGAGCTTCAGTACTCGGACGCGGCGCCGCTGTGGCTAACTGCTGGTAGCTTAAAGATCCATGTTTGCAGATGTAGCAGCTAAATCTGGATCTGGATCTTCTGGATCAACATGTTCTCTGTCTTTCTTTAGTTCCTGTTTCTCCATCCACTGTTGTTCTGGATCAACATGTTCTCTGTCTTTCTTTAGTTCCTGTTTCTCCATCCACTGTTGTTCTGGATCAACATGTTCTCTGTCTTTCTTTAGTTCCTGTTTCTCCATCCACTGTTGTTCTGGATCATCATGTTCTCTGTCTTTCTTTAGTTCCTGTTTCTCCATCCACTGTTGTTCTGGATCAACATGTTCTCTGTCTTTCTTTAGTTCCTGTTTCTCCATCCACTGTTGTTCTGGATCAACATGTTCTCTGTCTTTCTTTAGTTCCTGTTTCTCCATCCACTGTTGTTCTGGATCAACATGTTCTCTGTCTTTCTTTAGTTCCTGTTTCTCCATCCACTGTTGTTCTGGATCAACATGTTCTCTGTCTTTCTTTAGTTCCTGTTTCTCCATCCACTGTTGTTCTGGATCAACATGTTCTCTGTCTTTCTTTAGTTCCTGTTTCTCCATCCACTGTTGTTCTGGATCAACATGTTCTCTGTCTTTCTTTAGTTCCTGTTTCTCCATCCACTGTTGTTCTGGATCAACATGTTCTCTGTCTTTCTTTAGTTCCTGTTTCTCCATCCACTGTTGTTCTGGATCAACATGTTCTCTGTCTTTCTTTAGTTCCTGTTTCTCCATCCACTGTTGTTCTGGATCAACATGTTCTCTGTCTTTCTTTAGTTCCTGTTTCTCCATCCACTGTTGTTCTGGATCAACATGTTCTCTGTCTTTCTTTAGTTCCTGTTTCTCCATCCACTGTTGTTCTGGATCAACATGTTCTCTGTCTTTCTTTAGTTCCTGTTTCTACATCCACTGTTGTTCTGGATCAACATGTTCTCTGTCTTTCTTTAGTTCCTGTTTCTCCATCCTCTGTTGTTCTGGATCAACATGTTCTCTGTCTTTCTTTAGTTCCTGTTTCTCCATCCACTGTTGTTCTGGATCAACATGTTCTCTGTCTTTCTTTAGTTCCTGTTTCTCCATCCACTGTTGTTCTGGATCAACATGTTCTCTGTCTTTCTTTAGTCTCCTCTGATGAACAACATGTCTGAAGTCTTTTCTCACTCATTCTGCTTCACTGACTTCTGGAACCTTCTAGCTGAGGTTGGACACATTTTAGGGACATGAAGAAGAAGAAGGTCCTCCAAGAGACGACGTCACCAGAAGAAGAAGAAGCAGCGTTCAGAGCTCAGAGGGTTTAAAGGTGTTAAAAAGTGCATTTTGCACAATGAGACCTTTAAAGTTTTCCTCGTGTGTTTTCTTCCACCTTCAGACTCTCAGTACAACCGTAACCTGTTTCACCTGCCGCCCCTCGTGGTCCAAGGTCGACTTCATACCGAAGCAGGTTAAACAGGAGCAAAGACAAATGATGGAGCGTTTCATGTGACGCTGGCCTCGCCTCCCATCATGCTTTGCTGCCGTGTCCGTCTCGTCTCCCTAATGGAGCGTGAGTCATCGTGCCTCCAGGCTCATTCGGCAGACACCGAGCTCCCGTCTGGAGATCCAGACCAGACGGAGTTTCCTTTGGAGTCTCTTCTGGTTCAAAGCGCCGCGGAGCTCCGGGGGCCGACGCAGAGGGAGTCTGATGTCTGCAGCGTGCCCCCCCCCTCACCCTGCTGTCAGAGGTGGTGAGCTGGGGAGGGAAACACACATACATCACTTAGTGTGTTTGTGGGTTTAGGATCATCACAAATGGAGGAAACGTTGAGTGTTCAGCCCACCAGGAATAAAGATCCACATCTTCTGCTCTCCTCCGTCACGTTCCCTTCATCTTTCCCGTCTGATGAAGACTCTTCTCTCAACACAAGACACCTTCTCTGCTTGTGGCATTTCCTGGTCTCGTCCGGTCGTCGCTTCCCGTTTTATTTTGTAGTTCTCGTCTTGTTTCGCTTCACTTCCTGTCCTGGTTGAGCAGAATCAATCACCAACACCTGCCAGTTACAATATGACAATAAGATCAAGAGATCTTCTCCACATTTAGATCAAAAGGTTTCAAATACTCATGTTGCAGTAAAATGTTTCCTGATAGATGATAGTAGTTTTATTTTTATGGCACCTTTCAAAGTCAGTTACTAAGTCAACATGGAGGATTAGTGGACATGAAGGGGATGAATAATAACGTCAGATAAATGTAGAGCAGTAAAAAGTAGAATACTTCCTCTGATGGAAATACTCAGGTGAAGAACCCTGAACATGAGGAAATACACCAGGATCTGTGTGACGCTGGCTCATTGTTCATTTCCTTAGTGCATTGCATGATGGGAGAACGGTTTGCATCAACCGTCAAACATCATTTGAAGGTTTTTCTGATCACGTACCTTCCAGGGTCTCCTGCAGCTGAAATAAGAGCAACGTGGAACAAAGCTCCTGTGAGCGCCGTCCTCTTGTGTTTAATGTATCAGAACATACAGCTCATACAGGGGGGGGGGGGGTCGAGCCCCAGAATACAGAGTGCACTGATGAACTTTCAGTCCACCCCCCCCACCTGGTAGGAGATCCGATGAGTTCAGTTTCTTCTCCAGGTATCAGGATGAATTCTAAACACACAGATCTGTGTGTTTATTCCTCACAGGGCTCCACCACTTATCCTCTGTTTCCACTTCCTGAGGATCCTTTCACACACACGTTTTCCACAGAGCTCAGAGATTTGCCCCCCCCTCCAAGAAAATCAATACTCATATTTAAACCACTGATGGTCTGCAGTAACACAGAGTGATTAAACACAGACTAAAGGCCTGCTACCACCCCCCCACCCCGGGTGCCTGAAACTGAAGCAAACAGCAGCGTTTAAACAGCATCTCAGTAAGAATGCTGTCTTATTATAAACCAGGCACACACACACACACACACACACACACACACACACACACACACAGACACACACACACACACACACACACACACACAGTCATTCATCTCCATGCTGTATTTACCCCCGTCGTATTTATCCCATTAGAGGGCAGAGGCTGCTTACACTGTCCATACACTGATACTCCCCTCAGCCACGACATCCGTCTTCATCTGTGCTGCTCCGCGGGGGCAGATGAAGACGGACGACGACGGGAGAGGAAGCGATGAAATAAAACATTATACACGGGCAAGAGAGCAGGTTTGGCTGGGAAAGTAAGATGGAGGACGACAGCAGAGCGACGGCCTCCTCTGTAGTTTGATTTAGAACATAATGTTGTATTTGAAAGGCTCTTCTTGTGTTTCCCATGTTGACATGATGATTTGTAAAGTAGATAAAGCTGCAGAATAACTGTAGAGAAGTAAAAAGTATAAATATAGTATTATATATTATTTGACTTCCTGACTGACAACTGAGAAGAAGAGTCTCTATCAGCTCAGTGTGTCTGTAGCCTACATTACCCATCAGCCCCGGGTGGCAGTGAAGTATTCTGCTTCTACTCTGAAGGTGAAACAGGTCAGTGTTTGTGTCTTTGTGTGTTTGTAAATGCATCTTATGAACTAAATGTAGTTTGTATTCTTTGAACTGTTTTGTATGTAGAATGAATCTAATTAAAATGATTATTAATTATTTTATCTGTCTTTGCTTCTGTGTCCTTATTTATTGTAAGAAAACAGATGCGACAGACCAGCAGAGCTTTAAGTCGACTAATATAAAGGAATGGATTTTACAGGACGTCTAATTTCTACTTCAAACGTCGAGAGAATCGACTCTGAGCGCTTACAGTAAAACTACAGGAGCTGAGGAGGCATATTTCATGTCACTCCTCCCTGAGCTCATTATGTACACAGTTTGACCTCGCGGGGCCGAAGACGAGCCGCCGAGTCGGAAGCTTTTAACTCGGCTTATGTAAGAGACCTGACGAGGAGGCCGGCGGGCGTCAGGTTCAGCGGCTCGCTGTACACCAGCTCTGCAGCGGCTGCACCTGAGAAACACGTCTGTACGCTCTGCATTATGTGGAGCTGAGGGAGCTGAAAACACCTTCATCTTTCATTCAGTTTGAGCTGGGAGAGGAGCCCCTGGCTGTAAAGGAGCTGCAGCACTCAGCGAGGGAGTGTGTTTTTCCTGCTCCCCACGTCTCGCCTCAAGGATTTTCTGAAAGTTTTCAGGACCTTCGCAAAGTTCCTCCTGACAGCGAGGCTCTGCTGCGGTTCCACACCGATGGCTGTAATATTAAAAAAGCTGCTCTCACAAACTCACTTGGTTGGAGTCCACTTCACACTTTAAATTGATTTTGCTGGAACTTGTCAGCGCTGATAATACTAATAACACAGCTCCCAGAGTCAGCGGCTAACGAGCAAAGAGCCGCCTCAAACGTCAGGGCGGCGGGGCTCTGCTGGAGATCTCTGCTCCGTCAGTAAACACAGTCACATTCAGATTAAACCTCTGAGCCCACATTAGTTTATGAGTCTAACGAGGCAGCCGGAGCACAGAGGCAAACCTCAGCTTCTCCAGGAGATAATGAGCCAGCGGAGGTCGTCTGAAGCAAACACTGTTGTTCTGACGGCACTCGTGGAAGAACAAGTCAGATCCTTTTCTTAAGGGTGGGGGAGGCAGATCTGTCAACTACAGTTTAAATAGAAGTTAATATGAGAAGAAGTCTGCTGCTGCTTTGAAGCCTCCAGTTTGGCTTTACAGGCGCCGCCATCTTGGCTTTTTGGAGCCAGAAATGACGTTCGTTCCACAAAGACTCTCTTCTGATTGGTTAGTGAGCAGGTAGCCCCGCCCTAAAGCCCCGCCCCCTCTTCCTGGTGTATTTTCAACACTTCTTTATACAGACTGATACCGACCAATCAGAGGACGCTTCTTTACACGCTTCAAACATGCAGGAAGCATCAGGATCACAGACGAAGCAGCTTTTTTACTGTAAAGCTGTAAAGTTTTGTGAGAACGACCTTCATCATTCTCACAGTGACATTTTGGCCTTACAGCAGCAGAGAAGGTGCAGAACGTGTCAGTAACAATAGGATAGTAAAAACAGCCTAAAATGACTGAAACCGCCTGTTTTTGAGTCAGAACATGTCCAGATGTGTTAACCAACTATGAAACATCTGTATTATGTCACTCTGAGACGACATTTAATCGTTTGCTGAAACTAGAACACAAACTTGTGTTGCTTTATGTCACTGTTGAGGCTCTGAATTGTAGGAAATGATACGTTCAGGTGTTAATTAGGTGAAAAATGCTGCTGCTAGTTTAGTTTCAGCTGTTTTCTTCTTCAAAAACAAGTCAAATAGCTCCACAGGACTTCTTGTGGTCAGTTAAACCACTAATGAGCGTCACCCGTTAAGAACTGACACACAGTAAAACACACAGCAGCTACACTATAGCTGAACACACACACACACACACAAGTTTCCACGTGGTAGAAAGTTGACAGCCCAAACTGAGCTCCCACTGATGAGGTCGCTCCGCAATTACTGCAAAATGTAGCCGGTCTCCATGACAACAGCTTCCTCCTGACAGGCCCCGACTTTGATGCTGCGATCGTCGGGGCTGCAGCTAACAAGGCTGCAGCAGAAGTGTGTGTGTGTGTGTGTGTGTGTGTGTGTGTGTGTGCACTATAAGGTGACATGAAGTAGAAAAGTGAGGGTTTGCTGCTGGAAACAACTCGTCTCGCTCTCTCTCTCTCTCTCTTCTAACTCCTCTGTTCTTCCCACTCTCTCCGCCTGACGTCTCCTTTAAAGCAGCAGCGAGCTCGCAGGAGATAACGTGAACAACAGACATGTTTGTTTGGCTGAGCGAACATGAATAATTTATTGGAGAACTGGGACCAAGAGCTACATTAAGCGACAGCGCGTTCCCGGCTGCTTACACGGGGATGTGAGAACCTGCTGCGAGCGGCGGCGGCGTCAGACCTCCAGCTCGTGATGACTGATGCTGTGAGAATAAAAGCGCTGTAATCATCTCATTTTGTCCAGGGAGGAACTGATTACACGGCTGAGAGGCTTCATCTACAAACAGCCACGGTTTGGTTGGAGACACTGGAAGTGATTAGGCGTGAGCACGGAGAGAAACCTGAGCTGGAAGGAGAATAATGTGAAGTAAACAGATTTACAGTTTAACCCCGATGAGGAGATTTCAACTAATAAACACCAGAGTCACTCAGAAACACACCAGACTGATATTTGAAGAGTAACTTCTATCTGACAGCTTTTGTTACTTTATACATTCAGTTTCTCACACGTGAAGTTTATAAAATCTGATGTTTATCTACGAATGTGAACTATTTTGATGACTGGAGTCATTTTAAATGTTCTCACGTGAAGATTTGCTGCTTTTCCTCTGAAGGATTTGAATCATCTGAACGTGTCGAGTCACTTTGGGCTCATCGTGACGCCATTTCTCACCATTTTCATGAAATAAAACGCATCTCAGTTTCAGTTTGTCGTCATTTTGCATCTCTTTTATAGTTATTTTGCGTCTCTACAATTGTTTTCTGTCTCTTTGTGGTCGTTTCGTCGCCTTTGTTGTTGATTTTAGCCTTGAATTCCCAACACAGCTGCTGTCAGACGTCCGTACGTTTGCTTTAATGTTCCTGCAGTAATGTCTCACGTGTTGTGGCTGAAACTGTCGTCTGAACTCGCTGAGACAAAAACCTGAACGTCACTGCAGAATTATTCTGTTTGAGTAATTCTGAAGGATTTCTATTTTCTGTCCTTATATAACTGTATTCTTAGAGCGTTCCCAGTGTATCGGGACATATAGCCGTGCTTGTGCAGCTGCGACACCTCTGAAGATCAATAAAAGAATTAATCCGTGCCATCTTTTCTTATCTGAACCTGGAGCAGGTTTGCATCTTCCAGCTCTATTCATCCGCAGACTTTCTGCTCATCGAGCCTCACAACGCAAATGCTGGTTTTCTATCTTTTTGTTGTTGGAATCGACCTTTTTCACGGCGGGCATTTTATTTAATAACAGCATTAAATATCCATTAAAGCGAAACAACACGTCCTCAGAGCCAAACAATGATTTCTGATGACTCCCATCACGTTTGGTTTAAGATAAGTATGTTGATGTGGAAGTGAAGTTACGTACATGATGTGAAAAGTTATATACACATGGCTGAAGTTAACGTTGTGAAATGGTTGCAGGTTGGTTAAGTTTAAACTCCAAAATTACTTGTTTAGATTCAGGAAAAGATTTTAGTTTGGGTTAAAATAAGCACAGAAGTTATGGAGGTGAAGTTAGCGTACGAACGTGACGTTACATGAAGTTAACATGTTTCACGGTTTGGTTAGGTTTAGGTAAAGATCACGGTTTGGTTAGGTTTAGGTAAAGATCACGGTTTTCTACATGATCTTCAGTAGAATTACACACGTGGATTAAGTCAACATGAAATGGCACTTTGGTTAAGTTTAAACTCTCATAATTACTTTATTTTCAAGAAAAGATGGTGGCTTGGATTAAGATAAGTTCACTAGTTACATTAAAAGTTTCACTACATACAGGGCTTAAGTTAGGGCTGTGAAATGGTTGCAGTTTGGGTGAAAATAAGTCGGCCATGTTAACATTGGTCGTTTTAACCCCTTCACAAAAATTACCACTGTTATTGTGGCTGTGATGGATGCTTTTATAACAAGAATATATAAAACTCTGGAGAATAAATCAGATAAATCAGCTCCGGTCGGCTTTACGTGGCTTCTTAAAGAGTTCCAGGTCTTTTTTTTTTTTTACCAACTTTAATGTTCTGATTCACTCTCACGGCTCTCATAGTGTCGTTTTCAGAGATAAATCTGTAAAAAGCCCCTGTGCACCACCTGCTCAGCAGCAAACAGCAGAAAGACACAGTTAGAGACTAGCTGGTCGACATAGTGGATCGTTTAGCAGCTAAAGAGTCAGATCTTTCCTTCAGGAGGCGGAGGAGACCAAAAATGGAGCTAAAAGAGGGAAAATATAGAACCGACAGGAGTCAACCTCAATTTATGGGGCGTAAAGCATAATCTCAAGATAGTTTTCATAAAGAGCAGGTGTAGAACAAACCTGACGGTTCAAGAATCTCCACATGAGCAAGAAGATGATTAAAAACAGTCTTTGATTGGCCTCTGAAGTTGATTATAGTTTATTATAGTTATTTATCTGCCCCAACTGGAATAAAAGTCAGTCAGGTCTGTATTTCATCCTGAAGAAGACAGTGTGGTGTCTTTCTCAGTGGAAATAAATGCATCTGGGTTATGAGTGTGCAGCTTTCCCTTCCTTGTCTGTTTTATATCAGCCTGTGAGGCAGCAGCTCACTAGAGGAGGTTTGTTTTCCCCCTCAACTTTTCTGTTTGCTCATTTCATCAAGAAAAATGCCACGGCCGGTGATGCAGCCACGAGTCAAAGCTTGGCAGCTTACATAACGACGTGTTAGAAAGTGCAAACGAATCGAGAGGCTTGCTGAGGTGAAACTTGGGGCGAAGATGGAGAAACAATTACATTTGGCTGCAGGAAGCTAAGTGATCATCAGAGATAAATCACAAGAGGAGGTGCAGCAACTTTCTCTAAAAAGGAGAAACATGTTTTTCTGTTTCTGCCAAACAGCTGGAAATTGTTTCAACAGTCAAGTGAATTAATTGTTTGTAGGATGAGTGAAAATCCACAAATCTCTTTTCAATTTAACACTTCAAAGCATCGACTCCATGTCCATCCCTGAATGTTTTTTCTTGTCTGGATGCTCTCCGGTGCCTTGAATGCATGACAGGCCATGTAATTCAAAGAGAGATTCAACCAGCACTCAGCCTTATGGGAGCTGCCTCCAATTATTGCCCATCATTACAGTCTGCAGCTCCGACTGAAATTGGCTTTCTAAGACTCGTGTTGTTTTCTCTGTGTGTGTGTGTGTGTCAGACAGCGCTGCCTTCTACCAGTCAATGACCAAATTATTGCATTTAGAGAGAAAAGTAGCTCACATTACAGTGCATCTAAAGAGAAAAAAGAGAGTCAAGAGCGTGTCATCTCCCGAGCAGGAGAAGATGAGTGTCATCAAAGACGGAGGGAGTGAATGGAGCCGCCTGCAACAGCTGTGAGATATTGATCAAAGTGGGAGCGCTGAGGGGGGGGGCCTCTGTCTCACGCATGATGACCACACGGGAGGCGACAGGCTCCATTCAATCAATTACCCACGGAGCCTTGCGGCCTCCTGTTAAAAGCTAGCCGTGACTTCCTGGACCTTTTCCCGTCGCCGTGTGGTTACCAGGCAACCGGCGGATCCTCCGAGATGTGACTGCGAATAAGTCCATCGGATAGACCACGAATTATCAATAAACAATTGACAGGCAGCATATGAAACAGTGAGTTTGAGAAGTGGGGGTAGGTGGGGGGGCAGGTGGGCTCCATCGCCACCACTTTTAAAGGGATATTTCGCATTTAATGTTGACAGATATTTAGCATCGTTCTTGTTCTGTGGAGAATTTAGCAATAATCGTCCAGTTATACTTTCAAAATAAAAGCTTGCTGAGAAACATTTCAGGTGACGAAGTTTCGTCAGGTTTAGATACCAAACTGGTGATAGAAAAAGATAGATAAGATAGGTCTTTTGTGTTATTGTGTGTTAAACAATTATTGTGTTGGATCCAAACTAACCCTTTAAAGCACCAAACCAATGGAGCCAGCAGGAGACCAGCATATTCTGACACCAGACTCCATTGACAAAAACAGCAATTTAACCTTGCAGAACACTGAAGTTGCTGATCAACTGCTGCTTCAATCACTTAATTTGTTGGCGTTATTTTGTGCTACACAAATATTATGTTGGATCCAAACTAACCCTTTAAAACACCAAACTCATACAGTGGCACAAACACACTGACTGATGAAGGCAGCAGCAGAGCAGCAGCTCCTGTGTCCTGTTCTCTAAAATCCCTGTTTTAGTGAATGTAGTCTGGTGTGTGTGCTGTTTGTGGTTAAACCAAAAGGATCTTCCAGGTCTCTCTCTGTAGGGATCCTTTCCATGATGCTGTCACACACTTAGAATAACACTCTGAGCCTGTCAGTGGATCAAACAAGCTCTTTTAGTGGACCTACTGTGATCAGGTGCAGTTGTCCCAAAGGATCACGTTGCAGCCATTGCAGCCCGTTTGGTGTCTGCTGGCTGAGGTGATCTACTGGACCAGTTCCAACACTTTTACTACGTCATTCAGACACCAGGATGTGGACTCAGAGGATCATGGATTAAATGCACAGGGGCATGATTTGAAAGGAACAGGTCAAAATACAGAAACAGGCAACAAGAAATTGAGAAAAAATGGTGAAATAGTGAAAACTGGTGGGCTGAGGAGGGAAAAGTTGGTGTATCGGTAAAATAAACGAGTGAATGAACAATGATGTACATGAAGCATGACGAGATAAAAGCCAGCAGATCAGTGCGGAGCATCAGTTTACAACATGTCTGAACGTGTGAGCGCTCGTGTTTCTCGACCCGTCGCTCTTCTGGAGCGCAGATATTAATTTGCACGAGTACGGCGGTGTTATTAGTGATAGAAAATGGTGGCAAAAACACTGAAAATTAAAAAAAAAAGGTCCGGCGTTATAATAAGAGTCATCTTTTAATCTGGCATTTACAGAGCCGTCAGTCTGGGTCAACATTATCTCACCACACCGCCATCAGGTCTCCCATCATCCTCTGCTCTCAGCCTCAGTATTACCTCTGTCTCCCCAAAGATTCTCTTACCTTCAACAGCTCTGACATTATCAGGAAAGGACCTTTTCAGATCGTCTTTGACATTATCAAAACGGACCCTTTTTTGGACCATTTTTGTCTTTCTGATCTAAGAATTTGGATCTCGGTGGAAACCTGCGCCGGGCTTTTTCAAAGAGCAAGTCTTTGTTATTGTTATGTGAAAGTGACTGTGAGTCATTTATCAGTGTGGAAGCACGCCGCGCTGATCTGTGTGAGTTTAAAGTACTTAGGGCTCTTCACCGGGGCGCCAAAGGCTGCCATTGATTGGTCTTGACATTTTCTTTAATGGTGATGACATTCTGTTTGTCTCGGTGTGCGTGTAGCTGCAGGTGGCTGCGAGCGAGTGTGGATGTGTCTGAGAGCAAAGTCAAGCAGGGGAAAAGAAAAAAAGAGAAAAGGAAACAAAATGCATTTCACATCATCTTTGTCACATCTGGTAATCGTAGGTCACTGAGGATAAACCAACTCTTTGCGTTCAGCTGAGCTCCTCCAGCCGGAGATCCAGAGATCCGTCGGGGTCCGCCATCATGGAGGGTGTTCCAGTCGCTTAAAGGGGCCCTAATGTTTATTTTTATAACGGTAATGTGTGAAATGGCAGTGTGAAAACTGTTTGACAAGGTGTTGGGTGACTCTGGAAGTGATGAACCTGCAGAGAATCATGAGCTCAGGCTGCAGCACCAACTTGGAACTGGACTCCGGACTCGTTGGTGTGATTTGGGACTGGACTCGTGTCCCAACGTGGAACCTGTTGGTCTTAAAATGAGAACTGACTTTGAACTCGACTTTGAAATTGTTCATCTTTAATTGGTATTTAACTTGAGACTCATTCGTGTTGATATGAGACTTGATTTGGGATCTAGTTTGAGACTCCTTGGTCTTCAGTTGGGACTTGACATGAACAATTTCTGGGCCAAAATGAGCTGAAATGGTCCGAAGCTCATGTTTTGAAGCACATCTACTGTTTTAAAGGGCTCAACGTGCACTAAAAGCTCAATAAGACACATGAAATGAGGACGCAGCACCTGAAGCCGTTTGTTCACCTGTTTTTTTAACCAGAGAAAATCATTTCATCAAAGAATGAATTTTTAAAAACAACACAAAGTGTATATTAAAGATAAAGACACGTCCATATCGAGCCGGCTCTCTGGGGGATTCTTATCCAGAAGCCTCGACCTCCTCAGCTGTTGATCCTCAGTGAGATTCAGTGAGTCAGTGTTCGGTTACTCCTCCTCTTCCTCACCTCAACTTAAGTTGCTACGTAAACCCAACAGCAGCAGCTAATTACTGTAGTGCAGAGTTATGAGCTGTGGGTGTTTGGATATTTACACCCAGTCTGAAAGATCATTTCAGATCACTGTTGGTTTGGTGGCTGAAGATCGACAGTAAATTACATTAATTTATTTTCAGTTTTCAGTCTTCTGTCATTACAAGCAGGTTTCAGAGGCAGTTTGGTTAAGTTTAGGCACCAAAACTAGTTGGTTAGGTTTAGGAAAAATGATGGTTTGGGTTAAAATAATAAGTCAAATATAAAAAGCAGGTGCATTAAACACTAAATATCTCCTTTCCTGCTCCTCTGGTTTTCCACAGACACCCACCAGCTGCTCACACAGAAATGTATAGAAAATTAATGGTGTTTGTGGAGCGACCTTTTTCTAAAATGCTGCTGATTCTGGGCTGTTGGTATTTCAGATCTGATGCCTGCAGTGCACCACGGAAGCATCAAATGAGGCGCGTCAATTATCTCTGTCAGTTTGGCGTTTGGGCCTTCGGGCTGGAGGACGTTTGAGGACACGAGGAGCCAGAATCATCTGAAAGGAAAAGCACCGCGCTGCGGCCACAGGAAGTCAGAGGGTCGGCGTGCTGGATGATGAACGCAGAGCGGCGTCTTTCACAGTTTATTGCCAAACTGCAGTCACTTTCTAGCTTGAAGGCATGACTCCCATTTTTCCGTGGTTGCTGGGGCAGAAGGGCTCGTCGCTGCCCCCGGGCGGGATTACCGGATGAGGCATCACATCAGTTATCAGGACGCAGCATCGGAGCAGTTAACTCTTCGGGAAGAGGAAGACAAACATCTACTGTATCAGCATCTGTCTGAGTAATTGGCCTCTTATTTTAGCACTCTGCATCTCTTGAAACGCTGCTGTCATGGTAACCGAGGAGACGGGGAAGAGACAGCAGCAGGATCTGTTATCTGGGATGAAAGTACAGGCCGCCCCGTTAGAGCAGAGCCACATCTCGGAGGAAAGAGGAGTTATACAGTTCATCGGTTAAAGCGTCAGTCTGGTGATGGCCGAGATTTTTTATTATTGTCAATAAACCCCCTTTGATCAGTTCATTGATCCCAATAACGTGTGCTGTCTCTGTCAAAGGCTCTTAAACTGTTTGGGATTTAAGTTTGGTCTAAACTTCCAACTGGTTCCAGACTCGTTTGGTGTTGACTTGAGACTGGTTTGGTCTCCAGTCAGGACTTGGTTTGGCCTCCAGCTGGGACTCGGTCTGGTCTCCAGCTGGGACTCGTTTGGCCTCCAGTTGAGACTCGTTTGG
This sequence comes from Pempheris klunzingeri, assembly GCF_042242105.1. NCBI lineage: Eukaryota > Metazoa > Chordata > Actinopteri > Acropomatiformes > Pempheridae > Pempheris > Pempheris klunzingeri. The sequence continues at coordinate 21,752,965 of NC_092030.1, forward strand.
CCTCCAGTTGGGTCTCGGTTTGGCCTCCAGTTGGGGCTCGGTTTGGTCTCCAGTTGGGACTGGTTTGGTCTCCAGTTGGGGCTCGGTTCGGCCTCCAGTTGGGACTCGGTTCGGCCTCCAGTTGGGACTCGGTTCGGTCTCCAGTTGGGGCTCGGTTCGGCCTCCAGTTGGGACTCGGTTCGGCCTCCAGTTGGGACACGGTTCGGCCTCCAGTTGGGGCTCGGTTCGGCCTCCAGTTGGGACTCGGTTCGGCCTCCAGTTGGGACTCGGTTTGGCCTCCAGTTGGGACTCGTTTGGTGTTGACCTGGAACTAGACTCAAGACGTGTTAATGCTGTTTTGGATCTTGGGACTTGCTGGGATTTGTCGTTCTTATCTCTGAACTTGATGTGGGACCTGTTGGTCTCAACTTTCCAGCTTGACTTGTGACTTGCTGGACTAGATTTTTAATTTGTGTTTGGAGTCCTTTACCTTGATGTGGAGCTCTATTTGGGATTTGATTTAGGACTTGTTTGCTCTTGGTTTGTCTCTCTTGACTCAGGACTCGTCTTTGGAGGACTTGGACTTGATACAGGACCCTGATTTGTTGCTCTTGACTCGAGACTTGATACCACCTGGAGCCGAGAGCCCCGGACAGTAGAGACGTCAGAAAGTATTTAAAGGTTTTGGGAGCTGCGGACGAGGACACACACTGTGTATATTAATATAAATCAACCTTTAGATGAAGTTACTCGTGCGCCCATTGGATGAGACAGAGCAGAGCACCTTTGATGTTATTAACCTTTGCTGCTGTTGTGACGCATTATAATGTCTTGAGAATAAGTGATTAGTCATCTGGCAGCACGGAGGAGCTCTCATCTCCAAAGTCTGTTATAAACACACTCGTTTCTGGACGTCCAGCAAAGGGTAATGAAAGCACAAGGTCAACGACGGCCATAAGTGAATTATCGAAACATATTGAGTTGCAGGTAAAAAGGTTTAAGGGGTTTTGCCACATATAACGGCATCATGACATTTTCCTCTGATTCTTTACAACACACCAGCTGTGCGTTAATCCCATAATCCCTCACCTCCTCGTGGGTTTTTGTGCCTCTCTAGACAGTTAACAGCTCAACAACCTGCAGCTGGAAACCTAAACTCCTCTGTGGAGGACAGACACAGAAAGGTGGGTATCTTTATGGGGGTTTGTTGATAATATGAGACATTAAATAACAGCAGTCATCCTTTAAAACAGCTCTTTGCACTTCATGCAGACAGACCAGAGCTGATAGCACGAGGACGAGTGTCACTTAAATCAAAGCATGTGAGAAGTTTAGAAGGAAAATGTCTCTTTAATTTAATTTTCTCAAACTTCCTTCGATTTCCTGTATCCACCTGTCATGTTTTAATCTGTAGACGGATGGTACGTCTGGCCAGCAGAGCAGTAAAGGCATCAAATCCCACCAGGAGCGTCCGGAAGTCAGACAGACCAACAGCAAAGAGAATCAGCTCGGTTTTCAAAATAAAAGCCCCCTGCAGACTGTCAGTGGTATATTCCAGCAGCACATCAGTATTATTCTCTAATGGGGGGGCACCAGGCCAGACATCAGCCGCTCAGAGGGTTTTTAACACCATGGCGACCAGAGGTTCATCTGGGATGGAGAAACACCCTGACTGTGACTTTAGCTGCTGTCTGTAGCTGCAGCACAACAAAGCAGGAAGTACATCCAAGAAACACATTTAAAGCAGCAGAAGAAGAAACGAGGCCTGTTTGATCCTGTTAGAAACACATTTAAAGCAGCAGAAGAAGAAACGAGGCCTGTTTGATCCTGTTAGAAACACATTTAAAGCAGCAGAAGAAGAAACGAGGCCTGTTTGATCCTGTTAGAAACACATTTAAAGCAGCAGAAGAAGAAACGAGGCCTGTTTGATCCTGTTAGAGACACATTTAAAGCAGCAGAAGAAGAAATGCGGCCTGTTTGATCCTGTTAGAAACACATTTAAAGCAGCAGAAGAAGAAATGCGGCCTGTTTGATCCTGTTAGAAACACATTTAAAGCAGCAGAAGAAGAAACGCGGCCTGTTTGATCCCGTTAGAGACACATTTAAAGCAGCAGAAGAAGAAACGCGGCCTGTTTGATCCCGTTAGAGACACATTTAAAGCAGCAGAAGAAGAAACGCGGCCTGTTTGATCCCGTTAGAGACACATTTAAAGCAGCAGAAGAAGAAACGCGGCCTGTTTGATCCCGTTAGAAACACATTTAAAGCAGCAGAAGAAGAAACGCGGCCTGTTTGATCCCGTTAGAAACACATTTAAAGCAGCAGAAGAAGAAACACGGCCTGTTAGATCCTGTTAACATCAATCTGAGCAGCCAGGTGGGATTTTGGCGTAATAGTCATGTTTTGTTGTAATGTGCATGTTTGGTGTTGGGGGAGCCTGAAAAGCACAGCTAACAGGTCGAGGATGATGATGGTGATGATGATGATGATGATGATGATGGGAGGAGTGCTGAAGGCCTGGTGACTGTAGACTCTCAGGAATCCTTAAGAGACGGTCGGATGTCACAGCTCTTTTAATGTTTTATGTGAAGCACTTTGTTGAAACGTGCCGTACGAGCCGTCCTCCCTTGGCTGGTTGGTGCAGGAACTGTTCAGAGTGAGAGGGAAGTGATGCTGCATCTGTCAACGACAAAACGAGGGGGACTCGTTTCTGGGTTTCATAAATGAGGAGGGGAAGAGTCTCCATTTCTGATGCCTCCGACTGCACGTCTGAGCGGCTGGTTTCATTTCTACCAGTGTTTTATAAAGTTGTTTGTTTCTTCGTTAAAATGTGCTGATCAGTTCAGATCACGGCTGAACCCCTGAACCGAACACTTTGTTAGCAGATGAAAAGAACTCACAGTCAAAGTCTGCTAAACTCCTGCGCAGCACACTCCTCGTGCATGTGATTAGCATTTCATTTACTGTGAGACCATCAGGACTTATTCAGACAAAGAGAGAAATGTGAGTTAAACCAGAGAGCAGCTTCTCAGTACCTAGAAAAACAGAATTGAACACCAACTAGTGAACAGATGGAGCTGAATCTCAGCAGCAGGTTGTGTTGCAGGATAATTGGCACCAGTTGGAGAAGGATGTCATGCAAATTTTCATCAGTTGGTGAATTTTAGCACCAAGCAGCTGCCATTTTTAATGAATCCCCACGCTGAAGCCGTGTGCACGTAGCATGCAATGATGAGACCGGCAGGAGGTCACCGTCGTGTCACCACCCGCACATTAACCGCGTCCTTCCACCGCTGCCGTGGACGGGAACGGCAGAGTGAAATAAAAGCCGCGGCAGTCCGAATAATTTGGCTTCAGAAGTTGAGGAGCAGAGCAGCTCTTGTATCCGGTGATATTGGAGCCATCTGCAGCGCATTTGCTGCAAAATGAGCCGACGGTCCATCTGTCCATCAAAGGAACACTTTAAACTCAACGAGCAGCCGTGAAATTTAAAGTGGATATTCATGAAGCTCTGAAGACGAAGTCGGAGGCTTTCGGTGACAGAATCTCCTCTTTGGTGCATAATTATACATCTGAAAACTAAACATCACAAGCGACACGTGGAGAATAGAACATAAAACTATAGTTAATGAGATGAGAGGAAAATACATTTTAGTATCTTTCATTAAAAATATGTTTTGCTTTGTTTAGTAACACTTTCCTGCCTCTGCTGTCGTATCGTCGCCTCCTTGAAGGACCTGAATGAGTCCGTTTTTAGGGATTTTCTGGGTGAATTTGAGGAAGAAATCTTTGTATTGTTGGTATTTTCTCAGCCTGGCAGCCTGACATGAACTAAACTAAACAGCAGAGTCATTTATTTACAAGAAATGAAGCAGAAATGAGTCCACAGGTCAAAGCCAGAGACCAGAGAGGTGCTTTAGTAGATGTGCTACAGGTGTGGCTGCTCCACCTGCCCAGGTGTGTCCCATACTGCTGACTGAGCTAATTGGTCTGCAGCCTGGAGACGCAAAGCAAAGAGGCCGTCAGTGTTTCTGCCGTGTGACAGAACCGAGCGTGACGAGGAGGAAAATAAGTGTTTGAACATTTCAGAATGTCTGAAAAAGACTTTTTAACAAACTAAAGGCGTCTGTTGACGTTAGAGGAGTCAGACGCTCCATAATGAGCCAGTGATGAAGAGCAGAGAGAAGAAACGATGCCATTAACCTCTGCTGCTGCTGTGATGCACCATTTCATCAGGAGAACAAGTTATTACTCACCTGGGCCACACAGGAGCAGGTGGAGGAAGATTATTAGGGAAAAAAGACTCCAATCTCCACAATCCGTCCAAAAAGAAGAGTAATTTGTGTGGACTGAAGTCAAAAGGATAATTATCTTAACTCAGAAGGTCGACGGGAGCTGAAAACACAAACATGTCAGTGTCTCCCAACACCACAATAACTGCTAATCCCATAATCTGCAGACAGCGGTGAACCGAAACCTCAGTTTGAGAGCGATTTGGCTGCAATTTGTGTTCAGTAATAATCAATTTTAGAGCACAAATCAGTCATTTGTGTGCAGTAATTGATAATTAGCCTGAACTGGTAATTTGTGCGCACACACCATTAAGTCAAAAGCATAAATGCACTAATTTGTTGTTTGTTTGCTCCTCAGTTTCACATAAAAACAGATCAGTTTGCTAATCTGACAGCGCTGGAGAGCATCCGACCCTTTAAGCCATCTCTGGTTTCCTCAGTCTGAATTCAGAGCCGTGTTTCTGAAAGAAGCTCAGACTGCTGAGGATTTCTGTCGGATGATAAACTGCTTCACGTCTGTTCCTGCACTACAACTGTGTTTTCTTCATGTGGCAGCTTGTTATGTCCAACACACGAATGAAATAACCTTTAGATGTGTGTAATGTCTGTCAGGCAGCGGCCACAGGAGCCGTTTAGGGAAGGTGTGCCAGGACAAGAGGGAAGCATTTACCTGATTATAAGTGTGTATGACATGAATCAGAGGTAGAAAGGCTTAAAAAATTCATGGCTCTGAACGCACCACAGTTTCGGGGGCGCAGCTGTTCTGCAGTGCTGAAAACAGTTTAGAAAATCTTTCCATTTATTTTGAGTAGAAACCTCAAAGATCTTCTTCCCTGTTTAACCACCTTTTAGTGCCACACGTCCACTCAGGTGCTGCCGGTGATTATTAGGACCTGCTGCTTCCTCTCACAATGAAAACAGATTATCTCATCTTAATTATACCTCAGCCTCCTTCAGGAAATTAATTAAGGACACTATCGACCTGAAATATGGTGAAACATTTATTCAGAGGACTCTGCAGGGCCGAGCCAGCTGGTTTCAGTGCTGCTGCACAAACTGAAGAGAAGATTCTTTTACAATGAGCCGAAAAAGAGAACCGAGCAAAGACACCAGTGTGTTTAACTGTGGGCTTCAGCTGGACTCTCAGGGGGGGAAATCATTCACGTCACCATTAATGCAGATTGATAGATGAGCTGCGGTCGAGGCCAGAGAACAACTGTGTCACTACGCTGCATCCAAGTGGAATCAAACACCGTTTTACTGGAGAATATGAGCCACAGCGGGAAGGATGAGTCACGCTTTCAAAGTGCCGTCGACCCGAGGACAGGAGGAGAGGCCGTCACATTTAAAACGATCGATAAAAAGGTTAAAAACAATCAACTCCACAATCGAGCGCACCGACACTCTCCACATGTGGAGAAGCAAACTTGATCTGACTCGATGTGACGCAGCTCCTCAACAGCAGAATCTCTGGAAACACTGAACAGGCTGGATGAAAAAACAGTGCCAGTCTGTCCACATCCTGGTGTGTGAGTGACTGGTAGGTAGTAAAAGTGTTGGAACTGGTCCAGTAGATCACCTCAGCCAGCAGACACCAAACGGGCTGCAATGGCTGCAACGTGATCCTTTGGGACAACTGCACCTGATCACAGTAGGTCCACTAAAAGAGCTTGTTTGATCCACTGACAGGCTCAGAGTGTTATTCTAAGTGTGTGACAGCATCATGGAAAGGATCCCTACAGAGAGAGACCTGGAAGATCCTTTTGGTTTAACCACAAACAGCACACACACCAGACTACATTCACTAAAACAGGGATTTTAGAGAACAGAACACAGGAGCCGCTGGTCTGCTGCTGCTTTAGTTAGTTAGTTTCTTTGTGTTATTCTGCTTTAAAAGATTAGTTTGGATCCAATGACAATAAGCTGAAATACCACAATAACAAAAAAAATCTACTTAACACACCACAACAAGCAACGCCTTGGAGAGGTAAAATTACCATTTTTGTCTATGGAGTCTGGTGGTTTTAAAGGCAGCAAAGCTTACAGGTCTATCTTAGGTCTTGATCGATGTGATCACATTGCAGCCCGTTTGGTGGCTGCTGGCTGAGGTGATCTACTGGACCAATTCCAACACTTTTACTACCTACCAGTCATTTTGAATAATTTGAAGGGTCCAGGATTCCAAACATGACGCAGCATTAACATGTTGAATAAAAACACTGAGACAAAAGAAATTGAAAATTAGAAACTGATTAAAAGAGTAAAAACAGGGATTGAGAGAAGAACAAATGTTGAACAGGATAAAAGAGGAATTAGAAGCAGGGAGGGAGACTGCTCTTCATTACTGAAGTTGAGGTGCGTGGAGTGGGCGGGGGATTACAGCTAATTACAGGGAGCTTGATCATTCATTAGCAGCCATATTGCATGATTACTCTCATTAACACTATTAGGGATGAGGTGGCTCTGCAGTTGTCATGAGAACCACATCACAGCTTTGAGAAGACGTGAAATATGTGAGGAGGAGAAACTAAAAACCAGTTTATCCTCCGTTTATCCTAATAAGTGCTGCGGTTGTTTTCCACTTTCAGTCCGTTTCATGGAAAGATTCTCCTTCGAGGAGGAAACACGACACTTTAACCTCCACCTGCATCTCTTCTTCTGACTCTATTTGTCAGCCTGCACTTTTACTGGAGCTCCATTTATTATGAATCAAACCACTCAAAGAGTCCAAGCGAGCGCTGACCCCCCTGGAGGATTAGCGGCTTGTTGATCTGGTTCAGTGGGACCTGAAGGCTCTAACCGTCCCCCCTCCCTCCCTCCCCGTATCGGACCCCGTCGTGGCCGCCTGGCTCCGTCTGGTCTCAGCCGACCCCGCACTGAAGAAGCAGCTCCACTCCAGGAGAAGCGCTGAAACATTTATTGCCTGGGAGTGTATTTCTGGCAGTGAACAACTGGGCCGAGCACAAGGAGGAACACATGAGAAGACACTTCTGTTCTTTCCAGGAGGATCATCCTGCTAATAACCCCCCCGTATTCCTCCTCGGTCCCAGCTGAAAACTCCCCCTGAATCCTCAAACTTTCTCCACATTTCAGTTTCTGTGTGAATCAAAACAAACCAGAGTGAACGTGTGAATTATGTAATGAGTTTCTGAACTTTGGACTCAGCTAGGCTAGCTGTCCCCCCCGTTTACAGTCTTTATGCTAAGCTAAGTGTAGCAATGAATTAATGAAGATTATTAAACTGTCGGTTCACAGAGGAGTCTGATCATCTCTCAGACTCTTGTTAAAGGTTCATACAAACAATCTCCAACCAGCAGAACAACCACACGTCTGACAAGGACCCTCAGAAAATACTAATATGACGACGGGGGTCTCCATCACGTCGTCATGGTTACCGCCTCTCATTAGCTGCTAAACGGCTAAAGAGCCGCTGACAAACACCAACACTTTCAGTAAGATGCAGCTTCAAGGTCCCATATGCTGCTTTCTGAAGTTCATAACTGTGTTCAGAGATCCTCCTGGATTAGGTTTACATGGTTTAACCCTTAGAGGTCCATGATTAAAGCCCCGTAACAATAAAACCAGAGATATGATAAGAAATGCAGCACCGGCCCACTTTTCCACACGGATAAATACTTAATTAAAACCATCATATCTCCAGTTTTAGTGCTGCTTTCTGTCTCTCACTGCTCTTCATCACTTGTGACAGTGACACAAAGAACAAACACATTCACAATGAAAATGCTGAAGTCGTCGACTCCTACAAATGTCTGGGGTCACAGCTGAGGTCTGATGTAAACACAGAACCTGCTGCTAAGTGGAGTCAAAGGATTCAGTAAACATGAATTAAATACAGAGAAAAACTGTTCTTCTCTGTTGACACTGTTTGAAAAACACAGAATGCAGAAATAGGAGTTCGGTGAGTTCAAGTTTTAGATCCACAGCTTTGATAAACATGTACTTCACCTTCACTACAACTCAGTGATTATTCAGCTGTCTATGATCTTCTCCCGTGTTTCAGGTGCTCTGACAGTTTGCAGCATCACTGTCACAGAAGGAGAAGAAGAAGAAGAAGAAGAAGAAGGGATCTGCTGAGCTTTAATCATTTGTTTTCTCATTAATTTTCAGCTTCATCAGCGGAGATGTGTTCAAAGACTGTAACAGTAACCGTAAAACCAAACATCAGGTCTGAATTTGGACACAATAAAGGGCAGATTTAACTGGTTATTCTAATTTATTGTAAATGTATTTTATTGTAATTCCATATTTGTAGTATAATCTGTTTACTGACGTCTGTAAATTAACGATAACTAGAAACTCTGTTTGTACCAGAACTGTGTTTTATTGCATCGTCTCCATCAAATGAAATAGAAATGAATAAATAAATAAACCTTTCAGTCTGAATATAATGAAGTCAAAGTGAGTCCAACATTACTGGAAGCCAGCAGGAGGATTTGGCCGCAGTTTGGGATGAACGGGTGGCCGAGAAAGAAGAAACAGCATCAGCCAAACAGATGACGTTCAGCCTTTAACGATAATAATCCTGATACTGATCAATACTCCTGTAGCCTCTGTGTCTCTATGCTGCTGAACACAGACCCGTTTTAAATGACTTATTTTGGAGGGATTTATTCTTTATTGCTGTTTTATCTTCATACTAAAGGGCTTCTTATTGGAACCTTATCCTGAAGAAGCTTCCCATGACTAAATGATTGATTACTGGTCGTCTGTGTGCACAGATGTTTGCACTGGGACGGTTACTAATCATTTCACATGTAAAACACATTAAAATGCTTCTTTAATCTGCATCACGTCCAAAGATTGGACCTGTTTAATGATCTGAACACAGACGGACTGATATCTGATGTCAGAAACGCAGCAGGGCGACGAAGGAGATCCAGTGTGACGACTGAGTGAGCGGGTCGTTTGCAGCGCTAGCGTTAGCTTAGCACAAGCTGCACCACAGCTCAGAGCCGTTCTGGTTTAAATGACAGACTAATGATGCGTTCAGGGTCAAACCGTGGTTGTTTTTCTAG